>NC_080783.1:109498508-109811366 GCF_028018385.1 Neofelis nebulosa | reverse complement strand
CTACATGCACAGAACTATTCTGTGGACATACTTAAAGAGAACATTTAAGTATTATTGGTCCATGCCTTCAAGGAAAACACTGTTTAGTTGGGAGAATGGACAAGTTGAAAAACACAGTCCAGCATGATACCTAATTTAATGAAGTGCTTTATGGATTCAGGGGACAGCTGATCCCATAAGGGAGGGCAGGATGGTGAAGGGGGACTATTGGCCTTTCCAGAGAAGCAGGTTTGTACTTGGCCTAAAAGACAATTAGGACTAAGACTGGGGGAGAAGAAAGGCAGACTGTTCCAAGCTAGGGAAGAACAGATTGTGAAAGACAAGAGGTACTATTGCATATGCAGAGGAACAGGCCAGTGTGCTTGGAAGGGGATGAGCAAAGGGTTATGGAGGGGGCATTGACAGCAACAGTTACACATGAAGAAGCATGGGGAATGGGAGGGCAAGATCCATGGGGCAGCCTACGCAGCCACCAAGCAGGTGAAAGTCCTAAATCCATGGATGTTGAGGATACAGACCACAGGAACCAAAAGGGGATTGTCAGCAAGGGAAGGAGCTGGGGCATAGATGAGCACAGACTCAAGACCATGGATGTCATTCTTGGGGTCCTCTGTAGAGCAGCAGCCTCCGGTGGATAGAGCTAGATGAACCAGAGACAGACCTGGTTATTCCTCATCCCCAGCAGGGACATTGGATGACTCCTGATGGCTCTCAGCCCCAAGCAGAGAAGGGGAGCACACCTGAAAAAGTCAACCATGCCTCCATACCATTCTGCATTTTGGGAGCCTGATGCTTGGCTCAAGAGACTCAAAGTAAGATTAAAGTTTTAAACTGTGTTAGCTTACAACAACCAGAAGTGACTGAGACTTATACGTTCTGCACAAGATGCCATGAAAGGACCAGAAGAGAGTTTGATGGAGGCTGGTTGAAAGTAGTATTAGAAAAAAATAGAGTGTTTACATGTTTGGGCTCCAGTGGCTACAGATGGCCTAATATACTGGTTACACAAGATCGAACATGATTCATGACAATATGAAGGACTTATCTGAGTGGCTGAACCTGGTTCGGGGTCAGACAAAGAGGGCTGGCAGTGAGGGGAGTGAGAACAGCCACAGAAAGCCTGGGGCACATCGCCCCAGCTGGGTGCCTATAATCACAGGCATTTGCCCGTCAGCAGCTGAAGAAACAGCAGTGGAGTTCACAGACAATGGCCAGAGACAGGCAGCTGACCTCACCCAGGTGGGATTTCTGAGGACTGAGGCAATAAGCAAACAAAGACACAGAAAAACAGTGTAAGCAGGCAATGCTGGCACTCAATGGATTGGTGGGGGCAGACATACTTGCTCTGTCCACCTCATTGTCAGGACGTACCTGTCTGTGACAAGGCACATGTCCATGGGTATGTCTCCTTTCAAGTGCTGGCCAACCACTTTCTTATGTCCACAGTGACCGTGGCTATATACTGATCAGTGTGGCCATTATGTTTCTTTTTATTCCCAATTACTGTAAGTGAATTTCTGCAGAATCACCGAGCAGCGGAAAGATTTACAACAGATTAACTCCCATTTAGTTTAACAGAAATGTCTAAATGCATAAATCCAAGCTTGCCTTGAGCTCACATTTTTATCACTCCTTCTGGGCCAGGATCTTTTTTTTTCTCCTTTTCTTTCCTTCCTCAGCCCTTCTAGCTCCCCCTCCCACTCTGCTCTGCCTTTGGAATTGGCCTGGGTTCTGCAACTCTGTCAGACACTTTGCAAACCAGGAGATGAAAACTTCCAGAGAGCTGTGTAAAATATATTTATGGGTGTCTCTGCAAATACTCCTGTTTAGTCATAAACGAGTATAAATGAAGCATGACAAGCAATTTGCTGCATGGAAGCTGATATTAATGACTTCACATATTCACACTTACTTGCGTGATCAGATTTTTTTCTTTTGTTGAGTGACATATTCCGGTCCAAAGTGTCTCATATGAGGGATACCCCCTTCCTCCTATTAGGAGGAAAACATATTCCCAATAATTTGGGGAATCTGGACATTCATCAGCCCTTTCGTTTTCTTCCATGGCTGCTCTCTTTGGAGCCATTATGCCCAGGAGGGACTGGTCCAAAGCAAACCTTACCATAAAGTTACAAAGTATTCAGGCCATTATTTAGGGGACAAAGGCCAGGATGATAAGACATAAGATGGAATTTTAAAGATAATTCATGCCATGTGTTCATCTACACTGAGACAAGGGGATCTCTGAGCTGGGGGAGAGGGTGGCGAGGGAAGAGGGCTCGGAGCCAGGTATGGATGGCCCTGCCTTTAACCTGTGGTCCCTGGCGAGTAGGGAGAGTCTGGAGAACTGAGAGATACTTGGCTTCATTGGGACTAGACAGGCGGGAGGTGGCAGCCTCACAGCGCAGGGCTCTGCACTGCATCCTGGTGGGATGAGGGATGAAGGGTTTTTGGACAGGGAAGCAATCCAGATCAAGATCCCCCAGGACTTTTCTGTTCTTAAGTCTATATTAAGCATTAGAAGGGGGTTAGTGAGGCAATGAGGTTCGGGGATGACTGATGGATTTGAGGCTGGAGACAGAGGATCAGCGAGGAGCTCTTGACACAATCCATTCATGAAGCCATGGGGGGCTGGAATGGGGCATGGCAATGGGAATGGCCCTGAGCCAATGTGAAGGCCACCTGGTCTGTGTGTCTGAGACACATGTGTGACATGAGGATGGCATAGGGGTGTCTCATCGCTGCAAACTTCTCCCAGATTCTGAATCATCCCTCGAGCCACCAGCCTGAGGGTATTCTTTCTCTCCTACAGTCCATTAGTCGCTCGACCTGAAACACAAATGCCTTACGGAATAATCATTACTATGAGGGTTTGGACTTGACTCTATAATTCCATGATCAAAACAGACCTTGCAGAACAAAATCCAAATTGTTAGCTTCACTCCTGAGGCCCTGAGGATTTCATAGCAACAGGAAACAAGAATCCCATGAATTATTTCCTCCTCAAGAGAGACCCCTCCCCCCGCAAGCTATTTTGTAACAGTTCTAAGAGAAGGGGATAAAACAAAACTTCTCTTGAGGTGGTCAAAAATAAAATTAATTCCTATTCTCAGGATGAGAATGGAAATTTCTCTCACTGAGCCCAGAGGCTGCTCGGCTTCTCTGGCCACATGTTGACCACAGCATGCATCCGCCCAGGCCCCTCGTGCACACCACACGGTACCCTGTCCTGCTGCTTTGATTCTCACAGAGGTGAGCCTTCCCCACCACAGCCCGTCTCAGGCCCGGGGCAGACCAGCTGCTGAGGGGAAGCTGATTTTGCACAGTCTTGAATGTGATGGTTACAACAGGGTGGATGAGAGGTGACAGGGATTTTCTGGAAGAACGTGTGCTGTGAGAGAGGGAGGAAGACCAGGGCTTCCACTTTCTGCTTCAGTTAGGCTTATGACAACTCCAACGTGGACAAAGAAAAGTTCTAGATGTATTCCGCCTAACAGCCAGACTTCTCAGTGGCTTAAGAGGTGTATGAACTACAGTCTGTAGCCCTCATGGCCAATCACAATGACTTGAGACATGGCATATGCTCTCATGTGCCTTCTCTTGTAACATGAACTTTGTAGATCGTGTTTTCTTGGTTATCTAGACATAAGTGTTTTCATTATTAAAAATATATACATATATAATATGTATTATATACTAGTAATATATATATATATATATATATATATATATATATATATATATATTGTTGTAAACATATATATATGGTCTTGCCTTGCAATTATTTGCGTGGATGCTTTGTTTCCATACTAGACTATAACCTGCACCAAGACAAGGATCATGGCGTATTAATTTTTGCTACCCCTCACAGCTTCTGAAAGCATCATGTAGAAGCACAGCATCTAACCGCATGGATCAGAACACAGATGTGAGGCAGAGAGATCTGCATCTTCCTCTGGTTTTATCCCCTCGCAGAAATGGGAAGTTGTGCATACTTATTGAGAAAGTGAGGATACCAGATAGCTACATTATAGCATCAGGCCTTATCATCAGGATGAAATGACACGATGAGAAGTGAATGAGTTAACATATGGAGCTTAATTATTGATCCAACTATGTTCAGCCTAAAGTCATGATTTCCTAGTGGCAAATAGTCAAGAATCTCTAGGGATGAGGTGAGATAGTGATGGGGAACGGACAAGAAATGTTAACTCCACAACCACGCAAACTGGTGTCCTATTTTGAATTTGTCACTTTCTACTCATAACTTCCTCAGCATCACCGTTTCTGTATTTATCTACCACAACTGGGTGCATTATACACCCAAGAATGTACCTAACAAAGGTCCCTATCAAAGAAGGGATCACACGGGTAACTGTCTGCTGAGTTTTCACCTGCTTCTTGTTTCCATGCTATACAATTTGTCTGCGAAGATCTAGGCTTGCTTGTCTTCTTACCTCCTGGCATTGGTCACACACATATAGTTACTGTTACTTGGTCACACACATATAGTTACTAATATGACACTGTTGGTCATATTAGAAGGTAAGCTCCTTGAGAGTAGTAATTTTTGCCTGATGGGTTTACCAATGTGTCCCCAGCACTTAGAACAATGTCTGACTTTTTTAGGTGTTTAGTAAACATTAAATGAATGAATGATCAAAAACGAATGAGTGCCTGGACAGTCATCACCCAATCCTAGCAGTTCTCTCCGATGCTAACGCAGCTTGGGCTGCTAAAATGAATAAAGCTCCACTGTCCAATGTGATTGCCTCTTGCAGTTGAGTTAATTCAATACCCGAGGCATCTCCTGGCGATTATGTCAAAACACCTAGTTTCCTAGGCGGAGAGGCAAGGCTCATAAATCTGCTCAACACATTCTCTCCCTCTTTAACAACAAAAAAATTCATTTTGAGGTAAAATGTCCTGAAGGGCCGTCAGTAATATGCATCACTAAAACAGAGAGGGTCAAACATGTCACCTCAACACTGGGAGGCATATTTCATGGCTAGTTAGTGTCAAACATGATCTCATTTGTCAACAAAGCACTGGGAAAAATAAACAAAACTAGGCAGGCACCATGCAACGGGCTCGCTTTTTAACCAGGGGAAGGATTGTGTTTACAGAAGGAAGACTCTGGTTTAGTGGTGGGTGTGTTTATCACTCCCTGTCAATGGGAATTCAATAGGACATGTGCTCAGACCCTGCTTGAGATATCACGAAGCTAACAACTCATTAGTAGGCTCTTTCTAGTGATAATAAATGATTACACTTCCATTACTCTTACACAAATACCACAACAAGTATAGAAAACACGTATTTTCAAAGGCGTTATATATATTTTTGTCTCATACATAATTGGAAAAAAAATAACCTGTGAATTATGCTAGGAAATTTGTTACTGATCTTATTTTACAGAAAGTTTAAGGTCTAAGAGGATAGATCCAGTACTCACAGAATGAGTATTTGTTTTTAAAGAAAGGGAAACAAGTGAGTAGAAGACAAAAACTTTATTTTTACTACCTGGTAGGGCAGGCTAATCTACCTTTTTCTTCATTTAAAAGTTTCATGCTGCTCTTAAGCATGTTTGTTTTGTAAGAATGTCAGGAATCGAATTTCACAGAAAATTTTGTTGGGCTTTTTAAATTAGCCTTGGACTTATAGATTAATTTGGATGATATTATTTTCAAAATCTCTCATTTGTTTTAATATTTTACAGTTTCTTTTGTTAAACTCTAATTCATATAAAAATAATTTTGATACAAAGACTGAAGGACCCATCTTCCATTACTTTCCAGAAGGTGAACTATTTGTCCAAACGTGACTTATTGAGTTATTCCTCTTTTCCCAACTACTTTGACCTAGCACTATACCTCATACTAAATTTTAACTTATTTTGAACTCTCCATTTCCGTTTCATGGATGTCTGTCTTCTGTTCTTCTGCCAATATTAAACTTACAGTTACTACACCTTGTAATAATCATCTTCTTCTGAATTACTCTGGGTATACTTTTGTGTTTACTTTTCTCTATAAACTGTTGAATTAGCTTGTCTCCTACTACCTCTCCTTCCCTTTGAAAATGTCAATATCATCATAAGATACATTGCAGATTTATAGAGTTTTGACAGTTTTATAGATTTGTATAGATTTATTTATAGCCTCTTGATAGCCTTTTAGTATTGACTTTTCCCCTCAAAAATAGAGAATGTTTTTCCATTTATTAAGACATTTTTTGTTATAAGTCTCACTAGCAATTATAATTTTTCTTCATAGAGCCCTAGATATTCCTTGTTAATGCTTATATTTTTTATTCTTTGTTGCTATTGTAACTACAGTATTTTTCTCATTATGTTTTCTAAGTGGTTGATATTTTTTATAGTGGTGAGCTATTGAATTTTATATGTTGATTTTATAACCAACCACTTTACTGGGTTCTTTTTTAGTTCTTAATTGCCTTCAGCTAGCTCTCTTGGGTTTTCTAGATATGCTCTATTATTTTTGGCAAATGACAATAATTTTGACTCTTTTCCAGTTTTATGTTTCCTATTTCTTTCTCTTGCCTACTTGTACAGGCCAGGACCTCTGGAATGATAATAGAAATAGTGAGGAGAATGGCCAATCTTGTTTTACTCCTCATTTTAATAGGGGTGCTTTTAGTGTTTCATCACAAAGCTTAATGCTGGCTTTTGGCTTAATCTATTGGTACTTTATTAAGAGCTTTATTTTCACTTTAAAATCCAGAATGGGTATTGAATTTTATTGAATTTTCTTTTGTCCAGTAGCTATAGAAGCTATGTATACCTTTCCTGCTACTAAGATATATATTGTGCAAAGCATTTGGTGGCTATATATTCCTGTATTAATGTCCTGCAGGATTGTTTGTTAATACATTATTTGGGACATTTACAATGACATTTATTAGTGAGTTTTGTCTATGTCATATATCATTCTGTCACTGTGCTATTTTTTGTCACATGTTCATATCCATAGTATGATGGTTTTGTAAATATTATTTGGGAACTTTCTGCCTTCATTTCTGGGAAAAAAAAACTGAAAGCACTTAGATGATCTATTAGGTAAAGCATGGATAGAATTCATCTGGAACCTGTGACATCTGGTGTCATTTATCACACTCCTTTGTACCCTGTCTTTCCTATAAATTTATGCTCAAATCTAGAGACGTTATTAAATTTACATTTAATTTTATTTTTAAAACACTACTTCGTTAGAGTTGCAAGCTACTTCCTTTAGTAATGTCTGGTTTTCTCTCTTTTCATGATATTGGTAGCCATTGGTAATAATTGTCTAGATCCGTTGATTAATTGGGGATTCCAGTTGTTGATATCCCTACTCTATCATTTCTTATTTGATGGGATATTTGTATAAACAGAAAATGTATTTTATCAATATTTGATTATTTTGAGATGTAGTTCATATAGTAAAGGGAGGAGGGCTGTTTAATTCTAGGCTGCTTTTTTTTTTAAAAAAATTAAGTCACCTTAGGTCTGAAGTGGTATCTCATTGTGGTTTCCATTTGAATTCCCTAATGACTAATGATGTCAGGCATATTTTCATGGGTGTATTGGCTTTAGGTATTATCATCTTTGAAGATACTTCAGTTGAAATGATTGTTAGTTGGGCTATCTGTTTTTTGTTATTGAGTTATAAGAGTTCTTTAGAGACAAGTCATTTCATATACATATACACATATGATTTAAAATATTTGCTCCTATTTTGTGTGACATACTTTTAAGGTTCTTGAGTCACAAAAGTTTTTTTTCTAATTTTTTAATGTTTATTTTTATTTTTGATTATAATTCGTTATTTGAGAGAGAGAGAGAGAGAGCATGAGTGGGGGAGGAGCAGAGATAGAGGGAGACACAGAATCCAAAACAGGTTCCAGGCTCTGAGCTGTCTGCACAGAGCCTGATCTGGGGCTCAAACCCAGGAACCATGAGATCATGACCTGAGCCGAAGTCAGATGCTTAACCAGTTGAGCCACCCATGCGCCCCAGAATCACAACAGTTTTTAGTTTTAATGAAGTCTAATTATCTCTTTTCCTTGGATGCTTATTTTTGGTGTCACATCTAAGAAGTCATTGCCTAACCCAGCACCATGACAACCTTGTGTTTTCTACCAGCAACTTAAAAAGTTTCAGCTTTTACATTTAAGTCTGTGGCTCATTTTAAATCACACACAAGTAAGTGACATGGGGAAGGGGTCCATTTTTGTTCTTTTGCATGTGGATATTCAGTTGTCCTCTCACCATTTATTGAAAAGACTCCAATGTCCACATTGAATTGTCTTGGCATGTATGTAAAAAATAAATTGACCATAAATAAAAGGGTTTATTTTTGGACTCTCCATTCTATTGCATTCATTGATCTATATATTTGTCCTTATGCAAGGATCATACTGTCTTGACTACTGTAGCTTTGAAAACAGGCAATGTGAATCTTCCAAATTTATTACTCTTTTTTCAGGATTGTTTTTGACTGTCTTAGTCCCCTGAATTTCCATATAAATTTTAAGATCAGTTTGTCAATTTCTTCAAAATGACTGATTGGGGTTTTGATAGGAATTGTACTGAATCTGTAGATGAATCTGCAGAATATTACCACCTTAACAATATTACTGTCTTCTGCTCCATGAACATAAGAAGCCATTCTCTTTCTTTAGATCTTTTAAATTTCTTTCAATGTTCTGTGACATTCAATATACAAGTCTTGCACTTACTTTTAAAGAATTATTCCTAGGTATTTTATTCTTTTGGATGTTATTGCAAATGGAATTGGTTTATTTGCTAATATATAGAAGTATAAGTGATTTTTATATATTGATCTTATATCCTTTAACCTTAATGAACTTGTTAATTCCAATAACGTTTTAGTAACTGTCTTAGGATTTTTTATGCATAGGATCATGGTTTCTGTAAAGAAATTAGCCTTTGTTCTTTTTTTCCAACTTGTTTTTTTTAAAGTTTATTTTTCTTGCTTTAAGTGTCTTGAATAGAGTCTCAGTGCATTGCTGAATAGAAGTGGCAGAAGTGGATATCCCTCTTTTTTTCCTGATCTTAGTGGGAAAGCATTCAGTCTTTGTCCATTAAATATGATGTTAGCTGTGGACTTTACTAGACACTGTGTATTAGGTTGAGGAAGTTTCCTTCTGTTCTAGCTTCTTACATGTTTTTATCAATAAAATGTTTTTCTATTTTTTCAAATGCCTTTTTTATGTATCAATTGAGATGATCATTGGGTTTTAGTCCTTTATTAATATTGTGTATTTTGGGGTGTTTTTAAAATTTTTTTAATTAAAAAAAGTTAGAGACAGGAAGAGTGTTTGTGAACAGGGGAGAGGGGCAGAAGGAGAGAAAGAGAGATCCCCAACCAGGCTCCACACTCAGCACAGAGCCTGTTGTGGAGCTCGATCCCACCACCCTGGGATCATGACCTGAACTGAAATCAAGAGTTGGACACTCAACTGACTGAGCCACCCAGACGCCTCATATTTTGGGGTGTTAATCCAACTTTGAATTCTTGAGATAAATCTGAGATGGTCATCATGTGAAATTCTCTTTTATGTTGCTGGATTCAGTTTGCTAGTAATTTGTAGTTTTGTATCTATAGCCATAAAAAATATTAGTCTGTGGTTCTCTTGTGATGTCTTTATCTGGCTGTTATATGAGAATAATACTGACTTCATAAAAAAATTAGAAAGGGCTCTCCCTTCTTTTACTTTATGAAGAGTTAGTGAACTATTAGTTTTCATAATTGTTTAAATGTCAGGTAAAATTCATTAAAAGTGGCTTGTTCACCATATGGGCTTGTGTTTTTCCTGCAGGAAGTTATTAAGTTACTAATTCAATCTCTCTACTCCTTAGTGTTCATAGTTTTTATTTACTCTTGAGTCAGTTTCACTAGTTTGTTTACTTTTTTTTTTTACTTTTTTTTTTTTAACGTTTATTTATTTTTGAGACAGAGAGAGACAGAGCATGAACGGGGGAGGGGCAGAGAGAGAGGGAGACATAGAATCGGAAGCAGGCTCCAGGCTCTGAGCCATCAGCCCAGAGCCCGATGCGTGGCTCGAACTCACAGACCGCGAGATCGTGACCTGAGCTGAAGTCGGACGCTTAACCGACTGAGCCACCCAGGCGCCCCTAGTTTGTTTACTTTTTAGGAAGTTGTTCATGTTATTTAAGTTTACTTGTTGGTATACAGTTGTTTGTGGTATTGCCTTAGAATTCTATTTCCTTAAATACCTATTTGTCTTCTCCCATTTGCCGAGGGGCTCTGTGTAAGAAGGCACACCTTCAGACTCTAGGAAGTTTACAGAACAGACTTGGCTCTCACCTCCTCCATGTTCAGGGCTTCGTGTTCAGCCAGAAGAGAGTCGATCTCTCACCAGCTTTTTCCTGGACATGTGCACAGCCTGGTGCATGAACACAGACTGATCTCCAGGAATATGTCAGAGCTTTTCAAGCTTTCTATGGTTATTTTATTCTATGCCATTTCCTGTTATTTTCCTGGCTAGGCTCTTGCCTGCCACGAGAAAACCAAGTCATGGTCTTAGGTGGTTGCAATGCTGTCCAGAGATTGATGTCACTTTGGTAATAACCTAAAGGTTAGGCTTTGTCCCCCTGTTGAGCTGAGCTCTGAGTTGAATTGAATAGCCACTCCGCCTGGGAATAAAGATTTTCCTGGCAGCTGGAAGTTCGGACAACACATTCTTTGTGCTCTGAAGATGGTGCTTTTAATGGAATTTAAGAAGTCAGTTGTCTAGGTTGGCCGCAAGAATACTGGTATGAAGAGATATGGTATAACCCCAAGTTAAAAGGCCACATATCCCACTATGTTACTGGGGTTCAGTAGTTTCTCCTAGATAAATGATTTTCAACGATTTTCAAATAGCTTTGGTTAATTTCCAGAGTTCTAAAATGGCTAATGGTTAATTTTGCTTTGCCAAATTATTTTCATTGTGTGTGTGTGTGTGCGTGTGTGTGTGTGTGTGAAAGCAGTTCACTGAGGTCATCACTCCACTATTCTTGTCAATCGCACCCACTTAATTTTTCCCACTCCCACTTATTTTTGATATTTAAATTAAATACTCATTTTCAAAGCATATTGTTAGTACAGACTCCTTATTCATATTCCTTACACTCCCATATGTATTCCTTATGATCATGAGTTACATCCTTGGGAAAACATGTATTTTATTTTACTTTACTTTATTTTATTTTATTTTATTTATTTTATTTTATTTTTTATTTTTTTATTTTATTAGTAGTATTATTTATTTTAGAGAGAAAAAGAGCACAAGTGGGGAAGAGGGGCAGAGGGAAAGAGAGAGAGAGAGAGAGAGAGAGAGAGAGAGAGAGAGAGAATTTCAAGCAGCCTCTATGCTCAGCACGGAGCCCTACAAGAGGCTTGATCTCACAACCCTGGGATCATGACCTGAGCCGAAGTCAAGTGTTGGTTGCTTAACAGACTAAGCCACCCAGGCACCCTGAAAACATGTATTTTATATTCAAAACCTGTCTTAATGTCGTAATTTCAGTCACTTATCTTGTCTGAAGCTCATTCTTTAGATTCTTCAGGAAAGAATCATGAAAGCAATATTTCCTATGTTCTTGTATAAAAACAAAACTGTGACTTTTGTGCTTGAATAACAGTTTGAATGAATATCAACATGTTCACTTATATTCTATTTCCTTAAATATCCTGTGATACAAAATGTTGCTATCAAAAAATCTAAATGCCACACAAGTTTCTTTCCCTTGTAAACTATTTGGCCATTTGCCAAAAGATGCTCTCTTTTTTTGGTTACAATAAATTTAATTCAATATGTCTTAGTGTTTATTGTTCTGGGCATATTTCCACGAGTATGAGCTGTGCTCTTCTACTTTGTAGATTCAAGTAATATTTTAATTTAGAAAAGTTTTCTTGAATCATATTTTTAGTATTTGTTCTATACATTGCTCCTTTTTTCTCCTTTGGGAATGCCACATTCAGGTATGCTGGATTTCTCTAGCCTCTTCTCAATATCTATTATTTTGTCTTGAATTCTTTTTGTCTCTATTTCATTTTTGAAAAAACTTTAATTTCCTGTATCACAAATCATGATCTGTAATGCTTGTTTATCTTGTTCTTATATTCTTTTTGTGACTTATTCATTTATTAAATTATGTGTTTCTCTTTTTTATAACTTTAAATTATATCACCTCTGTTTTTAAATCGGCCTTTGTTGAATCACTTACTTTTTTTTTCTTTTAGCATTTTCTAATTGTAATTTATGCTGCCTTTGCTTGCTATCTACCTCCCTCTTAATTTCTCTTGGTTCATTTTGTAGACACATCTTCCTGGGGTTGTTTTCATTACATTAAATTTCCTATACTTTTGGAGAGAGAAATGCATCAGGATAACTTTTACAGCTTTATTTTTCTGGAAATCCCATTTCTGTAGTTTCGCAAAGAGAAAAAGGTATAGTTCCATGCTGTTTGAGATAGTTACATGCTGTTCTCTGCTTCTATTCCTAATTATATTTGAATATTTTTTTATTTGTTTCTTTAAAAAATTTTTTTTAATGTTTTTATTTATTTTTGAGACAGAGAGAGACGGAGCATGAGCAGGGGAGGGGCCGAGAGAGGGGGAGACACAGAATCTGAAGCAGGCTCCAGGCTCAGAGCTGTCAGCACAGAGCCCAATGTGGGGCTTGCACTCATAAACCGTGAGATCATGACCTGAGCTGAAGTTGGACGCTTAATTGACTGAGCCACCCAAACGCCCCTATTTGTTTCCATTTTAAATGTAGGCTCTGTCCCCAGTAGTTTCTCCTAATGGATTAGGTCCAGAGATTGATCCTGATATGGTTTTGGTTTTCTGTAGGACTGATATTGAGCAGCATCAAGGCTCTCTGTCAGCAATCTGACTTGACACTTCGGGGTTTCCTCCAAGTTTGGCTGCTTTTCTCAGTAGGGTTGTCATCTTTGACACTGAATATTTTTGTCAGTTTGGGAGTTTGGTTGTTCTCATGGTCATGATAAGCCCTGTTGTCTTTCTGCATATAGATCTTAGAGGCATTGGTGGTTTTTCCTTGCTCTTATTTTCGGAACTGTAGGATAACTTCTCGCCAGATTTTATCCTATACGTTGTCTGTATATTTTTATTTAGCTTGTTTTGGCTACTGTGTGTGTGTGTGTGTGTGTGTGTGTGTGTGTGTTAGAGGAATCAAAGAAATTATAAAACTCTATTGCCATTCCCAACATCTTCCTGGAACCTTAATATAATTATATTTTACAATCCACTCTTTGTATTATTTTGATGTTTTATAGTTTTTTTTTTATCAGAGATCTTGTATCTTTTTTTTTTTTTGAGTTCGTGCTTCATAGAGACCACATAATATTTCTTTGATTTCGTAGAGAGCTAGTGATCACAGTTTGAATCATGTAGATTGTGTAATATATTGGGTAAATTCATTAATTGTCCAGGTAGTGTTTTCTTCTCTTTTTCTTTTTTTTTTTACTTTGGATATTTTAAATTGGTGTGCTGATGTTTTCTTTTAAATTTAAATTCTCACTAATATCTTAAAGGCTGTGGAGAAAGGAGACAGTGGAGACAAGTAAGACAAGTAAGTCTTAATGGATTAACATTTTGAAAAGTTAAGAAGATACTAGAAATATTTATTACAAAAATTCAGCAATTTGAGGGACACTTGCTTATTCCTAAAGTTCATCTGCCTTCAAGCGTGCTTCTTCTGTGGAATAATTATAAAGTGCTAAGAAAAGGGATTGTGTGTGTGTGTGTGTGTTTGACTGTGTATGCAGTTTAATCCAGACGTCTCTTGACTTAACAAAGATCCAATAGCTACAGAGCTTTTTACCACCCACAATGCTTCCTCCATCATTCCATGTCAATAGTGATTCCCCCCACCACCCAAATATCTGGTACCTTCTTTTCTAGCATCACATAATTTGCCATTCCATAGTGTCAAACAGAGTTCAGGGATGTTCCTCTAGTTTGTTGGGTTACTTAATCTTTTTTGTTTTTATTGTTTCAACTCAAAGGGGAATTATTATTTTGTTCCTTGGGGTATGAAATATATTTTCAAAATTTCTAATCCTTTTTTTAAAGTAATCTCTACTCCCAGTGTAGGGCTTGCACTCACCACCAGGACATCAAAAGTCACATGCTCAACCGAGTGAGCCAGCCAGGAACCCCTAGACTTCTAATCCTTTTATATACTTGAAGACACAATATTTTCATTAGATCACCTGTATCATCCCGGACAAATATTTACAGTATTTGGCACGCTTTCTTCACATATTATACATTGCATTTTAGGTACTTCTTATTTTAATTGTAATTACCTTTAATTGCTGCTTTTCTTGCTTCCAAGTGTGTTTCTAAGAAGATATCTTTATTCTGCCATCTTGAACCAGGCTTTTCTGAACATGTTCCACAAATAATGTTTCACTGTCAACACTAATGTTGGCTTTAGCAGGTGTAGGAATCCTTAGGATTTTTTTTTCCTGTGGTGGTTTTTATTGCCATGGATAGAATAGTGAACATATAAGATCTGTATGCCCTTTCTATGAATTTCTTTCTACTTTTTAAAATAAATTCGATGCATTTTTTTCTCTTTCACTGCTAAAGAAAACTAGTCTTCTAGATTTAATCCAGCTTTTCTTTTATTAATTCAATCACATATTGAGACCTTATAGGTACAAAGCACTAGTCTAAGTGACTGACAAGAAAGTCCTTATCTTCATGGACCTTCATTCTAGTGAGGGATTAAAACTATCCAGATAAACCTACATGATTTCCATAGCTCCACTGGTAAAGGCTTCTTAAACTGCCCACATTCCCTACTTGCAAAATCTATTATTCCGTCTTCGAACTTTAGTCTTACGAGGGTTTTATTTACAAAGATACCAGTTTTCCTGATTGATTATAAATAATGCTGAACATTTTATAAAGCAGCTCTCAGAAACAGATTGAATGTGTCAGCGCTCTCAGGTAACATAATTTAAACTTATATCAGAATATAGATTTAAAAGTATTTATACCGAATGCAAGTCTTTCTTTTTTTGAAGAAATAACAAAGAGAATGAAGCAAGTTGTGTAATATAGGCCACTTGGCATTTAGCTCAAAAGAACATTTTACAACCTGATTGAAGATAAATCCTGTACCTATAGAAATATTGGTTTCTTCCCAAATCAACTGTTAATCGTTAAGTCCAGAGATTTCCAACAAAGTTTGCAATGAGTTTAACTTTCCTTCTGTTCAAATTGCTTGCACAGAATCAATGAAAACCAATTACTCTTTGTCAGAATTGTAAGATACCAAATAACTGAGAGTTGTAGATATCTTCAGTCAACTGGTTAATTATTACTGTTTTGGTTACCTTTTAATTTTAAATTTTCTCTGCAGTGAAATCTTGCTCTGTGTTTTCCTCTAGTGGTGTGCCTTAACCTCATGGTTTCTGGAAGGTAAGAGTAAATAAAACCAATTATAATTAGTGCTCTTTTGAGCTCAGAAATCATTAGAGAGAGCAAGAAGGAAACTTTTACCAGTCTATTCTGAACAGTCTATCTGCTCAGTCCACATTCTTTTGTGTGCTTGTTTTTATAATAGGCTCATTATCAAAGCTGGTAAATAGACATTTAGCTTCAATTAATCCCTGTTGTTCAGTCTACAGTGTTTATCTTGTAAACTCCAGAGCTGAGCTGATTAAAAATTAGCTTAAGTGAGCATGTCACGACGATTTCCCTACCAACTTTTTTTTTTTCCTGCTTTGACCCGAATTGCCTGAGCAGTCAGGCCAAATCTGGGAAGTTGGATGCCACCTGCCTAGAGCTAAAGATGACATAGAAAGAGATGCCCAAGCTGATATGGGGACCAGAAAGTGCTGTAGCCACAGACTGTAGCAAAGATTAGGCCAAATGTCATAGAGTAACTTTCCTGAAAATAGCTGAGAGTGGCATGCGTAAGTTTTTGGGGTGTATTAACCAAAGATAAACCTTTAATGCAGTGAGAAGTCAGAATTGAGCAGAGGGGAAAGCTGACCTGTAATGCGGTCTCAACCAAAGCTACAGCCATGCCATGGGAAGCTCTCAAGCTGGCACAAGTCTTCATAGGGACGATGCCTTTATTTCCCTGCATCAACTTCATTGGTGGTGACATGAACTTGGATGTGCGGTACCCGAACTTGAAGGTAGTACCCAGTGATAGATATAGGATAGATATAGGATCTCAAAGTCCTGACAGCTGGGATATGTGTTTTTGGCCTCAGAGAAGCGATCTGCTTGGAGCTCCAGAGACTCCACTATCAGTAAATTAGGCAGGCATAGTGTTAGGTGGTACACAGTGTACTTTTTATGTTACTAGAAGGGCAATGATTAAGCAATAGCACCGCTAAGCTTTTATGGCCATGAAGGAAGATTTAATGGGGTAAAGCATCCATGTTTCTTCAAAAAGGTGGTTTTCAGCCCAGACCCCAAATAGGCAATGACTCTTCCCATAAGAAAGTATGAACTACAACCCTTTGTATTATCATCACAGACTAAAGGATAATGGAAGGTAGAACAATAATTACTTGAGTAAATGGGCAGGGATGGAAATTACACGGAACGAAGAGAGGGAGAAAAATATTTTTGCCTTTTTTGGGGCATTAAAGTAAAGCAGGAAGCTGACATTTCACAGAACACTTGGGAGAATCCAACTACTATCAGAATATTGATCATAAAAGCGGGGTCTATAAGTAACCTGTGGACTCTTCTTCTAATAAGAGAAGAGTGTTTGTTATTAAGGATAACTTCAAATTATAAATAAAATACAAAGCCAAGTTTCTTTGAAACTATTAGAGGACTACTAAACCAGCCAGTATTTGAAAGGCCAAATTCTGAGAGAGAAGGAAGATACACTGGGATGGGTCCAACGTTGCAAAGGGATTTTACCACTGAGGCATTTGACAGTTCATAGGTGGGTTGGGGCTCAGAGGCTCCGAAACCTAACAGAAATCAGTGACTACTAGTTGGGAAATTGACATGAACACTGAGCAGTCTCATGAGGCTGGGAAATTAAACTTGGACCCAAGTCAGTCCTGTCAGTTGAGGATAGACCAAGACACAAGAGGAAAGGAAAGTGAGTCCAGATGTGCACAGCCATCTTGCCACCCCTGCCCTTCAGTAGTTTGCTCATCCTTGGGCAGAGGGCTTAAGAAGCAAGAGGAGAGCGATAGATAAGAGTACAGGGAGATGGTGGAGCTTTCAGCAGCCTTGCTGCACTGCGGAGATAAACAGAAGCTCTAAACCCACCAAAGAGAAGTGGTCCACCTAAACACCCCAACTTTCAGTGGTAAGAGTAAGGCCAATATCGAGTGGTAGAAGTAAAGATATGATCCAGATCTCAGAAAACTCTGAAACCCACCTTCAAATAAGCTCCAAACAGACTGAACTGAGGCCAGCTACCCAAAATAGATTGTGGAAGGAAGATAGTATCAGATTGAGCATTGAGTTATGTGCACAGATTTTCATACATGCTGTGTGGCATTCAGTTAAAATTACTAGGCATAACAGGAATCTGGTTTAATTTTTTTTTAAGAGGGAGGAAAAGACCATAAAAGTAGACTTTTATGAAACTTCAGTTACTAAGATTGTCAGAAACAGGCTTTAAAACACTGAAAATAATGTGTTCAACAAAATAGGTGGCAGGTAAGAAATTTCTACACATTCTTGGAATTCACAAAATAAAAGGCAAAGGAAACTAGAAACTATAGAGATGAAAATATAATATATGAAATTAAGAACCCAGTATATGAATTTAACATCAAGTTAAAAAATCTAAAGAAAAGATTGAAAAAACTATAAAACAATCAGTAGAAAAATAACCAACTTGAAAAATGGAGAGAAAAAAATAATGAAAACACAGAAAAAACAATAAATGACATATAAGAAACAGTGAAAATAATTATTATATGTATGACTGGAATCCCAGAAGGAGAGAGAGAATGGGGTAATATTTGGGGAGTTACTAGCAAATATTTTGCCAAAACCATTTAAAGATATCAAACTTCAAATTTGAGATTTACAAACCCCAAGGAAAATAAATACAAAGGAACATAGACCTAAGCACATGGAAGTCACTGAAACAACTTTAAGTGAGAGAGAGAAACACAATTCATTGTATCCAAAGAGCAAGCATAATCTCTATTCTTGACAGAAATTATGGAAGGTAGAGACATGAAACACCATTGCAAAAGTGTTCACATAAAATATGTGCCAACATATAATTTTATTTCCAACAAAAATATTCTTCAAAAAAGAAGAAAATATAAATACACTTCAGACAAACAAAATTTCACTTCAGACAATTAATTCATAACCACATTTCTGTGAAAAGAAATTCCACAGGAAGTTATTTGGGCAGAAGAAAAATAACCTTAGATGGAAGTACGGAAGTACAGAAATGAATAAATAGTACACATGGAGAAGGCAGATCAATGTAAATTTATATTAACTATAGAAAACAATGATTTTTTTTTCCTTTTTGCTCCTCAGACTGGATACCAAATTGTTCTGCATTCAAATTCATGGGTTCTTCTGCTCAGATCTGCTGTTGAACCCCTCATGTGAATTTTTCATTTCAGTTATACTGCACTTTCCTGATCCAGAATTTCTGTTTGTTTCCTTTTTATAATTGCTGTATCATTATTAATTTTATAATTTTGTTTGTACTTGGTTTTTCTATTTTCTTTTAATTCCTTGTCTATGAGTTTCTTTCAGTCTTTGAACATAATTATGGCCATTGATTTAAAATATTTGTCTAAGATATTCTACAATAGAACTGACGGGAATTTTTTTTTAAGTGGCAAGGTTACCAAAGACAAGGAAAGACTGAGGAAGTGTCACAGATTGGAGAAGACTAAGGAGGCATAACAACTAATACAATGTGAGATCCACATAAGAGGGAAGACATGGTGAAATTCAAATTAGGCCTATAATTTAATTAATAATAATTAATAGCACAAATAGTAACATTAATACTGCTAATGTTAATTTCATGGTTTTGGTCACTGAACTATGTAAGATGTTACCATTAACATGCAGGGAAGCTGAGAGATGGGTACTTTTTTGGCAACTTTTCTGCAAGTCAAAGTTTATTTCAAAATAAAAAGTAAAAAAAAACTTTCTAGTAAGTCTATTATCTGAGCTTCCTCAGGATATTTTGTCAAGTTATTTTATTTCCTTTGAGTGAGCAACATTTCCTTTTTTTTATGATTTGTCATTTTTTGTTATTGTTGAAAACTGTACATTGAAGGCTACGATATGGTAGCTCAGGAAATTATATTCTTCCCCTTTCCCTGAGTTTTAAATGAATATGTTTTTGTTTGTTTGTTTGTTTTTGTTTTTCTTGAGGTGGGAGGAAGGGCACAGGGAGGCCAAGAGAGAGAAATCTCAAATAGACTCCAAGCCCAGCACGGAGTCTGACATGGGGCTGAATTTCATGGCTATGAGATCATGACCTGAGCCGAAATGAAGAGTGGGACGCTAAGTCCCCAGGCGCCCTTGGCTTTGCTGGTTTTGGTTGATGAAGGCTGAAGTTGGCCACTCATCTAGTGATACTTCCAAACGATATCTGCAAAGATTATATTCCTCAATGTGTGTAGTCACAAAGTCTCTGTTCCTGCAGCTTGTGTTCAGTAATGTTTAACAGAAATTTCCTTGAATACCTACAGCTAAAATAACTAACTAACTAAAACAATATATCAACACTACCACCCCCACCTTCCCTAGTCTTTCAGATTGGTTCTCTACTGTGACACTTTTTCAATACTTAGGCGGGATGTTTCCAATTCTGCTGTAGCCTACACTTAGTTCCTATTACACCAAGTCTAGTAATAAACCAGAGGTAAAAGATTAGGGTCCTTTCAGGTAATTTCCAACATCTATCCTGCTCTGGACATCTAGGTGACTTTCTAAATCCCTAGTACACACAGGCAATACTGCATGACCAAACACTTCCTGGGTTTTCATCCCTAGTTTTGTAGTCTATTGTACGTATATTTTTTGTCCCAGGAAGTTGTGGGATTTTGTTCACATTACAGTGTTTTCAAGCAATGTCCACTGCTTTTCCACCCTGACTGCATTCTAAGGCAGGTGCAATAGGGACATGTGCTTTGTGTCAGTCCTTCAGGTAGCCTTCAGCCAGGTTGCAACAGACTAACAGAATAAACAGTGAATAAGGTCTGCTCTGCTCCCTGTGGAACCAGGACCTAGGGTCCCACACTGGGAATGTGGTCCGCCATCCACTCTATTGCCACCAAGCTGGGAGAAGGTGGGGCAGAGGCAATGAAAACACCACAAAGTTTTCATACTATTTTTAATGTACCTTTTTCTTGATTCAGTGTTCATATGGTTGCTGTAAGCCTTTCCCTATTTTCCAGAGTTCTGACAAAGTTGATTTGGGTGATTTCTGTTTGTTTTTCAACTTTTCTGTGGAGGGCCAGGTGTTTAGAGCTGCCTAATTTGCCATTTTGCTGCCAATATTCCTTTTGAACTTAAAAAAAAATTCTAATAATTTTTATTTAGATTCTCTTGTATTTTACACATAGATTAACTTAGAATTGGACAATATTTTTATTTTTTATATATAGCTAAATATAACTATATACTTATGTTATATGTATAAAATTATCTTTTATGATTTTATCTTTTATATTAATTAATATAAAGATATCTCATAGTATTGGCTAGCACTGCTGATAAGATGTTGCATATAAAATGCTAGAGTATCGGTGTTGGATAGATATCTTTAAGGGTGGTCCTTGTATGCCTAACTTACTAAAAGTCATTTGCTTTTTAATTAGGAGTATGTTTCAAATTTCATATAATGTATTTATACATTATATGATATTGTATAAATATCATATTATTTATTATCATATTATTATTTTTTTATGCATTCAAATATAATTTATCCGTATCAAATAATCCATCATATTATTTATTTTTTAATCCGTTAAATATATCAATATATTTTCCAATGTTAAATCATTCTTTGCCCCTTCCTTTTTTTTTTTTTTTTTTTTTTTTACTATAACCTGCTGGATTTTACTTGCTACATTTTGTGTAGCAATTTTATTCATATTCAGAAATATAAGTGACTCGTAATTACCCTTTATTATGCAGGCCTTGTCTTCCAATGTGTTATCACCTCACATTAACTGTGTGTCATGTGTGCTTTTTCTTGTAAAATCTTTTAAATACAGTTGAAACCTTGAACAACATGGGTTTGACCTATGTAGACCCACTGACTCAGGGATTTTGTTTTGATACAGTAGTACAAATGTAATTTCTTTTCCTTATGGTTCTCTTAATAACCTTTTCTTTCCTCTAGCTTACTTTATCATAAGAATACAGTGTATATAATCCATATAACATACAAAATATGCATTAATCAACTGTTTCTGTTACCATTAAGACCTCCAGCCAACAATAGGCTACTAGTAGTTAGATTTTAGGACAGTCAAAAGTTATACATGGATATCTGACTGCATGATGGATCAGTGCCCCTAAATTCTGCATTGTTCATGGGACAACTGTATTTGATATAATTTAATTTGAATGCTTCCTAATAATTGACACTAAAGCTTTATTATGTATATGTACTCTATATGGACATAGTGACAGCAAAATTTGTTATTCAAACAAGGGTACTTTGTTTTTAATTTTAATCTCGTTAGTTAGCATCTTCATTTACATTTTTAGACTTGTCGTCAGTGTTTGAAAACTGCTATCCAGTTTCTTTTATATGTGACCTGTAAGAGCTGGATGAACTTTCCAGACTTGCTTCTGGCTTCATACATTCCAGATCTTGGTTCTCCTTCACTACCCCACACTTTCAGAATGTGCTGACACTGCTACATAGCACTTGGCCTTGCTCCTTTGTGTCAGGAGGAGAAATGAGAACACCCAGTGGGCAGCAGGAGATTTCCTGAAGGTCATTCCTCAGGGTGGCCAGCAATAGTCTAACAACACCTGGAAGGAACTGCACATAAAATATCCAGTGAAACCCAAATTAAATGGACCCCTCACTCAATTCCTTGTCCACTGATGCCCGGAGTGCCTTGCACCACTCTACACAAGTGTGACCGAGGGGATATCAGAAGGGAAGGCATCTTCATTGACTAAGGTTAAAATATTTCACATCTACAATGTTTACAAAAAAAACATACGATGTGTGAGGGCATTGCCAGGACCCTTCCCAGAAGCCTTGATGGGGAGCGTCCTGGCACTGAAGGTTCATCACCCTCAGTGTAAATCCCCCTCTGCACCTGCCCAGTTTGTGGGTATGAAGCAGAGCCTCTTCTGGTCCTGGCTCTGGGGTTAGCCACTGTGTCAGATTCATGTGTGACAGGAACTTGCCTCCATATGGCTTCCTCTGCACTGGGACTGCTGTCGGTGTAGCCATGGGCCCAGGACAGAGCAGGCCAGACCTGCTTGGAACTTGCTAGCTCCTTTGCTAAAATGCAGGAAATGCAGGCCCTCCATTTTCTTGTTCTAAAAACAGTGTTGGAACCAATTGTGTCCCCATTCTGGTGATTTCTGCCCCAAGGAGAAGGGAGGCAAATTCTGTTCCTCTTATGGTCCAAAGGAAGAGTGTGCAGAAGGAGGGGTGCTGAAATCTAATGTCTTGTGTGGCTGGTGTTTTGGTGTTCCAGTTTGACAGCTCTGTGTGAGTGGTTTCTTGGGAGAGCTCCACATGTCAGGAAATTACTTTTTGTCAAATTAGAGGTGATAATAGGCAATACCTGGCAGTGTTTGAGGGTATTGAGAAAGCAGTAAGACAGAAGAGAGAATTTCTTCTCTTGTCTTTGCCAAGCCAAAAATGTAGGTCAGCACCAATAGCCTGACTTATAGCAAAATTTGGGTTCAGGTAGTCAAAAGTCACATGCGACATTCTGTTTAGGGGCTCAGTATTAGTTTTTGTTTTCATAGGACTGCAAATTTGTCATTGAAGGTAAAGGGGTCACACTGGTTGGCCTGTAAGGTCTCTCCCTATACTAGTTTGCTATAACAATTGTCCTTGGTAAAGCATGGGCCCTGCTGTAGGACAGGTGCCCTTGGGTGGGGTAACAACATGCTGCATGTTTATTCACACCACAGTGAGAATCATTTGTCAGATGATTCCACACACGTGATGTCTAGGATTATCAGGAAGGAGACCAGCCTTGTGAAGTGTTGGAGGCACAGTGCAGCAGAGTTCAGAGGTCTGGCCTCTCCCACCTTCACTTTCCTTCAGGGTGAGGGGTCCAAGTCATCTGTGACTAACAAGAAGGTCCTGGCATCAGGAATGAGGGGAAACCTAAAGCAGGGGTGAAGTTGGAAGAGTGTCAAAGAGAAATTTCAGTTGCCTCATGGGTCAGTCTAGAGTTTACCTGGAGTCTCTCAAACAACTATAGTCTTCTGTTCCCAGGGGCTTTGCTGAGGATCTGGGCCCAGGATCTGGGCCATCCTAAGTGGTAGCAATAATGGCAATGACCAACGTACCATGCTTGCTTCTTCCCTTCCCCTCTTCCATCTTTCTTCCTTCCCCACATATCCATTGAGTACAAGCCTCTTTCCAGGTGTTGGGATTCAGAAGTAAACAAACATAGACCAACTTCCTATCCATACAGGCTTACATTCACAGGAGGAGGGACCATTACTTTGGTCACAAACCATTACTATATGACATGCTAGACACTATACTTCATGTTTATCTCAAATCTCCCCAACCACTCTGAAAATGATATTCATTATTCCCATTTTGCCAGTAAGACAACAATACCTAGGAGCATGTCTGAAAGATAATACTTATTCTGTAGAATGAAGGAATGAATGAACTAGTGAACAAATGAGTAAACAGAGGTACCACGAATGTATGCCACTGACTCACCACCATACAGCTAATAAGTGATATAGCCTGGGTCTGGCCTTCAAAATTTGGTTGAGTTAGCCTCTCTCCCGATTTTTTATTTATTTTTTTAATCTTATTTATTTATTTATTTATTATTTTTAAAAACTTACATCCAAATTAGTTAGCATATTGAAACAATGATTTCAGGAGTTGATTCCTTAGTGCCCCTTCCCCATTTAGCCCATACCCCCTTCCCACAATCCCTCCCGTAACCCTCAGTTTGTTCTCCATATTTATGAGTCTCTTCTGTTTTGTCCCCCTCCCTTCATCCCTTTTTTGTTTCCCTTCATCTGTTTTGTCTCTTAAAGTCCGCATACGAGTGAAGTCATATGACTTTTGTCTTTCTTTGACTGACTAATTTCACTTAGCATAATACCCTCCAGTCCCATCCACATAGTTGCAAATGGCAAGTTTTCATACTTTTTGATTGCCAAGTAATACTCCATTGTATTTATATACCACATCTTCTTTATCCATTCATCCATCGATGGCCATTTGGGCTCTTTCCATACTTTGGCTATTGTTGATAGTGCTGCTATAAACATGGGGGTGCATGTGTCCCTTCAAAACAGCACACCTGTATCCCATGGATAAATGCCTAGTAGTGCAATTGCTGGGTTGTAAGGTAGTTCTATTTTTAGTTTTTTGAGGAACCTCCATACTGTTTTCCAGAATGCCTGCACCAGTTTGCATTCCCAAGATTTCATTCTTTTTTATGACTGTGTAATATTCCTTTGTGTATATACCACATCTTCTTTATCCATTCATCTATTGATGGACATTTGGGTTGCTTCCATAACTTGGCTATTGTAGATAATGCTTCAATAAACTTAGGGGTGCATGTATCTTTTTGACTTTGTGTTTTTATATTGTTTTTGGGTAAACACGCAGTAATGGAATTGCTGGGCCATATGGTTATTATATTTTTTATTTTTTTCAGTGCCTCCATACTTGTTTTCCAGAGTGGCTTCACCAGTTTGCATTCCCTCCAATTGTGCAGGAAGGTTCTTTTGCTCCCATAACGTCATCAGCACTTACTGTTTCTTATGTTGTTGATTTTAGTCATTCTGACAGGTGTGAGATGATATTTCATTGTGGTTTTGATTTACATTTCCCTGGTGATAAGTAATGTTGAGAGTCTTTTCATGTGACTGTTGGTCATCTTGTGTCTTTGGAGAAATGTCTCTTTATGTCTTCCTTCTGCCCTTTTAATTGGGTTATTTATTTATTTATTTATTTGTTTTTGGTATTATATTTTTAAATGTTTATTTATACTTTGAGAGAGAGAGAGAGAGAGAGAGAGCAAGCCGGAGAGGGAGAGAGAGAGAGGGAGAGAGAGAATCCTAAGCAGGCTCCATGCTATCAGCACAGAGTCCAATGCGGGACTTGATCTCACAGACCTGAGCCAAAATCAAGAGACAGAGGCTTAAATGACTGAGCCACCCAGGCACATTGAGTTGTGGAAGTTCTTTATATATTTTGGATATACTAACACTTTATTGGATATGTCATTTGCAAATATCCTCTCCTATTCAGTAGACTGTCTTTTAGTTTTGTTGATTGTTTCTTTTGCTGTGCAAAAATTTTGATGTAGTCCCAAAAGTTTATTTTTTATTTTGTTTCCCTTGCCTCAGGAGACACCTAGAAAAATACTCTACTGCCGATGTCAGAGAAATGACTGCCTGTGCTCTCTCCTAGGATTTTTATGTTTTGAGTCTCATATTTAGGCTGTTAATCCATTTTGAGTTTATTTTTGTGTATGTTGTGAAAAAGTGGCTCCGTTTCATTCTTTTCCATAGAGCTGTCCGATTTTCCCAACACAGTTCGTGAAGAGACTTTTTTCCCATTGCATATTCTTACCTCCTTTGTCAAAGATTAATTGACCGTATAATGGAGAGTTTGTTTCTGGCTCTCTATTATGTTCCATTGATCTGCATGTTTATTTTTGTGCCAGTATCATACTGTTTTGATTACTACAGTTTTGCAGTGTGTCTTGAAAATTGAATTTGTGATACCTCCAGTTTTGTTCTTTCTCAATACTGCTTTGGCTATTTGGGGTCTTTTGTGGTTCCATACAAATTTGAGGAATTTTTTGTTCTGGTTTTGCGAAAAATGCGGCTGGTATTTTGGCAGGGACTGCATTAAAACTCTAGATTGCTGGGGTGCATGTGTGGTTCGGTTGGTTAAGTTGTCCAACTCTTAGTTTGGGCTCAGGTCATGATCTCAGGGTTCGTGGGATCAAGCTCTGGGGAGTACAGGGCCTGCTTGGGATTCTCTCTCCCTCTCTCTCTGTCCCTCCTCCACTTGTTTGTGCACTCTCTCTCTCTCTCTCAAATAAACTAAAAAAAATGTAACAAAAGAAATCTAGATTGCTTTGGATAGCATGGACATTTTAACTATTTATTTATTTTATTTTTTTAAATCCAACAACAATATTTGTTCTTCCTATCCATGATCATGGGATAGCTTTACATTTGCTTGTATCATCATCAGTTTGTCTCATCAATGTTTTATAGTGTTTGGAGTACACCTCCTTGGTTTAAGTTTATTCTGGGGCATTTTATTGTTTTTGGTACAACTATAAATGGGATTGTTTTCTTAATTTCTCTTCCTGATATTTCATTATTAAAGTATAGAAATACAATGAATTTCTGTAATTGATTTTGTATCCTGCAAACTTACTGAATTCATTTCTCAGTTCTAGTAGTTTTTTGGTGGAGTCTTTAGGATTTTCTAATATATAGTATCTACAAATAGTGAAAATTATACTTCTTCTTCTTTACCAGTTTGGGTGCCTTTTATTTCTTTTTCTCATCTGATTGCTGTGGCTAGGTCTGGTAACACCGTGGAATAAACATCAAACCAGTGTACTTTTAAGAGTGAAGAAAGTCACTGTTAATGTTTGCACTGGGACAATAATAACAGATTAGAACCTACATCAGCAAACTGATGACCTTTATTTTTGATCACCTTTATTACAGATTTATTGAGTATTTTAATTTTCAATTGCTTTTTTAAAATCATGCTTTTTAGGAAATTATAATTGTTTTCAGAATTGTCTCCTGAATCAGAAAAGAATCTGTCTTTGTATTATCTTAGCAGTTACTAATGTCTGCATGATCATTTTCCTTCCTTTTTCCATAACACATCCCTAGATTTTTGCTTTGGGTTTTTGTTTTTCTGGAGTAGCTTTTATTTACTTTTTTTCTCATTAGTACTTTCTCTGGGTATGACATTCTGTATTTATGATTATTTTCACCAAAGACTTTGATGGAATCAATTATCTTTTGGCTTTTGTTGTTTATGAGAAATCTTTTGATGATATAATTCTGTCAGCCTTTCATATGAATTTGTTTTTCCTGTCTTGTTACTTTAGAGCTCATCTCTTTTCTCTGGGTGCTGTGTACTTTCTCTCTACTTGTACTGATATAGGTTTCTTATTACATACATTGCTTGGAATTTGTTGTTTTTCCTGAATCTGATGGTTTGGATGGTCAATTGTCTTTTTGAATATGGTGTATTCTTGATTTTCTTCTTTTGGAAGTCTGTTATGATGTGTATGTTGTCTGTTCTTTTTCTATATTCTCTCTTAACCTCTCATATGTTTTCATCCCCTTGCCTCTTTGTGCTGCACACCAAATAGAATTTCCAGAACTATTATTATGTATTCTTAGTCTTCATCATATAGTAGTACATCAATAATAATTCTATGTAATTGTATTTAAATTTTTAATATTTATTTTTGAGAGAGACAGAGAGACAGAGAAAGAGGGAGACACAGAATCCAAATCAGGCTCCGGGCTCTGAGCTGTCAGCACAGAGACGGATGCAGGGCTCAAACTCACTGACCTGATCATGATCTGAGCCAAAGTTGGATGCTTAACCTACTGAGCCACCCGGCACTCCTAAATATACGGCATTAACAGATAACTCCTTGTAGTTCCTTCCAAGAATTACCTGCCCTTTTCCCTGTAGGTAATCACTGTTCTCCTAACATAATCTATTGTGTTTGCCTTTCTCAATTTCAAAAAAAAAAAATTGGGAGCCAATACAGTGTTCACTCTTTTGAGTCTGTCTTCTTTCCTTCATTATCTTTATGAGATTTATCATGTCACTGCACTTAGCAATACTCCATTATTTTTCATTGCAGTCGCAAATTGTTAGGTGTAATTACACCACAATGTATTTATTTCTTTCACTGGTAAAGGGCATTTAGTTTCCAGATGGGGGATATTCTGAATAGTGATGGTATAATGATTCTAATCGTTTCATCTGGTGAATATTCTGTACATTTCTAAAGGGGGCATATAAGTGGGAACAAGACAGAGTTACACTGAATTGTAGAATTGGTGTACATTTAGATTTAGTATGTATTTCAAAGTTATTATGCTAATTAAAATGCCACCAACAATGTATAGGAGTTCTAACTGTGCCACACTCTCAGCAAACTTGATTTTGGCATTCTTTGTAATCTAAACTATTCTGGTTGGTGTGCAACTGTTTGGGCATTTTTTTCGTTTTTTGAATTTTATTCTTAAAATTTCTTTAGTTATTTTAGGGGAGCCTAGGTGGTTCTGTTGGTTAAGCATCCGATTTTGGCTCAGGTCATGATCTCGTTGTTTGTGAGTTCGAGCCCCGCGTCAGGTTCTGTGCTGGTGGCTCGGAGCCTGGAGCCTGTTTTGGATTTTGTGTCTCCTTCTCTCTCTGCCCCTCGTCTGCTCATACTCTGTCTCTGTTTCTCTCTCTCAAAAACAAATAGACGTTTTAAATAAATAAATAAATAAATAAATAAATATTAAATTTCTTTAGTTATTTTAAACATGCTTTTTTATGTTTTATATATGATAATTCTATTATTTGAAACTTTGGCCCCTTGTTTCTGCTAATGTATATCCATAGTGACTTTCTTAGACACAGAGATACACATTTCAGATTATAGGTATCTTTGTTGTAAATTTAGCGAAGCTGACTGCCCCACCCACAGAGGCTCATTGCTTTGTGTCCTGCCAGTTGCCCCAGACGTGGCGCTAATCAAGGAGTGCTTTAAAGTAAGTTCTCATTAGTGGTGACATTGAATCAATCATGTAGGAATATGAAATTGCACCTCCTCTCCCAAACTTGTGATTTGAAAAGCTCAGAGGAGACATTTTCTTTCCCACCTACAGTCCAGTTTGAGATAGATTCATCTTTTTTAAAACTAGGTTTGTTTAGATGTTCCCATTTTCAAATAATGGAATTTCTGCTGTCCACCATTCATTGTGTTTAAAGTTATTTGCAGGGCCTGTATTGACGCTGGAGTCCCAGTCCTTATACTCCATCTCTTATGTCTTCAACGTCTTTCTCTGTGGCCTTTTTCTGTGGCCTACTATCTGTATTACAGAGAATGCACGAACCGAGGGCAGCCTCAACTTTAGAGGATTTATAGCTTCCTGCTTGGTTTGGCAAGAGCCTTTTCCTTTCATCTGTGCAAAGATATAGAGCCATTTTAATTTTTTAAAATTATATTTCATTGGAGACTTTTGCATGGTTTTTAATGGGCAAGATTTTTTTCAAGTTATTGTCAGAAATTGAGATCTCTACCAGTATTTCATTTATTAGTGGTTTATTTCAATTCTTCTCTTTCAGTCTTCTTTTAGATGGACAGTGAAACTTCTGGCTTATTTTCATTTTTGTTGTGTTTCTTTACATTTTTTAAAAAATATTTCTACCATGTTTGCTGTGCTGAGGGAGTATTCCTTAGGCATCCAGTTCATTATTGGTTTCAGCTGTGTTTATTCTACCCTTTGTCTGAGTTATTATTTTTGTTTAGTAAATATCATTTAAATTTTCATGATCTCTAGTAGACTTTTTGGTTGTGATTATTTTTCTTATTGTCTGAGAATACCGGCCTGTTCAATTTTTCTCTATTTACTTTGCTGACACGATTGAGTTTTTTTGTGCATTTTGTGCATTCATTTATCCAAACTTTTGACTTTCTGCAAATACTGGATGATTCCTGCTGTTGGACTCATCTCTGGAGTTGATACTCTCATTGGCCATCTCCTGTGTCCATGTAGTTTGTAGAGGGGTGAAAGGTGGGCCATAGTTCTGGGATTGGCATTCAGACTTGTTGCTAGAAAAAGTAGGGGAGCCTCGTGCTAAGTTATTAAGAAATGAGCTGTCTTCTATCTCTTGGAGGCTCAGGCTCCCCAGTCGCCTCTGGTCTGTCTCTGACACAGACTCTGAAACCCACAGATATTACCTGGAAGTGGAAACCCCCACCATAGAGATACTTGGCCCTTTCAGTGGCTACTGTAGATATTATAACATGAAAAATTTAACCCACGGAAATATACTACTTATTAGTTGTTTTTTGTTTTTTTTTTTATCATTTTCTTGATAAGGTCATAATCTTGGGACATGGTAACTCCATTTACCCTCTTTCACCTTTTGTGCTATTCTTTTAGTGTCTTTTAATATTCTCTATATTTGTCACTATCGTTACTGTGTTATGGTCTTATGAATTACTTATATTTATCTATCTATTTACTATTTTTCATCTTTCTTGCATATGTGAACTTCAAACAGACATTATTTTCATTTGGCCTGAAGAACTTGCTTTAGTATTTCCTTTGGTGCATGTGTACTCATAATAAATTCTCTCTTTTTTTAATGTTTGGTAAAAACATCTTTATTTCACCTTTTTTTTTCCAAGGACATTTTGCTTGATATAGAATTCCTATTTGGCCATTTCTTTTCTATCATCATGGATTTAAGCATATCATTTTGTGTCTCATTGTCTTCTGGCTTTTTTACTTTCGTTGAGGAAATTATTTCTCAGTTTTATTATGACTCTGTGAAGGTCATATGTCTTTTGCTCTTTGGTTTTCATTATTATTATTATGATATTCCTGGATTTGGGCTTTCTTTATTGTCTTAGTATATTGGCGCTGCTGTAGCTAAATACCACAGGCTGAGTGGCTCAAACAGCAGACATTTGTTTATCACAATTCTGGAGCCTAGGAGGCCCAAGATCAAGGTGCTGGCGACTGAGTTCCTGTGGAGAGCTCCCTCCGTGGCTTACAGACAGCTGCCTTCTCACTGTCCTCACATGGGAGACAGAGGAAGCTCAGGTGTCTCTTCCTCTTATAAAATTAATAATCACATCATGAGGACTCTATCCTCGTGATCTACTCTACACACAATGCCCTCCCAAAGGCCCCCTCACTAGATATTGTCACACTGCAGGGTAGAGCATTAGCACATAAATTTGGGGGAGCAATACAAAATTCAGTCCATAGCATTTATACTTTTTTTTTTTTTAATTTTTTTTTTTCAACGTTTTTTATTTATTTTTGGGACAGAGAGAGACATAGCATGAACGGGGGAGGGGCAGAGAGAGAGGGAGACACAGAGTCGGAAGCAGGCTCCAGGCTCCGAGCCATCAGCCCAGAGCCTGACGCGGGGCTCGAACTCACGGACCGCGAGATCGTGACCTGGCTGAAGTCGGACACTTAACCGACTGCGCCACCCAGGCGCCCCATTCATTTATACTTATCAGTCTGAGGCTTGGTGTGTTTTGTCAGTTTTCTAACACTGTCAACTACTATCTCCTCAAGTACCCCTCCAGTATACTGGATATCTCGTGTCCCTGTTTCTATTGTGTATTTTTAAAATCAAATTTTGTATTTTTATATGCACGATTTTATTTTAATTGTTTATGTTTATTTATTTTTGAGAGAGAGAGAGAGAGAGAGAGAGGCAGAGTGTGAGCAGGGGAGGGACAGAAAGAGAGGGAGACACAGAATCCGAAATCACGCTCTAGGCTCCGAGCTGTCAGCACAGAGCCTAACATGGGACTCAAACCCACGAACCATGAGATCATGATCTGAGCCAAAGTCAGATGCTTAGCTAACTGAGCTACCCAGGAGCCCCTGCATGATTTTTGTTTTAAGGCTGGACTTTGCACTTCAAAATATTTGGAGATAATTTGAGGCTCTTAATAATGCTATCTTTACTCATAGAGTATCTGTGTTTGTCCTGGCAAATAACTAGGCTGAGGACAAACATCTTAACATAATTAGGGATTAAGATGATTCAAAGTTGGTATCCATTTTCTGTGAGGGCTTGTCTATTTCAAAGTCTTTTTGACTTCGAAGATGTAGCTTTTACAACTCCCAGTTAAAACCCTTTTCTGTTTGCCAGATACTCTTGTCCTTGGCAGTTCAGGTGCCCTCAGCCCCATGACCCTTTCAGCTTCTCCACATCTCTGAAGCTGTTTTTGAAACCAGCCATATCACTGAGCTTGCTTCTCTTGACACCGTTTTCCTAAATATTAGTGGTAAATATTCTCTGTAACTTTGTAGCCCTCTGACATATTCAAATTATTTTTTTATTTGTTTTCTTTTCACATATTGGTCCCAAATCATCTACTCCACCACTATGGGAAGCACCACCCCAAGGGGCCTATGTTTCAATCTCAAGACTATCACTAAACTGCAAAATATTTTGACTTTATGAGTTTTACTTTCCTCACTTTTTCCAGTGGGAGCCTTTATCTGCCATACCCACCTCATGGGCAATTGAGAAGATCATATGATGCAATAGGTAAAAAGATGTTCAAACATGAAACCACATTCAGTACATAGACAATCTACTCCCCAAAATAACAGGTAATTGTGCTAACATTTACTGAACTCCTACTGTGTGTCAGGACGTGGTCTATGTAACTTATGAGTGCTTATGCATTACTCTTCACAGACATTATAAATATTAATAATATGGAATCTGTGACACAGATTATTTAATTAAATTGCTAAAAGTCACAGAGCTAGTATCAGAGGTGCCAGAAGTCAACCAAGGTGGTGTAGAACTGGAGCTCTTGTTACAACAGAGACCGTGAACTTACGGAGAAAAAACACAAGTGGCCATTAAGCTTATGAAAATCCTATTTGTCCAATCAAGTTTGAAATGCTAAAAAATTGGATACTGTATTGGTGATATTTTAACTACATAGATATTTCACTCACTGGAGGATGTGTGTATGCATGTAGTCTTTCTGGAGGGAAATTTGCCTTATGCTTCAAAATACTTAAAACAGTTTTATAATTTTATTGAGTGTTGCAGATTCTGAGAGTATGTCCTAAGGAAGTTATTAGAGGCATTCAGCAAGATATATTAAGTAATATCACACAATGCTTTAAGGGACGTGATTGAAATGACATTATTCATGTAAATAGCTTTCAGATGGTAAATACTCAATAAGTTATTTTTGTACAAGAATGTTAATTAAATATTTTGGGGCACCTGGGTGGCTCAGTTGATTAAATGTCTGACTCATCATTCAGCTCAGGTCATGATCTCATGGTTCATGAGATCGAGCCCTGCGTCAGGGTCTATGCTGACAGTGTGGAGCCTGCTTGGGATTCTCTCTCTCTGCCCCTCCCCTTCTTGCTCATGATTTATCTCTCTCTCAAAATAAATAAATAAACTTAAAAAAGGATGTTAACTATATGTTATTTATCACAGCAAAAAAAATAGGAACAGGAACGATGATCTATAATAATATACTAGTTAAATAAATTACATCCATATGTAGGAATACAATCATCCCTTAACAATTCTGTTTTCAAAAACTAAGATTCAAAAAATGTCGGGGCGCCTGGGTGGCGCAGTCGGTTAAGCGTCCGACTTCAACCAGGTCACGATCTCGCGGTCCGTGAGTTCGAGCCCCGCGTCAGGCTCTGGGCTGATGGCTCGGAGCCTGGAGCCTGTTTCCGATTCTGTGTCTCCCTCTCTCTCTGCCCCTTCCCTGTTCATGCTCTGTCTCTCTCTGTCCCAAAAATAAATAAAAAACGTTGAAAAAAAAATTAAAAAAAAAATGTCATAAGAAGGTACATAATATGTGAAAAAAACCAAAATGTAGAATTGTGGATACAGCATGATTTATAACATATATGTTAATATATATGTGTATGTGTATATATTTATAACATATTATATAATCTATATTTTCAACCTTTTAATTATTTATTTCTGTTGATCTATGTACTAGATCCATATTTTTATTCTGTTTTCCTATTATCTAACTACACAGAAAAGGTAGCCTCCCCAGAATACACCAAAGTACTACAGAGAAATCACTTGGAATGGAGGCATGCCAGGGAATTCTATTTTTTAATTATTTTATTGTTCAGCGTAAATATTTTCTATAGGCAGCATGCCTTAATTATATACATAAATTTATATATCCTTGTATCTATGTATGTGTTTACTAGTAGTGAGTATAAAAAAATACATTTGTCATGTATGACCCTACTAAATAATTTCAAGTGCATTGTAGCCTCTTGAATGTCAAATATTTTCCTTGAAGTTTTTTTTAAATGTTTATTTATTTATTTATTTTTGAGAGAAAGAGAGAGAGAGAGAGAGAGAGCGCACACAGGTAGGGGAGGGTTAGAGAGAGACAGGAAGAAAATTCCAAACGGGCTCCCTGCTGTCAGCATGGAACCCTATGTGGGGCTCGATCTCAGGAACCCTGAGCTGAAACCAAGAGTCGGACGCTTAACCAACTGAGCCACCCAAATGCCTCCTCTTTGAAGTTTAAGCATATTTGCAACCCCTGCTCATTGAAACTGAAGCTCCTGAACCTCCATCTGTGTGGCATTAGGCTGAGGACCGTGACACTGGGCCATCCTTTCCCTCGGTCCTCTAAACACACAGCTTCTTTCCCTTTCCTCCCTGCTGTCTTCTAACATTTTCTGTTGGTTCTGCCAGAGTTTAATAGTTTTGCCACCATTGACATGTCTGTCTTCACACATGTAGCATTGCCCATAGAGGGTGGCTGAAAAATAATTCCTATAACCTTTATAAGTGAACTGATATTTTTTACGTTCCCTGAAGGCTTTTGTTACATTTTAATGAACACAAAACCTAGATTCTCCCCATACTCTGTCAAGTTGACAACATGGATATGCATGTGAGAGGATGTGCATTTGATGTGTGTGTGTTTTGCTCTGGCTATGACTGTATACACATTTCCAAAAGCAGCTCATCTCAGTCGGGTCTTGTTGGAGTGCTAGTCTACCACTAAATACATGACTGTGTTGTTTGCTCCAGAGAGGGAGCTGGGAACACTCTGGAGAAAATAGATCATCCCAAATATTTTGCTTAGTTGAACTGACAACCTTGTTTGTTTTTACTCCTTTTAGATTGCTAAGCATTTCTGGCAAATGTTTAAAAATTTTTTTAAAAAGCTTAGCTTTTTTGCATTCATGTTGAACAGTTAGCTTTGAGCATTGTTAATTATTTATTAGAAAATGCTTTTCTCCTCCGATATGTATATATCAAGAAGTTGTTTGTGTGCCTAAATGTGGCCACCAGACCAAAAGGTTTCCCAGAACATATCTCTGAGTTTAGAATTTGTGATCAGAGTATGTGGTGGTGGTGGGAGGAGAGGGGGTGTCATAGATGATTTTTTTATATACATTCATCTATTGTATAGAATGAGGTACTCCTCTAAAGAATAGCTTTTGCTTATACTCAAAAAAAAAATGGCAATAGTACAAGTGGGCATTAGATGTCCCTGAAATTCCATTCAGCCTCAATCCCAGCAAGCTATTCGACTGGTGGTCACTGAGAATATTATTATTATTATTTTTTTAATTTAATGTTTACTTATTTTTGAAAGAGAAAGAGGCAGAGCACAAGTAGGGGAGGAGCAGAGAGAGAGGGAGGCACAAAAACTGAAGCAGGCTCTAGGCTCTGAGCTGTCAGCACAGAGACTGATGTGGGGCTTGAACTCATAAACCATGAGATCATGACCTGAGCCAAAGTCTGATGCTTAACTGACTGGAGCCACCCAGGCACCCCCAAGAATATTCATAAAAGGTTCAAGAACACAGGTGATCAAATAAAAGTTTAGTTTTCTTTCCAGAATCCTAGAAAAGTACTTTGTGCTTTCTAGAGTCTGTGTTCTAGTGCCCTTTTACCACATCCCCTTGGAAATGTCAGCTCATAGAGAAGAGCGGCAACACACAGAACATCAGGGGTTGTCTCTTAAAGGCAAGCCCTGGAGACAGCCATGTGGGTCATTTTCTTGCCTGGCGTGCAGTGAAGTCCAGTCTAGACTCTGTGCAGTATTGTGCTGGGGAAGGGAAAGGTAAAACAAGAGAAAATTATCAGTCAGGAGGTTAGTCCATAAAACAGATGCAGATTATTCATTCCACAAATGTTTACCAAGCTTCCTCTGGGTGGCCCCTAATGGAAAGTTTCCTGCCTGCTAGCAGATCACACAAGTGTCTTGCCACTTGTGAAGAAGCAGGCTTCCAGAAAGGACACAATCAAAACTCCAAATTGGTTGGTAGCAGAGATGGGGCTAGAATCCAGGGTCCTGCTTCCCTTTCCACATAGAGCTTCCAGAACGTGGTAGGCAAATTGGTCCTTGAACAATCCCCAAATGTATATCTTACACCCTACTTCTCTGTGGTTTATTCCCCTCCATACAGACCACTTAATCTCCTAGTCTAGTTAATCCTCATTCTTCATTTATTCATTTGCTCAAATTAATATTTATTAAGCATCCATGTGTGTGACACAAATACTGCTCAGTCTTTTTTAAAATTTATATTTTATGATTTTAGAGTGTGTTTCCTCACAGGCAATCTCCGATTTTGAAAGTGAGATATAAAAACAAGAAAAACTGCTTAAAAATAGCTCAATGAAATACCTACTAATATTTCTATTGTCCCACCTCCTAATTAAAGCAATTTTGTGAATTTGTGCTTTTCTTAACTTATTTTGAGGATTGGAAATGCCAGCTTATCTGGGTCCCCACCACCTTTTCCCAAGTGTTTTCCTAGAATACCTGTCTACTTCTCATCCTTCTGTAAAATTGAGATTTTTCTCCTTGGTGACTGACTGTGGGTGACCGATTTAGCATTTTTTGCTTTGTAAATGCTACATACAGCTTCTTGTGTTCTGGATGCTGAATTGGAGGAGTGCATCCTGACCTCCTCTTTCATTGCTCAATTAAAACCTCCTCAGTGGCTCTTCAAACTACTAATCTCCTGACCTCTTACATCTGCTACTAGGACTTTATAATGGAAAGTGCATCATGAAAGGAGCAGCTTCTGGTGCATTAGAAGAATCCTAAAAAAAATAATTTCCTAAAAATTGGATGTTGTTAATACCAGCAGTAATGTGGGGCTCTGAAAAGTATCCACTGTCAAAAGACAAAGAAGGTGGAAAAGTCAATAGCAAGCTTTAGGTACACGTACCCTATCATGGCGTGATGGGGTGTTCCCCTAAAGAAATCGTTCACTCTCTGTAAATAATAAAAGCCAATAATAGCGTCATTGTTGAAGCTGGGAGAAAGGTAATGTGAAAAAGGACATGGGGAATTGATATGGATATTCTGTGAATTCAGGTAACAAGCCAAAGAAGCATGGCTAGTAGACCAGAGAGTCCAAGAGACTTGAGCTGGCATCTGCCTCAGCCACTGGTCATGTGACTGGAAGCAAGTTACAACCTTTCTGAGTCTTGGGATCACCTGAATAATGGCAGATAAAACGATTTCAAATTCAGAGAGGTTTAAATGAGATAGTACTTGAAATAGTGCCTAGGGAAGTTCCAGAGAAATGTAATCTATGTTTACCAAATTTCAGTTCCCCAAGGTCTCTCTTTCTTCTGGAACATTTGGACCAGAAAATACCTTGAATGTAGGGGCAAGGAATGAAGCATTCTGGGCATGGACAACAGCTTGACAAGATCTCTTTACAGACAAACTTTTGTGATTGAAGCATTCTACCTTGGGCACAGAAAGTGTGGTTTGGAGTAGAACAGTTTTGTTTATAGAGCAGCTGATCACTCAAAAGGAAACCCAGTCGTGGACTGAGGTACAACGGATTTTGAAGGTGACAAACTCCGGGTGTGGCTTTGAGCAAACCTGTGATATTATCAAAACTTGGGTTTTTATATCCATGTCCAGGCATCTCTAGTGCCCTCATTACCTGTATCCACTAAAATTGCCCACAGGAAAGGTTAGTTTGTGTCCATGGACATGAGTGCAAGTCCCAGACATCCTATAAGGGCAGGTGCGTGGATGCTCAAGTTATTTTAGGAATTAAGGAACAGGTGAGGGAAGCAATTCCTCTCAAACATGTTTTTCTTTACCCCTCAGGGTGTCTCTGAAAGGCAAGCACATAGTAGAATTTGCCTTCAATTGATTTGGAGGTATATTATAGAAGGTGGCAGCAAGGGTGGGACAATGTTGATTTCCACAGTGTAAGCTGATGCTTGAAGGAGTTGGAATTCACCCAGAATTTAAGAGATGGAGGGATATTCCAGGTAGAAAGAATGAGAGAAGAGTGTATACAGAAGCTCAAAGGCAAGGCACGCAGGAATGAAGAATGAAGGTGGGGTCTGTCTGGGGACTCACAGGTGACCCAAGTAAACAGGTATGTGAGTAGGAAGGGTGGTGGGTGATGGGACACAAGTAAGAAGCAAAACACCTTTCACAAAATTATGTTATGGAGTTTGAACTTCTTTTTTTTTTTTAATTTAAATTCAAGTTAGTTAATATATAATGTAGTCTTGGCTTCGGGAATAGAATCCAGTGATTCATCACTTACACATGACATGCAGTGCTCATCCCAACAAGTGCCCTCCTTAATGCTCATTACCCACTTAGCCCATCCTCCCATCCATGTCCCCTCCAGCAACCCCCAGTTTGTCTGTATTTAGGAGTCTCTTAATGGTTTGCCTCCCTCTCTGTTTTTATCTTCTTTTTCCTTCCCTTCCACTATGTTCATCTGTTGTGTTTCTAAAATTCTACATATGAGTAAACCATGTAATATCTGTCTTTCTCTGACTGACTTATTTCACTTACCATAATATCCTCTAGTTCCATCCACATTGCTGCAAATGGCAAGATTTCATTCTTTTCTTATTGCCAGGTAGTATTCCATTATAAATACATGTGACATCTTTATCCATTCATCAGTTTATGGATGTTTGGGATTTTTCCATAATTTGGCTATTGCTGGTAGTGCTACATATTGGGGTGCATGTGCCCCTTTGAATCAGCATTTTTGTATCCTTTGGATAAATACCTAGTACTGCAATTGTCAGGTCATAGGGTAGTTCTATTTTTAATTACAGAAAGTCTATCAAAGAAATTGAAGAAGACACAAAAAAATGGAAAAACATTCTATGCTCATGGATTAGAAGAACAAATATTGTTAAAATGTCAAAACTACCCAAAGCAATCTACACATTCAATGCAAGCCCTATCAAAATAACACCAACATTCTTCAGAAGGCTAGAACAAACAATCCTAAAATTTGTATGGAATCAGAAAAGATCCCAAAGTAGCAGAGTAATATTGAAGAAGAAAACCAAAGCTGGAAGCATCACAATTCCAGACTTTAAGGTATACTACAAAGCTGTAATCATCAAGACAGTATGGTATTGGCACAAAAACAGACACATAGATCAATGGAATAGAGAACCCAGAAATGGATCCACAAATATATGGCCAACTAATCTTCAACAAAGCAGGAAAGAGTATCCAATGGGAAAAAAGACAATCTCTTCAGCAAATGGTGTTGGGAGAATTGTTGGGAGAACTGGGACATGCAAAAGAATAAATCTGAACCACTTTCTTATACCATACACAAAACTAAATTCAAAATGGATAAGGGACCTAAATGTGAGACAGGAAACCATCAGAATCCTACAGGAGAAAATAGGCAGCAACCTCTTTGACCTCGGCTGCAGCAACTTCTTACCTGACATGTCTCCAGAAGCAAGGGAAACAAAAGCAAAAATGAACTATTGGGATCTCATCAAGATAAAAAGCTTATGCACAGTGAAGGAAACAATCAACAAAACTAAAAGACAACCAATGGAATGGGAAAATATATTTGCTAATAACATGTAAGATAAAGGGTTAGTATCCAAAATCTAAAAAAAACTTACCAAACAACATTCAAGAAACAAATAATCGAATGAAGAAATGGGCAGAAGATGTGAATAGACACTTTTCCAAAGAAGATAAACAGATGTTCAATAGATACATGAAAAGATTCCTAATATTACTCATCATCAGGGAAATACAAATCAAAACCACAATGAGATACTACCTTACACTTGTCAGAGTGGCTAAAATTAACAACTCAGGAAACAACAAATGTTGGTGAGGATGTGCACTGTTGGTGGGAATGCAAACTGGTGCAGCCACTCTGGAAAACAGAATGGTGGGTCCTGGAGTTTAAACTTCTCGACAGTAGTAAGGTATTGAATTTCAGGGAGTCTTCCCTTTAGAATTGTGGGGGGATATAGTGTGGAGATAAGCCAGAGGAGTCAAACTGGAGGCAGGGAAAGTGGTTGAAGAATTGCTATAAAGAGATGAGAGTCTGCCATGGGGCCTAGCAGCATCATTGGCAAGGAGAGGACATACTTAGAAGCTACTCAGAAGGCAAAACTGCCCAACTCATCGACCAATTTTATGTTATGGTGAATAAAAAGGAAGAGCCCTAGTGAGCTTTCAGACTTCTTACTTACTGATGGTGGTACCATTGACTCAGCTAGGAAGAACTCATTGTGGATGGAAGGCAGGGATTTGGAGACAATTTCTGATCCGAGTGTTGACCTTGAGACCTCCACTAGGTGGTGATGAAGAGAGTGTTCAGGACTGTGGCTATCAACTTAGTGACCAACTTCCATATCACACATAGCAGTAGCTAATGTGGTAATCCACTGGTGCTGTGCATCCTGAGGAGAGAGGGAAGGAAGGAAAAGCCTGCAGGCCATCAAGGAAGACTGCTAGTAGGAAGCAGTTATGGCCAGACCAGAGGACTCAATGCAAGCAGAAAGTGAGAGAGAGACATAAAGTTCGGGCCAGGAGCTCAGATCCTACTTTTAGCAGAGGGAGTGATTGCTCTGATTAGCTTCATAGGAAAGGACAATGCTGAATTTTGTATTCAGATTTCTTTCTTAGGAGCTATAAGTTCTGTCATTTATTGCTTATTAAAAGTATCCACCCATCCATCTATCCATGCATCTATCAATCCATCCTTCCATCATTCACTGGCCACCCAATGTGTGGCAAGCTTAGTGCTAATAATCAGAAATAGTGCTGACCAAGTATATTTCCTGTGATCTAGGAGTGCAGTCTCTGCAATCAGCTGCAGAAATCTCTCCCTCTGTCTGCCAAGGAAGGGACATGGATCCTTCTAAGAACCAGGTCTTCAAACACGTCTAGGAAGGCCAAGAGGACTAGGGTAGGCTACTCGTCTGCTTAAAATGATTCTGTGACTCTATTTCTATGGAATAAAGTGACTTGGCTTGGTACACATGATCCTCCATGATCTTCCCTTGCCTTCCTGTGCATCCTAAGCTTCTATCTCTGTGCTATACATTTCACATTTTAGCAATATTGAACAGAGCACAGATTTCAGCCCAAGAAATCCTGTTGTCATTTTTTTAATGTCTATTTTTTTTTTATTTTGAGAGAGAGAGAGAGGGAGGGAGAGAGAGAGAGAGCTGGGTAAGGGTCAAGAGAGAAAGAAAGAAAGAGAATCCCAAGCAGGTTCTACACTGTCGGTGCAGAGGCTGATGCAGGGTTCAGTCTCACAAACTGTGAGATCATGACCTGAGCCAAAATCAAGAGTCGAGTTGGCTGCTTAAAGGACTGAGCCACCCAGTCGCCCTGTTTTCGTTTTTTTATTTGTAATTATTTCTCTTCTCATTTGTCTGAGAGGCTCCTAATTTATTTTTAAAAACAGTGTTAAGGCATCACCTCCTTTATGAAGTCTTTGCTAATTGTCTAAACAGAAGTGACCCCTGAGTGTGTCTCAAGAATCAACCTCACTTCATTTCAAATCCCAAAGTAGCCGCTTCAAAGAAATGTGACCTTGCCCACAGTTACTGAAGTTCTCTGAATGTGAGTTCCCACTTTATCAGATGCTTATAAATTAGAAAGATATTATATTTAATTATGTATACACAACATATTCATATATAACATATATGAAGTATCTGTTGCCTAGCAAGTAGATCCTTAATAACAACTTTTACTTTCATGCAGTGATAACTTTTGTTTTTTTTACAATAACAGTTTCACAATTATTTTAGGAACTCATGGTTTCTCCTATCATTGCATGGATCATGGCCCCCATCTCTTACTGTTGTAGCTAGTTTCCATAGTTCTCTCATGAACCAGCCTCTGCAGTCATACCTTTTGAATATAGGACTGTTGTTTTAATTTGGGTTGGTCTGGGATTCATTTATAACCAACGGGATGTGTCCTAAGTATCTTGGCATGACCTCCAAGGCTAGGCTAGAGGAAACCTTGTGCTTTCTACAGCAATTTCTTGGAACATTGGTTCTGGAGGAAGTCAGACACCATGTATGATGTTTGAGTCCCTGAGTCCACCATGCTGAAAGTTAGCCACGAGGAGAAGTCACATCAAGGTGGAGATGTTAGGCCATCCCAGCCTGGGGGACAGATCTGTGAGTGAGGAAGCCATCTCAACATCCAACCTTGTCAAGATCTCAGGTATTTACAACTTTGTCCAACATCTGACAGCAGGCATCAGAGAGATTCCAAGTGAGAACTGCCCCACTGAGCCTAGAGAATCCATCAAGTGGTATGAAATAGTGATACATGGTTGTTTTAAGCTTCAAAATGTTAGAGTCTGGAATAGAAAACTGGATCACTTACGTTCTCTAGAAAGCTCTCCCTCAGGTTAGGTGGGATGTCCCTGCCCTATGCTGTCCTCTCACAAAGCATTCTTTGCTGTCCTGACTTACCTATTTTGCTCTGTGACCTGTGTGTGCAGTGGGGGTGGAGATCAGGCCTGTCTTGTCTGTTGTTGTGCCTTGGTACCTAGCAGAAAGTGCCTGTCAGGTAAGTGGGATAAAGCGCTCTTTTGACTAGTATAATATTCATACTATATTGTAATTAGATGCTTCCTGCTCATTCATGAGCTCCTATTAGATAAGGTTCAGTAAAATAGGATTAATCATTATATCTACTGCAGAAATGTGTTGTAAGAAAATGAAATGATGTTTATAAAATACTTTATAGGCTTGGCATATAGTCAGTGTTCAATAAATAATAAGTGATGTATTACTGAGTCAGACAGTGGGCCTGGCAGGTGGTAGACACTCATTAAATGCTTGGTGAGCTCAGAAAAACTGAACAGAGGACCACCAATCCTGTGAAGCCCAGAGAGAGCCACTTGGTGGGAGGCACTCACCGCCTTGGCAAGGGCCTAATATCTAGTCATTGGGGAATTTCCATGGACTCATCCTACACCCAGAGATGGAGTGAGGGTGAGACCAGATGCCAGAGTGAGGATATGTCTGAGGACATCCCTGCCTCTCAGAACTGATAGAAGTTGACATGAGTATAAAGGGAAAGACCCAAGAAAAGCACCGTCCAAGGCAGAAGGCAATGGAAAGATTAAAAACGAGATGAGAGATACAAGTCCAGGAGTGAGATATTTGGTCAGGAAAGGCCATGGCTTTCTCTGTCCTGTGAGCAGGAGCCAAGCCCAGTGCCCCTGTCCACTTCAGGACCACCATGCAAGACTGTGGCCGCAAATGCTCGCTGTGTCTGTTGGCTGCTGGCTTCAACTCACCTTGCCTGTGGTCCTCCCAGCTAGTGAGGAGGCTGCCTGCTCTCCTGTTTCTGTCCTCTTGCCCCCTCAGGCTCATTACATGTGGTATAGCTTCTTGGCTACGAAACTACAACCTCCCTCAACAGTGGCCCAGCATTGACACCCCAAGTGTCCACTCTTATCTCACCTACTTCCAAGGAGAGCACCAAGCCATGTAACTGATTTGAAGCCATTACTCAGGAAAGTAATGCATTAGTGGTGCAGGAGTGGCCGGCACAGTGGATTAGAGGGTCTGGAATGATGCTTCCCTCTTCCCTATTCACCCTGGTCCTCAAAGCCCCAACCATTTTAAGCTCTGCAGCCATTCACATGAGCTCTGTGCACTATCTTAAAGGTTATTTATTTATTTTGAAAGAGAGAGAGAGAGAGAAAGAGAGAGAGAGAGAGAGAGAGAGGGGAGGAGGGCCTGAGAGAGAGAGAAAATCCCAAGCAGGCTCTGCGATGTCAGCACAGAGCCCCCGTGCCTGGTTCAATCCCATGCACTGTGAGATCATAACCTGAGCTAAAATCGAGTTGGACCCTTAACCGACTGAGCTACCTGGGCACCCCCATGGGAACCATCTTAATCCACAGTATTTCTACTTTCTCTCCTCCTTCCACTTTTAACATGAAAAGTGAAAACCTCAAACAGATTCAACTTTCTAGATGAACTTTCTGCCATTTCCTCCCTCGGAACAAAGTTGAGGGGCTTTCTCTCATCCAGGACACACCACTCTGATAGAGCCGTGAGTGGATCTAGCTGGCTTGCCAACTATTTCCATAATCCTCATGGCTCTAGCAAGGTGTTCACTTCCAGCACCTGCTGGTGTGAAGCGACGCCTGTTCACTGACACCCCATTCACCTCATCTGTCAGTCAGTCTATAGGACTCTGAGATAAAAGTAACTGGGGCATCACTTTGTAAAGCTGGTCTGGTGTCAATTCTTTTTTTTTTTTTTTTTTGCAAATACATTTACCATTTTATTTGGCAAACATCAACACAGTGCTTATGTGTCAGGTAGTATTCCAATTCTTTAGAAATATTCATTTGTTTAATCTTCCTAGCAATCCTATAAATGGGCATCATTATTATTATTATCTCTATTTAGGGATGTTATTATCCCTGAGAGAAAATCAAAGCCTGGAAAGGCTAAGATCAGACAGTGAATAAGTGGCAAAACTAGAGTTGCCAGATTTAAGCCACATAACTTTTATGACAACATATAATGTGGTTTTTTTTAAGTTGATTATTTATTTTGAGAGAGAGAGCGCACACAAGTGGGGGAGGCTCACAGAGAGGGAGAGAGAGAGAATCCCAAGCAGGCTCCGTGCTGTCCGTGCAGAGTCCAGTGCAGGGCTTGATCCCATGAACTATGAGATCATGACCTGAGCTGAAATCAAGAGTCAGACGCTTAAGTGACTGAGCCACCCAGGCGCCCCGGCAACATACAATATTTTGGTATAAGTACATCCCATACCATCTTCACTGTTTATCTGCAATCCACATTTACCTGGGCATCTTGTATTTTATCTGGCAATCCTAAGCAAAACAGAATGGAACCCAGGCAGTCTGGTTCCCAAGCCACCCATCTTATATCCCCATCTAAACCCTGAGGCACTTGTGGCTTTAAAAGTTTTAATTCTCACTCAGGGAACTGCCAGTATGCTTTTCATTGGTCCAAAGGAATCTCAGTCCCAGCACCACCCCCACCACAATTTGCTCTCTCTAGTACCCGTACTGTGTGGTTCCGTGCTGGGGAACACTCTTGCTAATGCAGGCAAATCCTCTGCTCCATCGTGAATGGACATTTATAAAGAAAATGGAGAGGTAATATTATTCCATCTCCTTTTTTTTTTTTTCTGATTCGAGGCTTCCTTTCCACAGGGGCACAGGAAAATGGAACTCACAAATAAGAGAACATGGAAAAAAAATTGCTCTCATCTGAGCTGATCCTTTTCCAGCCCTTAAAACAGAAAGGCAAGCATTTCTTCACTGAAGAAGGACGAGTTAGTGACATTTTCTCATTTTGCTGCATGTGATATTCACACTGATTCCAATTATGTGCAGTGCAGCTTCCAAGAGTTCAACTTTAAAGGGCCATGGGTGTTCTTCTCAATGGAACGGAAGCACTTTAAATCATTCCCACCTACGCCAGCCACAGTCATTGTTTTCTTTATAGCTAACTTTCTTCTTTCTTTCCTAAGCACAGTACAAAAGGTGGGAGGTTACTTTAAAGGAAGGCATTTATTTTTAACAATAAACCAAGATCAGTGGAGTAGGTAGAATTAGACAGTTCCTGCAAAGTGAAAAAAGAAAAAAAAAACTAAGACATTACATTAAAAAAATGTTTTGTGGAGAAAATGAAGAGTTGTTGGCTTTTAAAAATATACAATATACAAAATAAAACACAGTGCTTTGTGTTTTCTGAGGTCATTTCACATTTCCAGGCTTTTAGCATTTGCCTCAATATTAAGCACATGCATATGTCAGCAAGAAACATAACTTGTAATTTGATGAATATGGGTTCCTGGCTCTCCCTTCTTACAACACCACTGACGTAGCTCTCTGAATGCTCTGGTGGTGTGTTACATGAGGTTACAGGTATCTTGTGAGAACTTCAAGGGTAACCCCCACATTCTGATGTTTTGTAGTGATGGGGGTGGGGGCTAACATTTTGACTGAGGCTCTTCATGAAGTTAATTGCCTGAGAAGAACTTGAGGAGGAAGGTCTAATGATGTAAAGGATTGCACATGTATATATGTATGTGTATGCACGTGCATGTGTGCCTGTGTTCACGTGTGCTCATGTGCATCCATTCATGTGTGCGTGTAAGTCTGTGTGTGTGCTGCATGTGTGTGTGTGTGTGTGTGTGTGTTTGGGAGGAGGGGGGAAAGATTTTCTAGGATAGAATGCTTCTTCCTTGCATAGGAGATAACACATAGCCCTGGAAGTGAGCTAGCTAGAACATCCATTCAACCATTCCTTTTTTTTCTGTTCTTTCATTCAACTTGCACTCGCTTAGTGTCTGAGCTGAGGATGCCTCGTGCAGGTACTGAGGTAAGTCAGGGCCGCTGTCATGGGCTCAGTATATTTCTGCTAATTAACGTGGCATTTGGTTGTTTCCTGCTTTTTCCCAGATTCTGAGAAGCCCCTCCCATCCACAGTAAATGAGAGAGGTACTCTAGGAAAAGCCACAGTGCCCCTCCCTAACTCAGGGACAAGATCTATTTAAATATGCAGAAGAGCATTTCTCGAGATGTGGTTGTCCAACTACCCTCATCAGAAGCCTGCGAGACATCCGGGGAGCAGAGCCACGTGTCCAGACAGTGTTGGAGTTGTGGGTAGTCGTGACCATCCAGGGCTCAGAGCGCTCTCTCATTCATTGCCAGGCTGCTGTACCTGCTCACTTCGCCTGCACCAGCAAGGCTGCACACGATCCATGGGCTCCTGTGGTGGGATCCCAACTCGACGTGAGCCTCAATGTGTTTATATGCCTCGGTGTCTCTTGCCGGCCCAAGGCACCATGTGTCAAGTGGCGGGGACTCAGTGAGGGGTGTTGATGCTTACGACATTGGAGGTTTAGGGAAAAGTGATGCTGGGAGGCTCTGACCCACATATTTGGAGGGGGCTTATTCGAGTGTTTATTTGGAGAGCGAGTATCTCTGAAGCACCTGCCATGGACAGACGCTGTGCCTGCAGTAAGGGACAAAGGCATTGATGAGCATGCGGGGCCCTGCTCCCAAACTTTCAGTGGACACAGAGCCACAGGGAGAGTGGAAACACTCCCTTCTGGCACGTATTTGGGAACTTTTTTGTGGAGTTGTGTCAAGAGAGAAGGTGGGATTTGGAGGTCACAGCAATGTTGGCTGAGGCTGAAGGAGAAATGACGACTTTCCTGAGCCTCAGTGCCCTAGTTTCACAGAGAATGACAGTGCCAGCTTCACATTGCGCTTGTGAAAATGAAAATGAGGTTGGCGCTGTGAAAAATGTGATGTGATGATCAGTTTCTGGCTTATGGTGGGTACTGTGGCTGGGTTGGCTGGAGATACACAACTGGCCCCTTGAATGACAGCGGGCTGTGGTCGGTAGGTTAATGGCTCCCTATAGGTGTCCAGGTCCTAATCTCAGACGCCTGGGACTGTGTCACCTTGCGTGGCAAAAGCGACTTTGCAGATGTGGTTAAGGATCTTGAGATAAGGAGATTATCCTGGATTAAAAGGTACACCCAAGAGAAATCACAAAGATCCTTGTAGGAGGGAAGCAGGAGGCTCAGAGTCAGAGACAGAGATGTGATGACAGAAGCAGAGGTCAGAGTAAGAGAGATTTGAAGAAGTGAAACCACTGGCTTTGAGGAGGGAGGGAAGGGCCAGCAGCCAAGGAATGCAGGCAGTCTCTAGAAGCTAAAAAAGGCAGGGAAATAGATTCTCTCTTTGAGCCTCCAGGAAGGACACAGCTCAACCAACAGTTTGATTTTAGCGAAGTTAGACCTGCTGGACTTCTGACCTCCAGAAACTGGATAGGATACATTTGTGTTGTTTTGCGCCACTAAATTTGTAGTAATTTGTTACATCGGCAGTAGGAAACTGGTACAGGAGTGTTTTAATTCCCACTCCAGGTATAGCGTGCATCAGGAAATCTTTTCATGTCTGAGAGACGTGGCTGGGGCCAGCGTAGTTCTCCGTGGGTTACACGTAGGATTACACGTTTGTCAACCTCAAACCGCCCCCTTTGGATCACCCCGGGAGGGGTTCTGGGGGACGTCATCCAGAGGACATGGCCACCAGCTGACTGGTGAGCTGGACCCGGGCACTTGGAGGTTCCTCACCCCCTCCCCTGTCTAGGAACTCAGGTTCCGCTTGCTTCCCTGATTCCAGAGGCTGCTCCAAGGACATGACCTTGAGACGGTGATGTGGGGCTGAGAACACCCGCAGGCTATACAGACTGAACCCAGTTAGGGCCTCTTCATAAACATTAAGATTTAGTTTAAATCTTGGGGATTTGGCAGGTATGGGGACTGACTTGCCACCCAAGACAAGTCTCATATGTAAATTCTCTTGCTTAATTAGCCCACAACCTACCAATCTGGAGGGTCCACCTGTCTTCAGTCTCTCCTCGTCCTCCGAGTGCAGGGGCCAGGTTCAGATATCATCTAGGAAGCTCCTGAGGGAACTTTGAACTAACAAGAGGTAGCCAATATTTGGAAATGAATGCTCACTCAGGGCCCTCAGAAGCAGATCTGCGACACTTACAGGCAGGTGTCCTCAGGAACTTCCTTAGTAGCATCCTCCGTAGCAGGTAGCATGGTGTAGTTCATACCAGCTGAAAGACTGGGGGCTGGTGCTCATAACGATTCAGTACTGGCCCCACACTTGCCCACCTACCCTCCCTCCCCACTCCTTCTCTCTTCCCTCCCTCTCTCCCTCCCTTCCTCCCTCCCTCCATCCCTTCCTCCCTTCTTTCCTTCCTCCCTTCCTTCCTTCCTTCCTTCCCTCCCTTCCACCTTCCCTTTCTTCCTTCCTTCTTCCCCTCTCTCCCACCCCCCTTCCTTCCTTTTTATATTTTTTGACAACCAACTAGTCAGTCTATGGTTCCAGCATGACATCATGCTTGCATGGGTATTTAACTAATTCCACTTTAATAGCATAATGCTAAATATATCTGTGCTTATATAGACACGCTCCTATCTACCAGTTTATATACTTTATTATATCACACACACAGTATGAATCCATTATGCAGCATGTGTTTCTATAAAGACGGGACCTGACAGAATCTACAGTTACGGATGCATACTCACAGCCATAGGGGACCATTACTTAAATCCTGACTCAGTAGCTCCCCCTTCCTACAATTCCAGATGAGCTGAAGCTAGGCCCTTTAGTTATACAAAACTGTTCTCCCACAGATGGGGATAAAGCACTTGTGTGCATAGTATGAAAACCAGGAAATACCTGGCTGCTGAAAACTAAAATCCTACCATGGTCTCTGAAAGTAACAGTAGAAATGGCTTTTATGTCAAGTCTCTGATGACGTTATGGTGCAGATTTCACTGGGATAGGGCACATGTTGGTGGGCCATACTTCTGAGTGGATTTCCATTCTGTGGAAAAGCTACCTACTTGGATGGTCCCATGCCGGGTAGGGTCCCATAGCCTGGATGGATCTGAGAAGTGATTTGCTCTATCTGATGGAGGCAAGTCCAGGCTGTTCTAGAGGAGTAGTAGGTGACTTAGAGTGGAGGAGCGTTCGTTTTAAGCAAGGCTAAAAGGCAAGAGGGCAGAAGTTGTGGAATCAGGAGACACGAGACACAGAAGGAGGCCAGCTATGTATACCAGTGGGGCACACCCAGATGCCAGACACAGAGCTATGGGAAACAGTCACAACACTGGTGATAACTCGTGGTTACCCTCGTGGAACATCGCTATGGGTAAGCCCTTTCCATACATTCGCTCTTTTTTTAGTCTCCCAGCAACCTCAATGGGGACAATTGGTGGACACCATCATTAGTCACATTTTACAGGTGAGGAAACTGAGGCATAGAGTGGTTGATTAGTTAGTTCAAGGCCACACAGCAGATGGTGGAGCTTGTTTTCAAAGTCAGGTGGCCTGGCTCCAGTGCCCCTGCTCATGATGCCCTAATCCTTCCCACATCCCTAAAGTCATTTGCAATGAGGGTGCTGCTACCTGGAGCTCAGTTCTCCCTCACCAAGTCATGGCACTGGCACTGCTCCTCTGGGTGTGGTGTCTTATATGAGTTCCCCAGTCACCGAAGCTTGGCTCTCCCTGTGGATGCTTGTTCTTCTGTCTCTTTGGGCACTTGGCTGCCAAGCTTTCATGGATGGGATGAACCACGGTCCCCCTCCAGCCCCATGGAAATTGTCTCTGCTTCTCCACTCAGCTAATTCCCGTCAGAATTGCCCTGACTCCCGACACAGGGATGGCAGAAAAGGACTGTGAGGGCATGCATGGACAGACCCTGGAGATGGGCCTGGAAAAGGGACTTACTAGGTGTTGGCCTTGTGGTGCCAGAGCCTGTGAGCTAGTGGGATGCACGGTGGCAGATGAACGTGCATTTTAGCAAAGTCTGGTGCTGAGCAGGACAGATGCTTTCCAGAGCCCACATTTCAGCATGAAGTTGATAGGCAGCGGAAACACGGAGCATTGCAAATCCATCAGGCAGGGAGGAGCCAGATACATGAGGAAACTTCTTCTCAGGAGGCTGAGAATTGAATGAGAGTAAATGAGATGTGTTCTCTCCAGGGATGATATTAGCAACCTGCTGACTTAAAGGATAGTAAGTGACCACCAATTATGCCATGTGCTGACTGTTTGGGGGCAAGTTCTTGAACCTAGTTAAGCTTCTTTCCCCCTATTTGTACAGTATCTAGCTCATTTGGGTTATTTTGAGCATAGAACAGGATGACTTTTTAACATCACTAAGTTTTAGGATGGCTTGTTCCGCAGCAATGGATAATGGACCTATACTATAAGGGAAGACCTGACGAGTGCATTTCAGTCAAGGGGCAAGGGCTTCAGGAAGGGGTGGATCTAGAAGCTCAGACAATGTCATTAAGATTCTGTCACTCTGTATCTCCAAGAGTTTCTTCCTCCATTGTTCCTTATCATTAGATAGATTCTCTGAGTATGATGACAAAAATGTCCACAAATAGTTCAGCCTTGTTTCCTGCCAAGTTAGGAGCTCCTGCAGAGAGAGACTTCTTTCTCAGTAATTCCTGAAAAACCCTGCCCTTTGCTCTCCTTGACACCAAGTGGGTAACGTGCCCAGGCCCAACCAATGATGGTGGCCTGGCCAGTCCTCTCCTGTGTCCTGCTCCCACTCCACTGCCTGAGAAAATTTCAACCCCACCCAGCAACAGGAATTGAGATGGGGACAGGCTGGTTCTGGCAAGGGAAATTGACGTGTTATTCTCATCAGGAAAATGGACAGCAGATGTTGGGAAGGCAGGTGAATGAACAGGCTACCTCCAGTCATTATTACTCAGGGTTGGGCCTAGGTTTGGGTTTGGTCAAGAGTTAAATCACACAGTCTTTCAAGACACACAGTTGTGTGGAGAAGACGCACAAGAAAACAAACCAGCTTAACAGGCTTGCAGGTGTTGTGGTGCATACACACAAAGAGGAAAGGGTCTGGTGGCCTGAGGGGGGACATCCCTCCACAGCGATGACGTATTAATTTCTTGCATAGAGAGCCAGGTGCACCACCTTCACTGCAGAGCCAACAGTCTGGCAACTGTCTCTCCGGTCTGGGTCCTTTGCACACAGAACTTTGCTTGGCAACGGGAGTCAGTGTGGCAATATTGAGAAGGATGGCTCAGAGAATCACCTGAGAGCAGGGGAAAAATGAATAGCCCTTTTACAAACTCCCCAAATAATAAAATAAATCAGCTAGATTATTCAGTGATGGAGTGCTCTGCTCTCTGGCCAGGGGGGCGCCACAAGTTATTACTGGCTAACAAAGCTTGTTCAAGTGCTTGGGCACAGGAAAATCAAACTGTACAGGTCCTGGGAGAATCTGGTCATCTGAAAGAGGGAATCCATTCCAAGTGTGAGCTATTAGTTCTGCTCTGAATATCATGGCCGTTATTAACTGCAGGGCTTTAGTGAAATCACCAACCTGCCCAATCTCAATCCTCATCAACTGTCCAGGAAAACGGCTGTGGCAGGTGCTAATTGGTGATTATAGGAAAGAATATCTTTGGACCTACAAGAAATTCACCAGGTGCTAACTAGTTGTAATGACAGGCTTCCCCTGGGAGGGAGATTCTCTGCGGGTGAATGTACTTGGCTTCCATAGAAAACAGTCTGGATCCCTTTTCCTTCCTGCCTGTTTCTCTCTGTCTCCTTTTCCTGCTCTCTGTCCTCCCCAGGGCTCTGGTCAAATCAAATGCTGACTACACCTTCTGACTCCTCCAGCTTGAGCTTCTGCTTAGGAGAAACTCCAATCTTGCTTCAGTTTCCAGCTCTACCAGCACAAGCTTTGTGACTTGGTCAGGTCACCTACTATTCTATTGATTTAATTTTCCTCAACCCCAAACTGGGGTGATAATTGATCTGATCTCAGAGAATGGTTTACTGAGCACTGTAAAATGCAGCACAGTTCTAAGAATACAGATATGTTTAATCGATTCCAATTCCCATTTAACCCTTCCCTTCATTAAAAAAATTTTTTTAATGTTTATTTATTTTGAGAGAGAGAGAGAGACAGAGTGTGAGCAGGGGAGGGGCAGAGGGAGAGGGAGACACAAAATCTGAAGCAGGCTCCAGGCTCTGAGCTGTCAGCACAGAGCCCGATATAGGGCTTGAACCCATGAGCCGTGAGATCATGACCTGAGCCGCAGTCCACCTACTGAGCCACCCAGGTGCCCCTAACCCTTTTCTTTCTTTACCTAATGTTCACACCATCATTCCTGACTAGATTATTAATTCTAAAATGCTATACAAAAACATGACATTATTATTAATATTATTATTTATTTTCCCTCATTATGTAGCATAGCACATGGCTCATAGCAGATACTCATTACATAATTATTAAATTAGTATGGATGTCCCTTTCTATAATACTTGTTTTTAAAGCCCTGTTCATTTCTCTCCTCTAGGAAGCCCTCACAGATTTTCTTGGTGCTTCCTATGTGTATCTGTGGCCACTACATTGTTTTGTTAGCATCATTGCATGTATCCCATGTCTGATTTCCAGGCAGCGGTAAGGAGCTTTCCCTCTGTGCTTTCTTGTCTCTTAAGTGTGGTCTACTAATTGTCATTTTCCCACTGAGGTGTTCCCACCTCCTGTGTTTCTCTTGGGTTGGAATGTCCATTCACTTGAAGGCTGCTTCTTGATGAGGCTGCTTCTCGATGATGCTAGTGATGGAGGGAAAGGGACATATCAGTTTGCAAGGGAAGTGATTGGAGACTGCCAAAGACCAATGGAGAAGGGGCACTGAGATAATTCCAGAGAAGAGGGCGATGCTGGAGAAGGAGTATGGGTTCACAGGAGGACTGAACAGAATCCTGAGATCTTGTCAGTCTAGAAAGAGCAGAGTCTGGGACCAGAAGAATCATATTTTATAAAGACTTAGATATTCTTAATGCAGCATGCATCCATTCAAATTAGGAGACCATATCTGAAATTCAGAAGGATACCTTTATAGACCTTTATGTATATATGTATATATATATATATATATATATATACCTTTATATATAATATAAATATTAAAATATAATATAAATGTCAAAATATAATATATATACCTTTGTATATAATATAAATATATAACATATAATATATATCTAATTATATTTATATAATATTATTTTCCATGTCAGGGAGGGTGACATGATTTAAGGTTCACAACCACACACTTGATCACAATCTGATGTATTGATCTCTGATATTCAGATGTGTCATTTGTCTTTCTGTAATTTGGTTTTCAAAACAAAATTAAGAGATTGTGATTATTATCACCATGCACACATGAGAAAATGAAGCCTCCTGAAATAGCAAAAATTGCAATTTTTATAGAAACCAAATTTTTTGGTACAGTCCACAGCATGTACTATCTCATCAGGATGCAACACGCTTATGAGGGATGTATAGTAGACTTATTTTATATTTCTGAAAATTAAAATATTTTTAAAAAGGGAATTATTTTTCTGTCTGAGTTACACAGTGGTGGAGGTTATCTCAGAATATTGAGGAGCTGGAACTGAAAACTCTATCAGGTAGTTCGATTTTGCCATGTGACAGACCACCTGAACATGTAATAAAACAACAATTTATTTAGCTCGTAACTGTGTGTATGAGCTGAAAAGTCCTTGGTCCAGATTACAGCCTGGTTCTGCTTCCTTGAGTAGATTCCTACTCTGGACTCAGCTTTGATTTCTCAGAAATCATTTCTTTGCTATAAATATGGTCCATGCCACAGCGAGGTAAACTTTGTCAGCCTAAGCCCTCTATGGAAAATTAGGGACTGGGGGTTTTCTGACATTTTGAAGAATCTCAGTTCCATTTTGTCCAAGCTATTGGCCCTTTTACTGTTAGAACTCCTTAAAAAACCTTGTGGACTTTCTAGTCATCAGATTGTACTCCAATTCATTTGGTGAAAGCCACACCCACACTTGTTTGAGGCATGCTTCTCTCTTATACCTTACAAATAGTTATCCTGACTTATTCCCAGATATCTTATTATTTTTGATGTGATTGTAAATGGGATTGTTTTCTTAATTTCTCTTTCTGGTGCTTCATTATTAGTGTATAAGAACGCAACGGATTTCTGCATGTTGATTTTGTATCCTGTGACTTTACTTAATTCATTTATCAGTTCTCATAGTTTTTTGGTGAAGTCTTCACAGATTTCTTAATTTTTTTTAACGTTTATTTATTTTTGAGACAGAGAGAGACAGAACATGAACGGGGGAGGGGCAGAGAGAGAGGGAGACACAGAATTGGAAGCAGGCTCCAGGCTCTGAGCCATCAGCCCAGGGCCAGACGCGGGGCTCGAACTCACGGACCGTGAGATCGTGACCTGAGCTGAAGTCGGACGCTTAACCGACTGAGCCACCCAGGCGCCCCTCACAGATTTCTATATAGAGTATCATGTCATCTACAAATAGCGAAAGTTTCACTGCTTCCTTACTGATGTGGATGCCTTTCATTTCCTATTGTTGTCTGACCACTGTGGCTAGGATTTCTAGTACATGTTGAAGAAAAGTGGTGACAGGGGACATCCTTATCTTATTCCTGACCTTAAGGGAAAAGCTTTCAGTTTTTATTTTTCCATTGAGTATGATATTCACTATGGGTTTTTCATATATGGCCTTTTTTACGTTGGGATATATTCCCTCTAAACCTACTTTGTTGGGGGTTTTTATTATGAATGGATTTGTACTTTGTCAAATACATTTCCTGCATCTAGTGAAATGATCATATGGTTATTATCCTTTATCTTATAGATGTGAGGTATCATATTGATTTATTTGCAAATATTGGGCCACCCTTGCATACTGGGAATAAATCCCACTTGATCATGGTGAATGATTTACTTAATGTATTGTAAGATTTGGTTTGCTAGTATTTTGTTGAGGATTTTTGCATCTAAATTAAAAATAGAACTACCTGATGATCCAGTTACCACACTATTCCAGTAATCACATTACTCAAAAAATCCAGTAATGACGCTACTCAGAAAATACAAAACATGAATGCAAAGGATGCATGCATCTGTATGTTTACTTATTTGCAATAGCCAAGATACAGAAGCAGCCCAATGTCCATCGATTGATAAATGGATAAAGAAGCTGTGATGTGTGTGTATATATATATATATATATATATATATATATATATCGAATATTATAATGGAATGTATATAATGGAATATATGGAATATATATAATGGAATATTATAATGGAATATATATAATGGAATATTACTCAGCCATAAATAAGAATGAAATCTTGCAATTTGCAAGCTCCATGAACAGAGCTAGAGATTAAAATGCTAAGTGAAATAAGTCAGTCAGGGAAAGACAAATACCATATGATTTTTCTCATATGTGGAATTTAAGAAACAAAACAAATGAACAAATGGGAGAAAAAGGTAGAGATAAACCAAGAAGCAGAGTCTCAACTATTGAGAACAAACCTATGGTTACCAGAGGGGCTGTGGGTGGGGGGATGGCCGAAATAGGTGATGGCGATTAAGGAGTGCACTTGCCATGATGAGCACTAAGTGATGTATGGAAGTGTGGAATCACTATATATTGTACACCTGAAACTAATATAACACTGTATGTTAACCATACTGGAAATAACATAACATAACATAACATAACATAACATAACATAACAGTATAAAATAAAATAGTTATCTTGGGAGTAGCTTTCTATAAGAATAACCCTTAAGATGTTTACAGCATCTTTGTTTTGTTGAAATGATCTAGTAGGCACCATGGTGAATCTTTCACAAGCCTTGACAAAGGAATGTAAAGCCACATTTGTTTTTATTGTTGGCCTTAGACTTCACATGACTTAGAATTTTTCCCACTTGAGGATTAAGGATGAGTACAGTATTATTTTCTAACTCAACAACTATGGGTTTCTCTGTATATCCTCTACTCATTCATTCAGTCTAAACAGATTTTTCTTTAGCTTACTCCTCTTGCAATACTTTATTACCATTGCTACATCCAACTGACCCTACAGCATTCTCTATGTAGATATCCTTAGCCAGATCAAAAGTTATAAGCTATGTGCTCTATCCTTCACCTTCAGGAAACAGCTTTGCAAGTGGCCTTATTGTTCAAAATGTATCATTATTTTTCTAGCTGCTCTAGCAGTTTCCTCATCGGTATACTGGCTTCTACTAAAAGTTTGCTTCCCTTGCTAAGGTATCCCCACGGCTTTTCCTGGTTCCATCCACTGCCCAGTTGCAAAGTCAACGCAAGTGTTTGAAGGTTTGTTTTCAGCAGTAGAACCCCACTTCTAAGTAAGTGCTTCCTTATTAGTTTCCTTTTGCTGCATTACAAACCACCCCAAAGCACAGTGGCTTAAAATAATAGTGATATATTTAATTTACAGGTTTTGTTAGCTACCTGGGCAGTTATTTGGTTCTTTCATGTGTCTGGGCTGAGATAGTGGGTTGGCCAGTGGATGGATGTTCTAGGGTGGTCTCACGTATCTGGCAGTTGGCTGAAACAATAAGGGAGACAAGGAAACACATGTATCACTCTCTAGTAGGCTTCCTCAAGCTTCCTTACATGGTGGTAGTTGAAGTATTCTCAAAATAGCAAGAGGACAAACCTCACCAAGCAATTATTTTGCATGCCTCTGCCTATCTCGTGATGGGTAACGCTCCATTGGCCAGAGCCAGCTATGTGGCCCACCCAAATTCAAGTGCAGGAGAAACAGGATCCACCTTCTGATGGAATGAGATGAAATACGACCAGTTTTTCAGTTTACAACGAAACCTTACCTGACCCCTTCCACACGGCCTCAGGTTAAACATCTCACTAAAATCCACATGGCCAATGAATCTTCTAGAAAAAATTACATTAAATTTCAAATACAAACTAATGTTTATAGCTAATTAAAGTAAAATGTAATTCTCTGCCATAGATCATTATAACTGCATAATGATGAGGACAGTAAGATATTTTGGACAGAGGGAGAAGAAAGGTCACACATTACTATAGAATATGGTCATATTCTTCTCTAATGCAGATGTTGAGAAAAAAAAGGAATTGGAATGGTGACTAAAAGTGTCAATTTGGTGGAAAGAATAGATGGCTCATCTCTAGGCACACAGAGATAGGTTTGAAGTCTTTTAAAGGAGTAGGAAGGCTCATAGATCCAGGGAAATGTAGCAAGGTGTCTTACTTCATTCCATGCCAAATTAGTAAGCATAGCATTTCACACTTGATTCACACTTGGCAATCTACACAGCTCCCTATTTTCATTCATTCACTTAACTTTCAAAGTGCCTGATAATCATGACACACAGTGTTATTGCCATTTCAAAGATGGCCGAGGCTTGCCCAAAAAATCAGTGTCAAGAGAGAAGAGAGACATAAGGGGCCATGATTGGAGGAGGTAGAGCAGAAAGAGATGAGCGTTGGCCAGAGGGTGGGCATTACAACAGTCAGAAGCTTGTTTGAGAGAATTAATGCTTCAGAAGGTCTCGAACCATGAGCTCAAGACAGGGCTTTAGAGAACAGGAAGTTGTTGTTTTTGTCAGACGTAAACTTCTTTGGGGGCAAGGGGACAGAGATGAGGCCAGAAGTGAGAAGGTAGAAGACAGAGCTGCTGGATGCTCACATGCAGTTTCCCAACCCCAACAAATGGTTTCATAGCTCAGAATTCTGGATTCTGTCAAAAGAAAATGTTATGTCTTGGAGGGCTAGCTTCTTGACTATGTTAAAACAATTAGGAGATAGATTTCACACATGCAAATGAGATATTTACATCAGTAAAGGGGTCATTTGTGCATAAGCAGAAACAGCCTTTTAAGATGAAAGTGTGATAATAGGAACATGCATTTTGCACCAGACTGTAAGTGCAGCAAGTACTTTATGCATAGGGCCTCGCTTATTTACTTGTTATTTTATTCATCCAGTGAATGTCAAATGCCTGTTGTAGGACAAGAAATTTCTGAAGCATCAAGAATGTATGGATGACTAAGATCTTCACACCAACATAGCTCATGGCCAAGGGCAGGGCTGTCTAGTGGAAATGTGATGTGAGGCACATAACGTACTTTCTGGCAACTTTCCAGTAACTCACAGCTCCTCTCAGTTCAAAGTAGTCACATTTCCAGGGCTTGTGGCCGCCAAACTGGACAGCACAGATTTGGGTGGGCACAGGGACATAAACAATTATCATACAATTTGAAAACTGCTAGGACAAAAATTTCACAAGGTACAATGAATGGAGGCATGGCTTTTAAACTCCTAGATTACTCACGTTGTTAGCCACAGTTTCCTAGACAGTCTGGGCTGGAGGAAAAAAAAAAGATTATTCCATCTTTTAATAAACATGAGAAATGCTTCATGCTACACCTCGTCTTTGAAATTCAAAAGGCACATTTATATATTAGAAGGTCTGAGAAGGGGTGCCTGGGTGGCTCAGTTGGTTGAGAGTGCAACTTCAGCTCGGGTCATGATGTCATGGTTTGTGAGTTCGAGCCCCGTGTCTGGCTCTGTGCTGACAGTTCAAAACCTGGAGCCTGCTTTGGATTCTGTGTCTCCCTCTCTCTCTCTCTGCCCCTCCCCTGCTCACACTCTGTCTTTCTCTCTTAAAAATAAATAAACATTAAAAAAATATTTAAAAATATCTGAGAAGCCCTGCAGAAAAGAAATGACCTTCAGTATGCCCACCCCAACATTTCCTCACAGTTATTGACATATCCACATATTTTTTGATAATTATAAATAGCTATGAGAAACACTTTGGAAAAAGCCTGCTTAAAGAATGTAAGCTCTTGGGGCACCTGGGTGGCTCAGTCAGTTAAGGATCTGAGTCAATTGCAGCTCAGGTCACGATCTCATGGTTCATGGGATCGAGACACATGATGGGCTCTATGCTGACAGTGCTGAACCTGCTTAGAATTCTCTCCCTCCCTCACTCTCTCTGCCCCTCTCCTATTCCTGATCTCTCTCTCTCTCTCTCTCTCTCTCTCTCTCTCTCTCAAAATAAAGAACTTTAAAAAATAGAATGTGAGCTCTATTTAATAGACATATTTTGGACAACTGGGGGTTCTATTTCAACACTGGTCAATATCTATATATTTTTTTCTCCTGAAACATCTAGTTCAATTTTCCTGCAATAGGAAAGTCTAGTGAACATACTTCAATCCTTCCAGGAATCTATGCCTAAAACACACTGTTTCTTCTATCTAAAATGGCCTTCCTCTCTTTTCCCTCTGCTCTTAGAAAAATTCCTTATTATTTTTCAAGACCCAGTGTAAACATCACATTTACTCAGACTCTCCCAGACTCCTCATGGCAGAAATAAAGTTCTCTGTGTATACAAAATAGTCACTATAATTACCTATGCACATGTTTAATGTTCTTAACACAGGTTAGGGGCCCAGTCTTATCTCTCTGTATATTCCCAGAAACTGGCACAGCTTCAGGCATATACTAGGTGTCCCCCACTCACTGCATACATCCCATTAATGAGGGGCACTCAGCTAGGGTCGTTTTTTCTTACAACTTTATTGAGATACTGACATATAACATATGTCATATGTGACATAGAACATATTTGTTTAATAGACAGTGTGATGACTAGATACATGTATATATTGCAAAATGATTACCACAATAAGGTGAGCCAACACTGCTTTTCCTTCAGATAATTATGATTTGTGTGTGTGTGTGTGTGTGTGTGTGTAACATTTAAGATCTGCTCTCTTAAAAACTTTCACATATATAATACAGTAGTGACAATATAATTTTTTAAATATTTATTTATTTTTGAGAGACAGCAAAAGTGGGGGGGGGTGGCAGAGAGAAAGGGAGACATAGCAGTTTCTGAGCTGTCAGCACAGAACCTGATGTGGGCCTTGAACTCATGAACCACAAGATCATGACCTGAGCTAAAGTCAGACACTGCACCCACTGAGCCACTCATGCAACCAAGTAGTGACAATTAACATCACCATGCTGAGCATTAGATCTCCAGATTTTATTTGCCTTATAATTGGGAGTTTCCAGACTCTTTTGACCAACATTTACCCAGTCTCCCTGCTCCCAGCCCCTGGCATCTGCCATTCTACTCTCTGCTTCTATGAGTTTGGCTTTTTAAAATTCTGGTTTCTTTTTAATATCAGGACTTGTCCTGCTCCTTGCCCTTCCAGTGTCCATTCCAGGCTCTGTGAGGGTCCAGGGAGGCCAGATGTGGGCAGCAAGGCAGACACTGCGTTCTGGTGGCTGGACCAGCAAGATGGCCACCCTCCTCCTCCCCTGGCTCTGCCTGGCCTGGCCTGGCCCCCTTCTCCCCACCTTCCCGCTCCTTGTTTGACTTGAGTCTTCCTTATGAGGTTCCTGGCGTATTCTTGACTTCATTCGTCCTGGCTTCTTTTGGCCCTGATGAGGAATGGCTAAAGCATCAACTCCAACCTTTGCCAAAGGTCAAAGGGCTGACCCTGCCACATACTTGCCTGACATCTTGATCTGTAGCTGATCTCTGTTCCTCTGGCCTCAGGAGACACATTTCTCTGGATTGCCTTCTTATCCCACCACCAAACCCCAGTCAGCTGTGACCAGTCTTGCCAAACACAATAAACCACCCAGAAATTAATTCCTTTCATGGATCCTCCAGTTCTGACTCTGTCCTCTGTGTCTGTGGCTCTCACTTTGTCCCCTCATCCTTTGAACTGTCAAGAGACCACTTTCGTATCTCTCTCCACTTTGATACTGTCAGCTTCTTAATTTGCTATACTGGGATCTTCTTTCTCCCTGATCTCCTCATCTCTTTCTAGCATGTTCTACTGATACATTGTGGGACCCACTTCAAATCTTGGAATGAAGTAGAAATTACACAGGAAATACCCTTTTTTTTTCTTTTATCCTGTTTCATACACTAGACCTGTTTTAGGAAACAGTCCCTGACAGTCCTGTTGAGTACATTCAGATAAAAAAAACAAATCTGGAGATAAACATATCCAAATATTTTTCTGTTTCGCATGCCTAACTCCATCACAAAGCAGGGGCAAGGGGCTTTTGGATTCTGGGTCTTTGGTTAGTAAAAACTATGCATCACTGCTTCAGGGATGTGTCACCAAGTGATGCCCTTTGGTCTGTAATGTTATGAAAATGAGATTGTTTAATTTACAGCTGTTCTTACAGCAGCCTTGTAGATCTGAAAAATTAATTACCAAATGACATACTTTACAAAACTAGGTAGAGAAAAGGAAGTAGCAGAATGTGAGAGCCAGGGGCCCCTTTTACACAGTAATATCTTAAAAGCCAGAAAGAACTGGCACACCGTGTGGCTTTTTTCCTGCTGCTGACTGTGATGGCCTTTTTCTCCTGGGGCCTGGAGCCTGCAGCAAGGAATGAGTCCTTCAGACTGGCTGGTCTGACATTCTGCCTCCCTCCTTATCCAGCTACATGCCAAAGGCAAGATCCTCACCTCTTTGAGATTCAATATGGCCATCTGTAGCATAGATGGGTATTACCACCTACTTCATAAAGTTCCTATAAGAATTAAATGTGGACACATATACAAAATGCTCCTAGCCAGAGGGACACCATGGAGGTTTTCAGTGGTTCCTGTCCTGCTATGCTGGTTTCAGCCTGAGGCCTGTGGATCCCATGCATCATCACCCAGTGCCCTGCTGGTGCCTTTCCACCACACTCATGACATTAGGAACTAGAAAACTCCAGTATCCACACCTCAGCCAACCCATGTCTTTCCTCCATCTTTTCTGAACTTTCATTACTTAAATTGATTTGTTTCTTTTATTTATTTCCCTTGTCACTGGAAAATGCCCCCTGCTCCAAACATACACAAGGGTGAAATGTTCATTTTGGAACTGGAAGGTCATTAGAAGTAGTCACACCCACCCCCTCAGTAGACAAGTGGGGAAAATGAGGCATAGAGAAGAGATGTGAGCTGCTGAGAGATATGCAGAGAGGGAACCCAGGTCCCTGACTTCCTCTGCATTGTCCTCAGAGCATGGACTTTGTATTCAGAAGGTTGAAGATTCTAAGCCTAGCTATGCCATTTACTAAGCGTGTGATGTTTGCCAACTGCTTGGTATCCCTGAGCCTGTTTTCCCAAGCATGTATAAACTTGGCATAGCTTTCTCTTGATTGGGTATGAATTACAATTACTTTCTTTGGAATACTCAAATGATTCAAGGTTTCCCCCTCTCAAGCGATCATGAGAATGTTGTTTTCTGTCCTTATGGTCCTTCCTGCTGGGAAGGAATCCAAGTGTTTATTCATCCAAGAAATCAGTTCTGGGTATCATCACCTCCAAGGGAGGGACCATAGGTAGCAGGGCATATACAGCCCTTTTGCCAATTGTGATGACCACACAGTGTCATTGCTATAAGTCAGTTGGTCCTCACATCATCTTGTTTGTCCCTGTTGGATCACCACTGGAGCCTGATGGCTGGGAAGCCAGGTGTATCCCCATCCCCTACAGATGGGGCCTAGGAGTCTATGACTGCTGTTGGACTTTGGGTCTGAAGAAGGAATCTCCCTTCCACAGTGTTAGGGTATGTACCTGTGACTTATAAGATCACACTATAGGTATTGGCTCTGATTACAGCTCTTTAGTAGCCCAATTTTATAATTTTTACCCTCCTATGTAGCCATCTGTGTAGACCATGGCCATAGTTTCAGAATGGCTGGGTCTGGAAGGTTGTTGGTCACAGAGACACCCAAGGCCCTGAACCATTACTGTTTCCTGACCTCCTAACTCCTAATGTTGAAGATATGCCAAATCCATTCCCCTTTCTTGTTGCAGAATGAGTAGCATTTTTCCAGGTGAAGATCCCCCCGTTATCTCAGGCTGAGATGATACTTTTTCCCTAGGGATGCTGTGAGGGCTGATGGTTCCAGACACTTGAGGAATGTGGGTGCTTTTCTTCTACTTCTGCCACTCAGGATAAGGGAAGGGTTAGTTAAAGAGGTTGATTTAGGTTAAAAAGAACATTGGGAGAGTATATGTTTAAAAATCAAGTTGGTTACTTATAGGAAGACAGTAAGGAGAGGGCTGGGCTGAAGGCTTATGACACAGAGAATCACTGTTCTGAATATAACTTTCATCATGGTTGACTTTTTAAAAGTCTCTCTGTAACTTACATATTAAAAAATTCAAGTCAAGTCAATAAAAATGAGAAGAATATATCTAAAACTGAAAGAAAACTGAAACAAATGAATGTAATTATGTTTTAAATGAATTTTGTTTAAATAAACACACTGAGGGGGGAGCTAAAAAAAAAACAAGAAAAGAACTAATTCTAGTAGCTAATGGCCACAGTGTTCGACTCTGTGTGGGGGTGCAACACACAGACATGAACTTTTGAGTTAGTTTGCTTATTTTAGTTTTATTGGCATAATTCTTGAGTTATTGTAGGTGTAATACAGGGTTGAGCAAATAAGTAAACATGTTGAAGCTGTTGGGAGCCAAGATACTCCTTGTGGAAGAAGCAACATTCAAATATGGATAGGAGGTTGATTAAGCTTGAAGGTATTGGTGTGAACTCAGGGTTTCCAAAATACATATAATACATGTGCACAGGTGTGTTTATATGCACAGGTATATGCATACATCTGTGCGTATGCATGCATATTTGTATGTATGTGCATCTTTATGTGAAAAGTATGTAATGTTTCCTATCCCTGTCTGCTGAGAAAGCCAAGAAGCAAAGCCATCCTAGCAGAAGTTATCACACCTGATGTTGGGATCTGGGTCTCTAATACCATCCACACTAAAAAGCACCTGGGCATGGGGCACCTGGGTGACTCAGTTGGTTAAGGGTCCGACTTCGCCTCAGGTCATGATCTCATGGTTTGTGAGTTTGAGCCCTGCATTGGGCTCTTAGCTGACAGCTCAGAGCCTGAAGCCTGCTTTGGATTCTGTGTCTCATTCTCTGCCCCTCCCCCACTTGTGCTGCATCTCTCTCTGTGTCTTTTAAAAATAAATAAATGTAAAAAAAAATTTTTTTTAAACGCACCTGGGCCAAACAGAGAAATCAGTGATCAAGTTTGGTCAGGTTACATAAAGAGTTTGGAGCACCTTGTATGCCAGAAAGTAAGAAATGTTAAAAAAAAATACAAGCATGTTGCAAGGGCATAGAGGGGATTTCAGCAAGCCAAATATAGCACAACTTAAGAATAAAATAGTTAAATACAGTAATGAATTGTAAACCATTTAAAATAGAAATGTATGAGTTGGTGTTGATAATAGACTGAAAGACTGATGGATAGATAGGTAACTGGTAAAGCATTATTACAGTAGAATACTGAAGGTCATCTGTTAAAGGTGGAGATAGTGTCTAGAATTTGGCAACTGGGATGGTAAAGATTGCACCAAACAAGAATCATCAGTGGATGCCAAATGTAGGAACATTTTGATAAGGAGAAGGATATTTGCATGGTCTTACAATGTCTCTCTACTGTCTGCTTAGTAGTTTTGAGGAGGGGAAAAACAGTTCTTATGTGGTGGAGAAATTGGGAAACACCCTGTCTGGGTGACCAATAGTCACATCATCTATGAAAGACAGACGGACATGCAGGCACAATACCCAGAGAAGAACACAACATCAACTTTGCTGCATTGCAAGAATACATAATATTAATCTTATCATGAAAGAACATCAGACAGATCCAGAATGAGAACAGTTGCATTTAATCAAAAAGGAGGGGGAAAAAGTGAGTTTGTATTCTTCAAAAATGACAATGTCATAAAAGTCAAGGAAAAGCTATGGAAATGTTTGAGATTAAAGGAAGGCAAACAGATATGACAACTAAATGGAGTACCTGACTCTCTCCTGGACCCTTGAACAAGAGGGGGGAAATGCTATAAAGGACATTATTAGGCCAACTAAAAAAGTTGGATCAGAACAGTAGGCTAAGTAAAAGCACAACACCCATAAATTTACTGAAGTTGATCATGGTACTGTGCTTACATAAGAGCATATCCCTGTTATTAGGAAATGCACATTCAAGTGTTTAGGAGACAAAGACTGGTGTATTTAACTTACTCTCACATTTTCTAAAACATGTATAAACATGTGAACATGCATGCTTATGTGTACATGCATATGCACATATTTGTATATTATATATATGTGTATATATATATGTATATATATATGATAGCTAGAAGGATATAGATAAATAGATTAGATAGATAGATAGATAGATAGATAGATAATATAGATGGTTAGGGGTCCCCGAGTGACTCAGTTGGCTAAGCATCTGGCTCTTAACTTAGACTCACGTCATGATCTCACAGTTCATGGGTTTGAGCCCCACGTTGGGCTCTTTACTGACGATGCACAGCCTGCTTGGGATTCTCTCCCTCTGCCCCTCCTCCCCTCATGTGCTTTGTCTCTCTCTTTCTTTCTGTCTCTCATTCAAAAAAATAGATAAACTTTAAAAAAAGATAATATAGATGGTTGGATGCACGGATGGATGGATAGACAGATGATAGATAAATAGATAGACAGATAGATAATAGATTCTAGAAGATGGATTAGACAGATTGGTAGATGATAGATAAATAGGTAGATAGATGATAGAAGATAGATAGATAGATAGATAGATAATAAATAATAGATAAATAGGTAGATAGATGATAGATAGATAATAGATAGATAATAGGTAAACAGATTTAAGCAGATGATAAAGCAAATAAGGTAAAATGTTAACAACAGTTCAATCTGGATAAATGACACATAGGTATTTTTCACACTGCTTTTGCTTTTGCAATTTTTCTTTAAATTTAAAATTCTTTTCAGTTAAAGTAAAAATGATGTTTCTGATTTGGTCTGTGTGGAGAAAACAAATGAGCACCTTGGCTCTTGTAAAGAGCTCATGATGAAATGGAATAGACCTGACAAGAACCCTCAGGGAAAGGAGAACTGGAGAAAAACTTCCAGCTTTTCACATTTGCCTCAGGTCACATCTCCCTCTCTTAAATAAACATCATGCAAAGTAATGAGTACATATTTTCCAGCTCAGGACTCTTTTTGAGTCACACTATAAATGTCAGAAATAATCCCATGCTTAATAAATCAAATCTATTCCAGCACTTAATTATATCCTTTTGTTTTCACAAATCACTTGTGGTTAGAAATACTTTAGGGCAGAGCAACCATGAAACAATTGGCCATTTGCTCTTAAGCGTAGTGTCAGACCAAATGGGGCCCTCACCAGTGAGGAGTGTGGCATTGGAGGAAGCTGGAGGTAAGGTATCTAATGCTACAAGTCCCAGAGTGAGCTTCAGGACAAAAAGCTGGGGTCTTCCTTTTGCAGTCAAGGTCATTCTTGCCAGTAGAATGTTCTCCACCCCCATGATTATCCACTTTATCTACAAGAATCTCATTAATAAAGAGAATTCCTCAGACTATGTCATTTGGAATGTTTTAAAATTTCTTTTACACTCTATTTCAAACATATCAAGTCACATTCATTTTAAGTTATAGAAGAGTTTCCATGTATTTTCTAATTTCTTCTTTAATTTTCTGGTTAACCTATTCATTTTTTTAGTAGGATGTTCTTTAACCTCCATGTATTTGTGGTCTTTCCAAATTTTTCCTTGTGGTTGACTTCAAATTTCATAATGTTGTGGTCTGAAAATATAAATTATATGAGCTCAATATTTTTGTACTTTTTGAGGGCTGATTTGTGACCCAGTATGTGATAAAATCTGGATAATGTTCCATGTGTACTCAAAAAGAATGTGTATTTTGCTGCGTTAGGGTGAAATATTTTGAATAGATCCATTAAGTCCATCCAGTCCAGTGTGTTATTCAAAGCCATTGTTTCCATGTTGATTTTCTGCTTAGATGATCTGTCTGGCACAAAACAGTCACATAGATCAATGAAATGGAAAGGAAAAACCAGAAATGGACTCACAACTGTATGGTCAACTAATCTTTGACAAAGTAGGAAAGAATACCCAATGGAAAAAAGACAGTCTCTCTAACCAATGGTGCTGGGAAAACTGGACAAACTACATGGAGAATAAAACTGGACCATTTTCTTACACCATAAACAAAAATAAATTCAAAATGAATGAAAGACGTAAATGTGAGACAGGAAATTGTAAAAATCCTAGAAGAGAACACAGGCAGCAATTTCTTTGACCTCAACCCCAGCAACTTCTTACTAGACATGTTGCTGGAGGCAGTGGAAACAAAAGCAAAAATGAACTACTGGGACCTCATCAAGACAAAAAGCTTCCGCACAGCAAAGGAAACAATAAACAAAATTAAAAGGCAGCCTACAGAATGGGAGAAGATATTTGCAGATGAAATATCTGATAAAGGGTTAGTATCCAAAATCTATAAAGAACTTATCAAATTCATGACCCAAAAACCAAGTAATCCAGTTAGGAAATGGGCAGAAGACATGAATAGACATTTTCCCAAAGAGGATAGATAGTTAACAGGCACATGAAAATACACTCAACATCACTCATCATCAAGGAAATACAAATCAAAACCACGATGAGATACCACCTCACACCTGTCAGAATGGCTAAAATTAACAAATCAGGAAACAACAGATGTTGGTGAGGATGCAGAGAAAAGGGAACCCTCTTACACTGTCAGTTGTAATGCAAACTGGTGCAGGATCTCTGGAAAATGGTATGGAGTTTTCTCAAAAAATTAAAAATAGAACTACCCTGTGACCCAGTAATTGCACTACTAGATATTTATCCAAGGGATACAAAAATACAGATTCAAAGGGGTACATGCCCCTCAATGATAGCAGTGCTATCAACAATAGTCCAACTATGAAAGAGCCCAAATGTCCATCTACTGATGAATGGATAAAGAAGATATAGTATATATATATACACACACATATATACACATATATGTATATGAATGGACAAATAATATTATATATATATATAATATTCATATATGTATATATGAATATCACTCAGCCATCAAGAAGAATGAAATCTTGCCATTTGCAACTATGTGGATGGAGCTAGAATGTATTATGTTAAGTAAAATAAGTCATTCAGAGAAAGAGAAATGCCATATTATTTCATTCATGTGGAATTTAAGAAACAAAACAGATGAACATATGGGAAGGAAAAAGCAAAGATTGGGGGAGAGAGAGAGAGAGAAGCAAACCATAAGAGACTCGTGACTATATAGAACAAACTGAGGGTTGATAGAGGGGGATGGGTGGTGAATGGACTAAATGGGTGATGAGTACTAAGGGGGACACTTGTTATGGTGAGCACTGGGTGTTATATGTAAGTGATGAATCACTAAATTCAACTCCTGAAACAAATATTACACTGTACGCTATCCAGCTAAAATTTAAATAAAAATTTGAAATAAACAAAAAATAAAAATCCATTTACAATTTTAAAAAATATACAGAAAAAAGTTTGTTTAAAAATCTCTTAAATTATTTTGAATAATTTGAATAAGAACCTAAAATAGATATATCTTTATATCCCAGCTTTATCTCTATCTCTTTCTCTCTCATATGCATGTATATATACCTATTAATACATGCATACATACACGTGTGTGTGTGTGTGTGTGTGTGTGTGTGTGTGTGTAAAGTTCATTGACACTTTAACAGGAATAAGCACTCTGGGCCTTCAGGATCAGCATTTGCTCCTTAGGTAAAGAAGGGTTTGTAAACTGCTTTGTGGAGAATCTCATATAAACTGGGCTAAACAAAAAGGACGCCATCGTTTGAGCAAACACAAGAGTGGTATAATGCATTTGTGACAATCTCATGTGTCATCCACACTCCATTAATAGATGTCCTGAGGAGCTAAGGAGGGCTAAATGAACAATTACTTTATGCTCAATAATTCAAAGGCAAAGTCAGACTCTCCACAGAGTAAGATTTCAGTGGTGACTGGAGAAAGCCCACTGCTATGCCAAATCTTCCTCTCTCCTCTGCAGGGTTATCTCTAGAATTCTCCATCCAATGAAAAGCTAAACTTCTGTAACCTCACAATTTGAATGAAGCAGCATTGGTTCCAAAATCTCCAACAGACACTTAAGTTAAACCTCTCCGCTTCTCACCTTTAAGCCAGGCACACACATTTGAGTAGAGCTCTGAGATATGGGGAGGAACTAGTTTTCATTAAAAAAAAAAAATCAGCTTTCCATAATCCAAGCTAATCAAATTCCTAAGATTAAGGATGCTTTTCGGCTTTACTAATAAATCCTATTTTCATCAGATTACTTGCCTCCAAGTTTAAGTCCTAATGTGAGGCCAAGCAGCTTTACTTTAACACGATAATACATTTGGAGTTATTTAACTTCATATGGCTGCTAGCTTCTACACAACAGGGCCCAAGAGTACCATGGACCCAACAGATATTAGGTGTGTGCCCATGACATCTAATATACATGCTATCAATGAGGAGGAGGCAAGGACAGATAAGATGGTCTCTACTCATAGGATGCCTACTCTGGTGGAAGAGACACACTCGCTAACAGATAAATAACACAACTAATTAAATGTTAAACACAACAGAGATATAAACAAAATTGAACAGCAGATGACAGGAAAGAACATGTGCATGTACCGGAGGGACTCAGGGAACATGAGCAGGGTTTCTGAAGGCTCCAGACAAGTTACTAGGTGAAGAATGTGAGGAAAGAAGTTCTCAACACATGGAACAACATGGGAAAAGCCACAGGAGTGGCTTGAGGGAGAGCATGAGTGGCTTGCTCCCAGTGGAGGATGATGGTGTGCCTGGGACCTGGAGGGTACTGCAGAGTGGCTGGGGATGAAGTTAGGAGAGATGAGCAGAGTGTGACTGACCTCAGGTCCTAATGAAGAAGGATGTGTCTGTATGAACATGTGGGTTATTGCTTTATATCATGTATTTTATAATGCTTTGACATCTTAGGGCCTTGCTGACAGGGGAGACACTGCCCTCCCAGGTACAGCTAATTCCTAGAAATAGTAAACTACTTGCCTATGAGCATGTCTTTGAGATGCAATCAATCAACGCCAAGTTCACACTCCTACTTGCAACCTTTTATGGGCTCCTGCAGTCCAGAATGCTATTCCTCTTCCCTAAACCACTCCAGGGCCAGCTCTCAGATGGGAAAACTAGGGGCAGCCCCAGAGCCCAAAGCATGCTGAAATTACTCAAACTATCCAATTCTATACCTGGTCAGCAGCTTGAACCTGCCTCACCCATTCCTTCTTATGAAAACCACAACAAAGCCTCTTGCCCATGTTCCCTTCTTGTTCCTTCTGTCTCCTGACTGACCCTGGTGCTTCTCTGTGCAGCCCTGCATGGTGTGGCATGACCCCTCTTTTTAGGAACTGTGAGTAGCAAACTATTGTCTCAGTGGCAGTCAATTCCCGAGCTGCTAACCTCACTGTACCTGCAAACAAGAACAAAATTCTGGGCACATTTTAAAACAGTGTCCTGAAGGCAAACACAGTGCAACAGAGGCATTAAAGTAAGTATAGCTTCTTTCACAGGAAGGTAGCTCTAATAACACTTGGCAGAATCAGATAGCATGAAGGAAGTCTCAGGCAGGATAACCAGTAGGAGGTAGTTGTAATCATCAAACAGAACAATAATGAGGGCTGAAGGGGATGGTGGCGAAGCTGGAAGTGCTTCTGAATGTAATCAGTCACTAGGATAAATTTTGCATTCTTGTATCTTATTTTTACAGATCTTCTGTTCTTCTTACTTTCCTATCAGCTATCTTTTCTTGTTAGAGACCAAACTTCTAGGAAGTTTACTACCTTCGCTAATTTGTTATTTCTAACTGGGCAGGGACTAGATTATCAGATACTCAAGTTTTTTGCAAGAGTAGCCAGAATGAATAAATGGAGTATGTGAATGAAAGTCAGAACAACTCTCATAAACAAAATCCATGAGCTGGAGTGTATGGGAACATTGGAATCCCTTAAAAATTTTTTTTTAATGTTTATTTTATTTTTGAGAGAGAGAGAGAGACAGAGTGTGAGCAGGAGAGGAGCGAAGAGAGAGGGAAACATGGAATCTGAAGCAGGTTCCAGGCTCTGAGCTGTCAGCACAGAACCCGATGCAGGGCTCGAACCCACAAACTGTGAGATCATGACCTGAACTGAAGTCAGACGCTTAACCAACTGAGCCACCCAGGCCCCCCTGGAATCCCTTTTAAATCTCCAGAGATATACGTTTGAGCTAACTTCTAAGTTCTTGGAGGTCTGAATATTTCAGATAGAGAAATTTTATCTGGATAAATTGGAAGGCTGAGAGATTGTAAAGGTTGGGAATTTTATACAGAGAATAAATACATTTCTTCAGTTCTGGCCATTGAACAGGAGCAGGCTTGGCAACATCATGTTCTAGGCCCACTACAGATGTCTCACTTCCTGTGAAACCACATGGGTTGATTCACTACGTGTGGTGCAAGACCCAATTAAGAACCCACCAAGCAGAAGCCCAAGTATAATGACAAAAAATAGCCATGGACAAAAATGGGAGCTTATCTACCCAGTCCAAAGGCATTCTAGCAATGGTTCTCAGTACAGAATAGGGGAATAATAGGAGAGGCAGAAGTAAAAGAGGTGTGTATTTGAGAGAAAGCTGACTTTTCAGAATGACCATTGCCTTAGTTCATGTGTTTCTGTCTTGCTTACTGAGCTTCAATGTCTTTAACTGAAGAGTTGGTAGAAAAGTTTTGTTATGATGTCAGAATTAACCTAAGGATACATAGAGACTTGAGGTCCCGTTTTCAATGTGTACTGATGTCTTTGTGAGATCTCTCCTCAGGGATATTCAGGTACAAGGGTCCCAGTGGGAGCACGTGGACTGAATATAACTGGAAGGTGTGATATCAGGGAAGGCCCACAGAATGATCCATTTCCAGAATAAAGAGGAAAACTGCATTGGAAATATCAAGAAAGAGGGGCGCCTGGGTGGCTCAGTCGGTTGAGCATCCGACTTTGGCTCAGGTCATGATTTCACAGGACATGAGTTAGAGCTGCACATCGGGCTGTGTGTTGACAGCTCAAAGCTCGGAGTCTGGAGTCTGCTTCAGATTCTGTGTCTCCCTCTCTCTCTGCCCCTAACCCACTCTAATTCTGTCTTTGTCTCTTTCAAAAATAAATAAACATTAAAAAAATAGGCAAGAAAGAGACAGAGGTATGTGTGGTGGGTCAGGCAAATTTATCATGAACATAATGAGTTAGGATAAAATGTGAACACAGGGAGCCTTGGTGGCTCAGTCAGTTAAGCCTCTGATTCTTGATTTTGGCTCAGATCATGATCTCACAGTTCATGGGTTTGAGCCCCACATTGGGCTCTGAGCTGACAGTACTGAGCCTGCTTGGAATTCTCTCTCTCTCTCTCTCTCTTTCTCTTTCTCTCTCTCAAAATAAATAAACAAACAAAAAAAGATGTAAAGAATACACTGGCTTGTGTCATTGAGGAGCCAGTTTGTAAACAAAGGGTGTAAACTTATGTTGATCTTTTTAATAATGATAATTGTTGAATTTGCTTTGTCCTATTTTTTGTAAGGCTTGGTACCAGGCTTTTTGCATGAACTATGTCTGATTCTGAAAATAATCATTATCCTCTTTCCAGAAGAAGAGAATAGTAAAATACAGAGAAGCAGATTAAAATGCCCAAGCTTGTGTGGGTAAGTGAATGAATGAAAGCTTCAATGCATAGTTGCTCCATAACTTTGTCCTTGATTTCCATGAGTTTTATGTGGTGCCTCTCTTTCACTATAGGGATGGATGTGGCTACTTGAACATAGTGCATTGTCCTGGAACAAAGGAAACAAAAAGAAAAATAGACACAATTTACTCCTTAAGTGATATAGAGTTTTGCCAGAGAAATTAGACTTTCCACCTAAAAAAATAATGGAACAGTGAAAAACTGCACAGAATTAAATATACAAAAGTTAGGGAAGAGTAAGATAATATTTGAATGGGTCCAGACATTAAGCAGGTAGAACTTAAGCAGGGCCATTAAGGAAGGTGAGATCTGGCTTGGAAATAGGAGGAGATCCTATTGTGGGATAATGGACTTGCCATCACCCCTAGCAGGCTCTGTCTGTTCCCAACTTCTTTTTACTTGTGGCTGGCAAAAGGTAAGAAGAGCCCGAGATGTAAGGATGTTAATGTATAGGATTGGAGTGCAGTACCAGAAACAGAGAAAAGGGACAGTAGAGGTCTTAGCCCTAAACTTGGTTCTCTGATCCCTCCCTCACAGATCTCTGCATCAGGGTTTCCTGGTAATGCTCCTACCTCACACAATCAAAATTGTTGCTCTGATCTCTGATATCTTCCTCTTGTGCTCCAGCCTACCACTTGCCATTAAGGTCCATTAGCCAGACCAGTTCTACAAATCTGAGCAGTAACAAAGCCTGTTGTTTTCTTACCTCATAATGTTCTCTCCATCTTCTTATTTTCAAACAGGACACAGATATGCAGAGAATTACCCTCCACCTTAAGTCCACATGCTTCCAAGGAAGGAAGCCCTGTCTCCAGTTTCAAGGAGTAAACACTGATTGGTTAAACTCTTGATTGACTACATCAGTGTTTCTCAAATTGTAGTGTGTAGACCAGCTGCATTCACATCAACTGAGAACCAGAAACTCTGGGAAGAGCCCGTAACCAATGTTTTAGCAAGCACTTCAGGTGTTTCTGACACATGCTAATGTGTGGGAATCACTGGTCTACACCGATGATGTTGGCCCCAATATTCTCACAAGTGATTGGATGAAGTCAGTGGGTCTCATCTGGGGGCAGTGTGCTCCCCTCACTCCATGGGGACCTTTGGCAGTATCTGGAGACATATTTGTCTCACTCTCAGACCTAGAATTGTTCATCTGTTTCCTTAATAATTCCTCTTTTTATCCCCAGGTTGATTGATTGCCATGCTTGATTTTCTTGGCCAGTGGTTCTCAAAGTATGGTCACTGGAATAGCATCATCAGCATCAACTGGGACCTTATTAGACATGAAAATTTCCCCGTTCTGCCCCAGAACTGTTGAAATAGAAACTCTGGGTGGAACCCCAAATTCTAGGGTTTTCACAAGCCTTCTGGATGACTCTAATCAGTGGCTGAGAACCACTGATTTTGACTGTTTTCTTTCAAGGTTGTAAATGACACTCTGCTATTTGGCTCCACTGTAGTGTTTCCAGATATTTCTGGCTAGTTCATTTTTTAAGTCATTGAAGTTCATGCCATCTTAACTATTAAATACTTTCATTTTAATTCTCTTTGCAACATTTATTTTACTCAGATATCTGGTGACTTGGTTGTCTTTTAATAATTGTAAATACAGAGCACTGGTGAAGGCAACTTCCTTGAAGTTGCATTGGTTTGTTTTTCCCAATGGCTAACTGGTCCTTTATCAGGGACTGGGGCATGTAGAGCTAAATGTGGATTCTGTAAAAAAGATTGGGGCATGTGGATAACCAGGATTAATTTCCAGATGACCAGGTGCTGGCAGAGTTGAATTCTGCAAGGAAAGCATGTGGTCATGAGTATAATTCCTCCTGAGCAGGACAGTCTTTCTTGGTTTCCCCTTCCCTATCACAGAAGGCCACAATTACCAGAACACTGCTCAGCTTCCCTCCCAGTTCCCAAGCCCTATCCAGCCAGACAGTTCACTTGCTTTACAGAAAGTTTAGAGTTTTAGCCAAAAGGCGAGGTTGCTACTTCCCCTTCTTCAAATACTTATGGGGCTGCTATTGAGTCAGGGTGGTTCTGCTCTGTCTGATGCAGATCTTGAATACAGTGCTTTCCAAACCTTAGAGACCTTCAAATCCTTGTGTTAGAATGTGAAGTCTGATTCAGTAGGTGGGGCCTAAGTTTCTGTATCTTAAAAAAGTTCCCAGGTGATATAGATGCTACTAGTCCATGAACCCCCCCCCTTTCAGTAACAAGACTTTAATTCAATACCCTGAATTATTCTATTCCTTGAATTCCTTCATTCTAAGCTTCTAGCTCCTCTGGTTCTGTTCCTAATAACCAAGCACTCAATTTTTTTCCATGTATGCATTGAGCTTGGGTTTCTTTCTTTCTTTCTTTCTTTCTTTCTTTCTTTCTTTCTTTCTTTCTTTCTTTCTTTCTTTTTTAATTTAACAGTTATTTGTTTTAAGAGAGAGAGAGAGAACACATATGAGTGGGGGAGGGGCAGAGAGAGAGGGAGAGAGAGAAGATCCCAAGCAGTCTTCTCACTGCAGGGCTCAATCTCACCAACCTTGAGCTCATTACCTGAGCTGAGATCAAGAGTCAGACACTTAGCAGACTGAGCCACCCAGGCATCCTGAGCTCGGGTTTCTTCTATTCTTTTTGACATGAAGTCCTTTCCTCTCTCTCTCTTCAGTTTTTCCCACAATATCCAATATGATAAGTGAATGAAACTTTCTTGTTCTCCCAGTACTCTTTTTAAAACTAGTATTAGAATATACATTGGAGGGGCGCTGGGTGGCGCAGTCGGTTAAGCGTCCGACTTCAGCCAGGTCACGATCTCGCGGTCTGTGAGTTCGAGCCCCGCGTCAGGCTCTGGGCTGATGGCTCGGAGCCTGGAGCCTGTTTCCGATTCTGTGTCTCCCTCTCTCTCTGCCCCTCCCCCGTTCATGCTCTGTCTCTCTCTGTCCCAAAAAAAAAAAAAAAAAAAAAAAAAAGAATATACATTGGATAGGAGATGGAATAGACCCAAGTGCTAGGTACAATGAATTTTAACTTCTAAATAAAATTTCCATTTCTAGGTTCTCTTCACTTTATAGATTTTATACATGCTATAGTGTTGCCAGCTAAGGCATGCTCTGGTCTTCTCAAGAACTGCTCTCATAATCACCCTTAATTAAGTTGCCTTTTGACATCTTAGGTTAATCATGTTTCTTTCTAGCTTTTAGGTCCTTGTGATATTGAGTCAGTTTTTAGGACATCCCAACATCCTCACCCTGGCCCCTTGAATAACTTGCTACTTCTCACAATATTAATTGAGAGAAAAGAAAAACAGACGAATGTAGGCCTTGATGAGAAGTAATAGATGAGTACCAACCATATCTTACAGAATCTATACCCTGTGATGTGTTCCAATTCTATCTGTTCTTGGCCTCCAAGAAAGATCCTGTCCCCACAGGACAGCATCAAAGTTATAGTTGGATGGAACTAGTGAGTACAAGCTGGTTCCTTTATTGCACTGAAGCTACTTTTGATATTTTCTTTCTTGAGGATGCTCTGCTTTATGAATGCATACATGTGAATCTTAAAAGAAAATCAAAGTCTGAAGGCTAGTGGTATAAAATTAGCAAGACTCTAGGGAAGAGAGTGAAGATAGAATTTTCAAAACTTCATTGCCCGAACTCTCAGCCAGCAGCAAATCCCCTTGAGGAAGGACTTCATTTTCATCTCCAAGCCATATCTAATTGCCTCTTTGTCATCCTCTGATTAAAACCAGCAGCAATTGGACCATCTAGATGTTCTGTCTATAACAAGGTTTAGATACTGGCTTGGCAGAACAGTGTGGTTTTTCAAAGGCTAATAAGGTTGAACTTGGCATCATTTATCACTAATCTGTGGCTTTATTCTTGGCTCCTGTTTCATGATCTGCCACATTTAATTTACTGCTCTCTTGCTCCAGATGACGCTGATGATGTTGAAAGTCAGTGAGGCAGGTGGGGGTAGGGGATGGGGGGGGACTGTGGTTAATAAATGTGGTTATAGCAGTCTGGTGTGTATCTGACCTTTATCTTTCAAATAACCTGTGTAAATCCAGACCAGCCAATGAGCCCAGATAGATGACTGTGTTAAGGGAGACGATGAAATTCGGTGAGCAAATTCTAACACAAGGAGAAATTGATGTGGTAGTCCAGTCCACACCAACCAGTTCTGTAGTTTGTCTTAAGTGCCTTCCTTGTGTGATGTTGAGTGACTAGGACTGGTTGCTAATGGGAATGGATGACCAAGTTTCTGATAGGAAAGGATGATGAATACTTGATTTCAGAGGTGATTTTCAGAAGAAGGGAGGATGCTGTTAGGGCAGTGAACATCAAGAAATGTGTTATGAATGTTTTTTTTTCTAAAATTGGGTGAAGAAAACAAAATCCACCTGTATACCATACCCCAGATGATTCATAAAGAGAAATTTAAGACCCTGATGTCTTCTTTCTTTTCTTATAAGGAAGCTGTTTTTTTTCACCCCACTTATCACATTCACATGTATTTGCTCTTGACTATTGTTCCTAGGACTCTTCCACTCAAGTACAAAATTATGCTTTCCTACACAGCTTTTGGCTTAGCTTTCTATTCTAGTTTTAGCATCTTCTATGCAGTGAATAAAGATTACAAGTTCAACTCAGGGTTGTATAGAAACCATCCCTACCTGAGCCAGTCTCCTTCCTTATGATTGAAATAGATTCATACAAGACAGAGGGAATGCATAGAAGGTGTTCCTTTAAGTGTATCATTTTCTGTCCCCATTTTCCCAGTGACCTCTATTTTTAGACTATTAAAACATGCTCCCAGATTATTATTACACATGAAGTTATAGAGCTTTATTAATTAAGGCAGAACTTGTTGCTATGAAAGATGATTCAATAAATTCAGTGACAACACAATAGAAGTTTATTTCTCATTCGCTTAGAGTCCAAAAGAGGTGATAGAGGAGAGAGGATGATCCTCACAGTTATGTAGGATCCACACTAACAGAAGCTCTGCCTTTTCAACATGAGGCTTATTAGGGATTACCTTGGTCTTTGATATAAACTAGCAGATAGGGGAAGAAAAGAGTAGTGTATGTTGTAGGATGGTTTAGTATGCAGGCCAAAATGACAGATGAAGTTGCCTAACTTCAACTTTATCAAGTTTTTATCTGAATTGTGTACTCAAGAAGAATGAGAAGCAAATTAGTAAATAACTGGTCAGTTATTGGCACATGCCTACTGAAGGAAAAAAGATCTGGTCTGGAAGTCAGAAGGATTGAACTCTACCTAGTTCTGGCTCTGCCAGTAATGTAATACCTTATCTTTCTATTTGGTTAATGTCCCCAATGTTGATTTTCATACTGATAATAAACTATAATATCTGGTCCCTAAGAAAACTTCTGGTGCTAATAGGCTGTAAACTTATATTAATAATTAAGAAAAAGAAAGGAAGATCAATGCCCAGAAAAAGGCCGTTGTTTTTAGTTGTTTGTTACTATTGTATTTTATATTTAAAAAAACCCTGATCTTAGATTATACTTTATACCTACCCAAAACATTTCAAATCTCCCTATATATTATAGGATATGTCCATATTATTTGAGTTCTATAGAGTCTAAATACAGTTTTAGCTTACATCAATTTGTTGATGTAGTTTCCATTTCGGTTAAGCTCCTGAACAACATATCCACAGGAAGTGGAATGAACTCCAGAATGTAAATAAAGATTCTAATGTGAGATGGGAAGCACAGGTAATTACTAACTTAAATAATTTATAACAGCATAGCTATTTTCCTCTATCACCATATCCATATTTTTATAGCAAAATTTATAAAATTTTAATTCATAAGCTGTAGTCACTACTTCTTTACTTCCAAACACTCATTAACACCTAATTATTTATTTATGTGTCTATCACTTAACTATAATTGTTCCCATTCTTCTGCTCTTCTGCCCTAAATTTTCAGGTCCATGAAAATAAATCTATAATATTCATCCTTCAAAATCACTGTCACAGGTTGTCAAATATTTGATTGCTTGATGATTGCTTTCAAGTTGATATCTCATAAACCCTTCAAATTCAACATTAATATGTTGAATTTATACATTTTTTTTACATTTTACATTTTTATACATTAATTAATTCCATAAATATTCAGTATAGTTTTTTGGTTTGGGCTATGAAGCAGTAACCAGGAACAGACTTACTATCCTGCATTAATAACAGAACAAAAACATAAACAAATAAACAAAATCAGAAACCTGTCAAATGGTGCATGAACCCAGGGAATAGGAAAACAAATGGAGCCTGCCATTAGAATGTCCCAGCTTTATATTGAAAGCACTTTTCTTTTTTTTTTTTTTTTTTTTTTTTTTTTATAACATTTTTAATTTATTTTTGGGACAGAGAGAGACAGAGCATGAACGGGGGAGGGGCAGAGAGAGAGGGAGACACAGAATCAGAAACAGGCTCCAGGCTCCGAGCCATCAGCCCAGAGCCTGACGCGGGGCTCGAACTCACGGACCGCGAGATCGTGACCTGGCTGAAGTCGGACGCCTAACCGACTGCGCCACCCAGGCGCCCCTGAAAGCACTTTTCTTAACAGAAACTCATTGTATTGGCCTTTTTCCTTTGTCAAAGATCAGTTTTTATGAGGTTGACTATATTTATTAGTTTAATTTATTTGCTTCTATGCTCTCTATTCTGTTACATTGATATGTGTCCATTTTTTCCCCATCAATAGCACACTGTCTCAATTATTATAATTTGGTGATAAATCTTGAAGTCAGACAGTGGTAGTCCTTTAATACTATTCTCTTTTAATGTGTTGACTGCTCTGGGTCTTTTGCTCTTCTATATAAATATTGAATTAGTTTGTCAATATCCACAAAATATCTTGCTGGAATTTTGATTGGGATTGTACTGAATCTGTAATCAAGTGGGAAAAACTAATATATTAAAAAAAATTCTTAACGCTTATTTTTGAGAGACGGAGAGACAGAGCATGAGTGAGGTAGGGATAGAAAGAGGGGGCAACACAGAATCTGAGCTGTCAGCACCGATCCCAATGTGGGGCTTGAACTTATGAACCATGAGATCATGACCTGAGCTGAAGTTGGCCACTTAATTGACTGAGCCACCCAGGTGCCCATGAAAGAACTAGTATCTTGACCTTACGGAATCTTCCTTTCCATGAACATGGAGTAGCTCTACATTTATGTAGCTCTTTTTCCACTTTTTTCATCAGAGTTTTGTAGTTTTCATTATGTAGATTTTTTAAATGTATTTTGTTACATTTATACCTAAGTATTTTATTTTGGGGTATTAATGTAGATGGTATTATGTTTTTAATTTCAAATTCCATTTGTTTATTGGTGGTATATAGAAAAGTGATTGACTTTTGTATATTATCCTTATATCTTGTAGTTTTGCTACGATCAGTTCCAGGAGGTTAAACATTCTATTCTTTCAGATTTTCTCTATAGACAATCATGTAATCTGTGAATAAAGACAGTTTTATTTCTTTCTTCCAAATGTGTATACCTTAAATTTCCTTTTCTTGTCTTATTTTATTAGCTACAACTTCCAGTATAATGTTGGAAAGGAATGATGAGAAGAGACATCCTTGCCTTATATTTGATCTTAGTGAGAAAGTTTTTACTTTTGCACCATTAGGTATAATATTACTTGTAGTTTTTTTTAACAGGTTGAAAAAGTTCCTTCTAGGGGCACCTGGGTGGCTCAGTCAGTTAGCATCTGACTCTTGATTTTGTCTCAGGTCATGATCTCATGGTTCATGAGTTCGAGCCCCACATCAGGCTCCATGCTGACATAATGGGGTCTGCATGGGATTCTCTCTCTCTCTCTATCTCTATCTTTCTCTCTGCCCTTCCCCCACTCTCTCACTCTCTCAAAATAAATAAATAAACTTTAAAAATTAAAAAAAAAAGAAGTTCCTTCCATTCTTAGTTTGCTAAGAAGTTTTATCATGAAAGGGTGTTGGATTTTGTCAAATGCTTTTTCTATAGGTATTGACATGATCATATTATCTTTTCTAATTTAGCTTACTGATGTGATGTAATTGAGTTTCAAATATTGAACTAGCCTTGCATACATACCTGAGACAAAACCTACTTGGTCATGGTGTATAATTATTTTTTGGATTTTTAGATTAAACTTGCTAATATTTTGTTGAGAAGTTTTATATTATTATTCATGAGAGATATTGGTCTGTAGTTTTCTTTTCTTATATTTGTCTGGTTTTGTTTTAGAGTAGTGCTGGTTTCATAGAATGAGTTAGGATTCCCTCTGTTCCCTCTGCTTTTATCCTCTGAAATACATTATGGAGAATTGGCATAATCTCTTCCTTAAATGTTTGGTAGAATTCACCAGTGTACCATCCAGTATATTTCTTTTTTGGAGAATTATGGGTTCATTTTATTTAGTACATATAGGTCCATTTGGCTTGTTTCTTATGTGAGTTTTTCTTATGTGAGGTTTGGCAGATGGTGTCTTTCAGAGAATTTAATTTCATCTAGGTAATCAAATACACTGCCATAAAGTTGTTCATAATATTCCTTTATTATCCTTTTTTTTAAAGAATTGTATTTACATATTTATTTTTGAAAGACGGGGGGGGGGGAGAGCACGTGCAGGAGAGAGGCAAAGGGAGGCAAAAAAGGAAAATCCCAACCAAGCTCTGCACCCTCAGCACAGAGCCTGATGGTGGGAGTTGAATCACGAACTGTGAGATGAGTTCATGACCTGAGCTGAAATCAAGAGTCAGACACTTAACTGACTAAGACACCTAGGTGCCCCTCCTTTATTATCCTTCTAATGCCCAGAAGAACTGTAGTGATGTAATGTCTTTCATTTCTGATATTAGCAATTTGTGTCTTCTGTTTTTCTTAAGTAGCTTGGCTAGAGATTTTTTGGTTATGTGGATCTTTTCCAAGACTGACTTTTGGTTTTGTTGATTTTTTTTTCTATTTATTTTATGTTTCCAGTAACTTATTTCTTTTGTAATTATTTTTTTATTACTTACCTAGACTTTAATTTGCCCTTTTTCTAGTTTCCAAAAGTGGAAACTTAGTTTATTGATCTAATGTGCTTTTTTTTTGTTTCTAATATATGCATTCAATGGTATAAATTTACCTTTAAGCACTGCTTTTGCTGCATTTCACAAATTTGGTAAGTTGAGTTTTTATTTTTATTTAGTTCAAAATACTTTTTAATTTATTTTTAGATTTCATCTTTGACCCATGTGTTATTCAGAAGTTGGCTGTTTAATCTCTACATATTTGGGAGTTTTCTGGATACCTTTCTGTTTCTGATGTCTAGTGTAATTCCATTATGGTCTGGGAGCAGACATTGTATGATTTCTATTATTTTAAATTTAAGGTATGTTTAATGCCCTGGGATGTGTTCTATCATGGGGAATGTTCCATATGAGCTTGAGAAAAATGTGTATTCTATTTTTGTTGGGTGAAATACTCCTTGATGTTGATTTTAACCAAGCGATTGATAGTGCTGTTGAGATCAATTCTGCCTTTACTGATTTTCTTTCTGTTGAATCTATTTCTCATAGAAGAGGGTCGAAAGCTCCAACTATGATAGTGGATTCATGTTTTTCTCTTTGTCATTCTATCAGCTTTTGCTTCACATAGTTTAAGGCTCTGTTGTTAGGTGCATACCTTTTTAAGATCATTGTGTCGTCTTGGAGAATTGATATTTTTTACTATGTAATGCCTCTCTTTAACTCTAATAATTTTCCTTGCTTTGAAGTAAGCTCAGTCTGAAATTTATTATTATTAGCTAATTAAAATTATTTCTACTTTCTTTGGAATAGTGTTAGCATAATATATTTTCTCCATCCATTTACTTTTAATCCGGATGTGTCTTTATATGTAAAGTAGGTTTCTTGTAGACAGCACATAGCTGAGTTTTAGTTTTTGGTCCACTCTGATAACCTTTGTCTTTTAAATTGGTGTTTTTAGAGCACTGATGTTTAAAATGATTGATAAAGTTAGATGAATGTCTATCATACTTTTTTCAGTTTTTCTTTTGTTGCTCTTGTTCTCTAACTTTTGTCTCTCATGCTTTTCCTGCCTTTTGTGTTTTTTATACAGTAATTGTGCATTTTATTGTCCATTTTCCCTCATTTCTTAGCATTTTATTTATTCATTTATTTAACTTTTTATTTTAAGCAATTTTCCTAGAATTGGCAATATATTTTTAGAACTAATATAAATTCACTTTCAAATAATAGTATACCACTTCTCAGGTATTATGAGTACCTTATAAAAACAAAATAATTTATATTCCCCCCTTTTGTCCCTTTCATCATTGTTATTTTTCATTTAATATATTGATGCTTTTATTTTTTTATTATATTTCATTTTCTTAATGTTTTTATTTATTTTTGAGATAGAGAGAGACAGAGTATGAGCAGGGGAGGGGCAGAGAGAGAGGGAGACACAGAATCCAAAACAGGCTCCAGGCTCTGAGCTGTCAGCACAGAGCCTAAGCCTGACGTGGGGCTCGAACTCACGGACGGTGAGATCATGACCTGACCTGAAGTTGGACACTTAACTGACTGAGCCACCCAGGCACCCCATTGCTTTTATTATGTTGAACATACTGTTATCTGTTATATAAATTAACAAGATATATGTAATTATTTTACCATTACTTATTCCTTTTTAATACTCTTCCTTTACCCAAATTTCTGAATCATATTTTAGTTTCCTTCTCTCTAGAAGAACTTTTTTTGACATATCTTGAAAGAGATACACTGCAACAAATTCCCCCAATTTTTATTTGACTGAGAAAGACTTTCTCCTTCACTTTATTGTTTATTTGTGCTTATTTATTCTTGACAAATAAAATTGATGCATATTTAAGATGTACAACATGATTTTTTAATTTATGCATACATTGTGGAATGTTACCAAAATCAAAATAAATGATATATTCATTTACAATAGTTTTTTGTTTTGTTTTGTTGGTAGTGTGAACACTTAAGATCTAGTCCTAACATTTTCAAGTTAGTATTAACTGTGACTGTATTATGTACCTTAAGTGCTCAACACTTATTCATTTTATAACTGAAAAGTTGTGTCTTTTGATGAATATTTTCCCTTTACTCCTAAGTCTCATCACCTGATAATCACTATTCTACTTTTTTTACTATGAGTTTGTGTGTAGAGCTAATTTCTCTTAACATAATGTCCTCTAGGTTTATCAATATTGCAAGTGGTAAGTTTTCCTTTTTAAAAGCTAAATATTTTATTACATATATATCCTATGTTACATATATCTATTTATATTATACTGTATACACACACACTCACACATACACTTGGCTGAGGTGAATAATGCTTCCCTAAAGATGAGAGTGCAGATATTATTTTGTTATTGGATTTGTTGCTGTTTGTCTCCTGATCATCTGCATTTCTGTCATATCTGTCATAATATCTACTTTTACATTTCTACTTTCATTTATTTGAGTTTTCTCTTCTTCTTTCTTAGTCTAGCTGAAATTTTGTTAATTTTGTCTTTAAAAAATTACTCAGTTGTTTCTTGTTGTCTTTCTAATCCCTCTTCATTTAATTCTTTTCTGATCTTTATTCTCTTTCTCCTATTAACTTTGAGCTTTTTTTCCTTCTTTTAGACCCTTGAGATGTAAAGTTAGGTTGCTTATTTTAGATCCCCCCTTTTTTTTAATGTTGACATTGATTGTCATTTCCCTCTCAGACCTGTTGTTGTGATGTATTAAGTTTAGATACATTGTGTTTCCATTTTTGTTTCTCTCTCTCTCTCTCTCTCTCTCTCTCTCTATATATATATATATATATATATATATATATATATTATTTCTTTCACCAATTACTTGTTCAGATTGTTCAACCTCCACCTACTTGTGAATTTCCAGGTTTCCTTTTGTTACTGATTTCTAGTTTTATACCATTGTCATGGAAGAGATATTTGATGAAGTCTCAATCTTCTTAAGTCTTGTTTTTTGTGTTTGCAAAGAACTATATCCTGCTTTTGTTGAATGAAATATTCTGTATATGTTAGGTTCATTTGGTCTAAAGGTTATGTTCTAATACTTCCTTATAGACTTTCTGTCTGGATGTATCCATTGTTTAAAGTGGGGTGTTGAAGTCCTCTACTATTTTTATAGTACTTTCTTTTTTCCCTTCAGATCTGTCATTGGTAGATTAATATACTTTGGTGCTTCATTGCTGGGTAAATATACATTTTCTATTGTTATTTCCTATTGTTGAATCAATCCTTGTATGGTTATATAATGACCTTTTTTATCTCTTATAGTTTTGACTTAAAGTCTATTTAGTCTGATAAATATAGCTATCTTTGCTCTCCTTAGGTTTCCATTTGCATGGGATATCTTTTTTCTAACCCTTTACTTTGAATCTATGTGTATCCTAAAGCTGAAGTGAGTGTCTTGCAGGCAGCATATAGTTGGGTTATTTAATTTAATTTTATTATCTTATTTTACATTTAACCACTCTATGTCTTTTAATTAAGGAATGTAGTCCATTTACAGTTAAAGTAATTATTGATAAGTAAAGACTCTGCCATTTTGCTTATTTTTTTCTAAGTATTTTCTAGATTCTTTGTTTCTTTCATTGTCTCTTGCTGTTTTCCTTCTTAATTTGATCATTTTCTATAGTGATATGTTTTCATTTTTTTCTTTTTCTCTTTTGTGTATTATCTTGCATAGGTTTTTGCTTTGTGGTTTCCACAAGGCTTACAAATAACATATTTATAATAGTCTATTTTAAGCTGAGAACAACTTAACTTTTTGCATACAAAAGCTCAACGTTTTCACTCCACCATACGCTAATGTGTACACATAAATGTGTTTGATGTCACAACTTATGTCTATTATATTGTATATCCATTAACAGATTAATGTTGCTATAGTTATTTTTAATCTTTTGTCTTTTAACTTTTATGCTAGAGTTATGTCATTTACACATCATCATTACAGTATCAGTTACTCTGAAGTTGACCATATATTTACCTTTACTATTGAGTTTTATACTTTCATATGATTTCTCGTTACTACTTAATGTATTTTCTTCTCAGCTTGAATAACTCCTTTTATCATTTTTGTAAGTCAGTTCCAGCGGTGATAAATTCCTTTAGCTTTTGCTTGTCTGGGAATGTTTTATTTCCCTTTTAATTCTGAAAGATAATTGTCAGGTATAGTATTTTTCGTTGGCATGTTTTTCTCTAGCAATTTGAGTATATCATCTCAAGGGTTTCTGCTAGGAAATGGCCTTATGTGGTTACCTTGCATGTGATGAGGTTTTTTTCTCAATACTTTCAAAATTTTAATTTTGTCTTTTTAATTTTATTTTTAACTGAAATATAGTTGACATAGAGTATGTATTAGTTTCATGTGTACAACACAGTGATTCAAGAATTGTATACATTACAATTCTTGTATACAAGAATGTATACATTACATAATGCTTACTACATTAACTACATTAACCACACTAACCACAAAGTGTGGTTATCATCTGTCACTATATAAAGTTATTGCAACAGTATTGACTATACTTCCTATGCTGTACTTTTTATTCCTATGACTTATTTATTTATAATTGGAAGTTTCTACATCTTAATCTCCTTTACCTAATTGACTATCAACACATCCCTCTTCTCTGGAATTTAGAAGTTTGTTCTCTTTATTTGTTTTTTTTTTTTTTTTAATTTTTTTTTTCAACGTTTATTTATTTTTGGGACAGAGAGAGACAGAGCATGAACGGGGGAAGGACAGAGAGAGAGGGAGACACAGAATCGGAAACAGGCTCCAGGCTCTGAGCCATCAGCCCAGAGCCTGACGCGGGGCTTGAACTCACAGACCGTGAGATCGTGACCTGGCTGAAGTCGGATGCTTAACCGACTGCGCCACCCAGGCGCCCCTGTTCTCTTTATTTGTAAGTCCATTTCTGTTTGTTTGTTCATTTTTTTTTTTTTTTAGATTCCAGATATAAGTGAAATCATATGATGTTTTCCTTTCTCAATCTGATTTATTTCACTTAGCAGAATACCCTCTAGGTCCATCCATTTTGTTGCAAATGGAAAAACTTCATTCTTTTTATAGCTGAGTAATGTAGCTGGGTACTTAAGTTGTTCCATATCTTAGTTATTGTAAATAATGTAATAAACATTGGAGTGCACTATCTTTACTAATTTTTTCCCCTTTGGGTAACACCCAGAAGTAGAATTACTGGGTCACATGGTGTTTCTATTTTTATTTTTTTGAGGAACCTTCATACTGTTTTCCATGGTGGTTGAACTACAAAAAAGAAAATTATAGATCAATATTCCTGATCAACATAGATACAAAAATTCTCAACAAAATAATAGAACTGATTTAAAAAATACACTATAATGATCATTCATCATGATCCAGTGGGATTTATTACAGGATGCAAGAATGGTTCAACACTTGCAAATCAATCATCATACACCATATTAACAAAATGAAGGTTAAAAATCCTATGATTATCTCCATAGATGCAGAAAAAACATTTGACAAATTTCAGCTTGGATATGTGATAAAAACTCTCAATAACATAGGTATAGAGAAAAAATGCCTTATCATAATAAAGGCCATATATGAAAAATTCACAGCTAACATTACACTTATGGTGAAAAGTTGAAAGCATTTCACACAAGATCAGAAAAAATACGAGGATGTCCACTCTCATGACTTTTATTTGACATAGTACTGGAGGTCCAAGCCACAGCATTCAGACAAATAAAATAATTCATCCAGATTTCTAAAAAAGAAGTAAAAGTGTCACCATTTTCAGAAGACATGATACTATGATTAAAAAAACAAACAAACATGATATTATGATTTAAAAAAAAAGCATAAACACTCTACCAAAAACTATCAGTACTAACAAATGAATTCAGTAAATTTGTGGGGTACAAAATTAATACACAGAAATCTGTTGCATTTCTATACACCAATAAAAAATGAAAAGAAAGAGGGGCACCTGGGTGGCTCAGTCGGTTAAGCAGCCGACTTCAGCTCAGGTCATGATGTCGTGGTCTGTGAGTTCGAGCCCTGCGTTGGGCTCTGTGCTGACGGCTCAGAGCCTGGAGTCTGTTTCGGATTCTGTGTCTCCCTCTCTCTGACCCTCCCCCGTTCATGCTCTGTCTCTCTCTGTCTCAAAAATAAATAAACGTTAAAAAAATGAGAAGAAAGAGAAATCAATGCATCTGTTTGATTTTTAACAGTTTTTTTTTTTTTTAAATAATATGTCTTGGTTTAATCTTCTTTGGATTAAACCTGATTGGGGATTTTTGTGCTTTATGTAATTGAATGTCCACATCTTTCTCAAGAGCTGGGAAATTTTCAGTCATTAATTTATAAATAAGCTTCCTGCTCCTTTCTCTCTCTCTCCTTCTAGTATGTTCATGATGTGTATATTGTTTTGCTTGATAATGTCTTATAAGTCCTGTAAGCTTTCATCACTTCTTTTCATTTTTTTTTTTTTTTTGTCTTTAAGTGGATACCCTCAAATGACTGAGTTCACTGTTCCTCTGATTGAACAGTTTGCTTTTGGAACTCTCTGTTGCACTTTTTATTCAGTCATATTCTTCAACTCCAAACTTTCTGTTTGGTTACTTCTTAATTTTTTTCTGTTTTTTGCCTCTTTGTTGAACTTCTCATTTTATTCTTGTATTGTTTTCCTGATTTTGTTAAGTTGTTAACTGCAATCTCTTGTCCTTTGAAGTTCTTTAGAATAATTATTTTGAATTCTTTGTTAGGTATATTTTGTATCTCTATATATTGGGGTTGGTTGCTGAAATTTTATTGTGTTCCTTTGCTGGTTTTCCCAATTCTTTGTGATCTCTGTGGCTTTGTGTATGTGTCTATGATTTTAAAGACAGTCCAGATTTTATTTGCTTATTTTGATAAAGGAAAGAATTTTACCTGCAGTGGGGAGATGCTAGAGTGTGTCATGACCTTGGACCTATTGGTCTGGGGAGCCAAGTGCAGGTGGTGGAGGATCCCAGACCAGTGAGGTATAGTGTCTCATTAGGTCAGGCAGCTGGTATCTATGACCTCAACAATGGATGATCTGTGGTGGAAAGAGCTGCGGGGGGTCTTTGGTGGCTGCAAGAGATTTTGGGGTCCTCAGCTATCCCTCTAAGTCCAACAAGGTAGGTGTGGTGGTGTCCAGAACTGTAGCATGCATGTGTACACTTGAAAGGGCTGGCTGCAGGTTTTTTTTTTTTTTTTTTTTTTTTTTTTTTTGTGGTGACAGTGGCTGCTTGCAGGCACATATACTGTGGCAGGGGCCTGGACTAGTTGCTGGGGTCAACTGCAGGCACATGGACAGCTATGTTAGTCTGGGTTGTCAGCCTTCAGTTGCATGGCTATGGGGACTAGTCACAGTCATGTCATGGCAATGGGGACAGGTAATGGGAATCGGGTTGGGGATGGGTGCTTGAGCAGCTAAGTGGGCCTGGGCTTTTGGCCATGTACTCATGCAGCTGCAGTCTCTACTCACAGGTACAAGCATGCCAGTGGAGGTCTATCGGAGTCAGGACAGCAGATGGCTACAGAGGCTAGCTGTGAAAGTGTACATGCCAGTGGAAGGTCATGATAAGAGTTGAGGCAAGCTGGGTTCAGATGACAGCTATAGTATCTTGCTATGGATATCCAAAGGGCCAGTGGCAGGAGTTGGGGCTAGATAGGCTCATAAGCAGCTCCAGTGACCTTTGCTGTAAAAATGCACATGTATGGCTGTAGGGGCTAGCTGTGAGTATGTACATGGCATTGGAGGTCAGCGACAGAAGTGAGGGCTGCTGGCATGTTAAGTGCACAGCTATAGAAGCTAACTTTGGGCATGTACAGTAGTGCCCATCAGTAACAGCTGGGCTGGCCCTGGGATCTGAGCAGCGGTAGGTGCGTAAGCTGTTGATGTGCCCTTTTTTGGTTGTTGGGACAACCACAAGCACACACCAAGTGGTCAGGGTCAGACATAGAGCATTGTGCTGTCATTATGCACACATGCAGGACTTTAGGCTAGAGCTTGCTAGTAATGTGGATCCTGGGGCCCAACAAATCCACAGCAGTGCTGGCTGAAGTGTCTCCAGTGTGGGAGGGTGGGAGTCAACAGGATTCAGGCAGATGGAATCCGACAGTGCCATATAACATGGGGCCCTCAGTGGTAAACCACACAGGGTCTGTAGCAGCTAGCCATGATGGACGTTGGTCTCCTCAGTGGATTTTGCTAGGGTCCTCTGTGGAGCAGTCTCCTGGGGTTCATGATGGGCTCAGTGATGTTATCTATCGGGCTTTTCAGTGTCTGAAAAGGTTGTTGAAGTCCCTAGTAGTGAGGGCTACTAGGATCTTCTACAATACAAGCCACTGGGAACTGTGGTTGCTTCTTCCACAAAGTTAGGACTGGTAAGTTCTGAATTTCTTCCTTGTTTCTATCAATTTCTAGACATCTCAGCTCTGCTGGGCTCTGGGTGGAGTCAAACTGAAGCAGGTCCTTTCCCAAAAGGCTGGGGAAGTCAGTCATTCTTCTCTCTTCTTCCAGGTGACTGAAACTCTCTCAGGCTGAGAAGTTCCCTCTTGGCTCTGAGCAGTGTCGACTTAGCGAATGGGAGGATTTAGGCAAAATAAAACTGTTCTCCTGCCCTTATTGCGCTGTTATTTTGTTTTATATTCCAGTGTGTCCTGATGCTTCTTAAGTGGACTCTGAGCTATTTTTGCTCAGATAGCAGTCCAATTGCTCTTTGTAGTAGGGGTGAAGGTTGAGGTCTCCTACTTTGCCATCTTGATGATGTCACTCTGTTCTTCATCATTTCTCAGAAATCAGATGTAGATCTTATCTTTGTTCTTCTACATATAGGGTGTTTTTTCCCTCTGGCTTCTTTCAGGATTTTTTCTTTATCTTTGATTTTCTGTAGTGAAAGTGGTATGCCTAAGTGTAATTTTTCAACATATTCTACTTGGGGTTTTCTGAACTTCTTGGATCTGTGGTTTTGTGTCTGACATTACTTTGGGAAAATTATCAGTAATTAATGTTTCAAATTTTTCTTCTGTTTCTTTCTCTCTTCTCTTTCTGGCATTCCTATTATGTATATGTTATACCTTTTTGTTGTTGTCCCACAGTCTTCAGATATTTTTTCCCTTTTCCTTTTTCTTTTCTTTATTTTCTTTTATCTTTTTTTCTTTTCTTTTCTTTTCTTTTCTTCTCTTTTCTCTCTTTCTTCTTTCTTTCTTTCTTTCTTCTTTCTTTTTTTGTCTTTGTTCTCTTTGCTCTTTGGTTTTATTTAAAAAAAAATTGGGAATGCAAATGGGTGCAGCCATTCTGGAAAACAGCATGGGGTTTCCTCAGAAAATTAAAAATAAAACTACTTGGGGTGCCTGGGTGGCTCAGTTGGTTGGGTGTCTGACTTTGGATCAGGCCATGATCTCATGGTTTGTGGGTTTGAGCCTCATGTCTGGTTCTGTGCTGACAGCTCAGAGCCTGGAGCCTGCTTCAGATTCTGTGTCTCCCTCTCTCTCTACCCCTCTCCTGCTCATGCTCTGTGTCTCTCTCCTCAAATAAATAAACATTAAATAAACATTTTTTTTTTTAAATAGAACTACCCTATGACCCAGAAATTGCACTACTAGGTATTTATCCAAGTGAGGGCTGCTCACTTGGTGTGCTGTTTCGAAGGGGTATATGCACCCCAATGTTTATAGCAGCTCTATCTACAATAACCAAAGTATGGAAAGAGCCCAAATGTCCATCAACAAATGAATGGATAAAGAAGAAGTGGTATATATATATATATATATATACACACACACACAAGAAGTGGTATATATATATGTATATATATATATATACACACACACACATACACACACACACACACACACATACACACACAAAATGGAATATTACTTAGCAATCAAAAAGAACAAAATCTTGCCATTTGCAACTACATGGATAGAACTAGAGGGTATTAAGCTAAGTGAAATTAGTTGGTCAGAGAAAGACAACTATCATATGACTTCACTCATATGAGGACTTTAAGATACAAAACAGATGAACATAAGGAAAGGGAAGAAAAAATAATATAAAAACAAGGGAGGGGACAAAAGATAAGAGACTCTTAAATACAGAGAACAAATTGAGGGTTGCTAGAAGGGTGATGGGTGGGGAGATGGGCTAAATGGTTAAGGGACATTGGAGAGGACACTTGTTGGGATGAATCACTGGAATCTATTCTTGAAATCATTATACTACTATATGCTAACTAACTTGGATATAAATTAAAAACTAATTAATTAACAATAAAAACATAAAAAATTTAATGTTTTATTTATTTTTTAAAGTGCACAAGTAGGGGAAGGGCAGAGAAAGAGGGAGACAGAAGATCCAAAGTGGGCTCTGTGCTGATAGCAGCATCAACTGTAGGGCTCAAACTCATGAACTGTGAGATCATGACCTGAGCTGAAGTTGCATGCTCAACCAACTGAACCCACCCAGGGTTCATAGAGTTCAACCACCCAGGAACCCCTTTGCTCTTTGGTTTTAGAGGTTTCTACTGATGTATCTTCCAGTTAAAATATTCTGTACTGAGTCATATTTACTTTACTAATAAGCCCACCAAAAACATTCTTCATTTCTTGTGCAGTGTTTTTGATCTCTAGCATTTTTTTTCACTTCTTTAAGATTTCCTAACAAAGCTCAACTTGCATTTCTCATCTGTTCTGGCATGCTGTCTACTTTATCCATTACAGTTCTCAGCATATTAATTATAATTATTTTAAGTGTCTAGTCTGATGATTTCAACAGTTTAAAATTCTTTTTTCTAATGTTTTGTCTCTTCAAATTGTATTTTTTTTCCCTTTTGGTATGGTTTGCCATTTTTTCCCTGATACATGTACATGCTGTGCTGGGTAAAAGAACTCTATAAATAGTCTTTTACTAATGGTGTGGTGAGGTGTGCCTGAGGGGAAATGTTCTATTGGCTATGATTAGGTCTTAGTCTTTTAGTGAGTCTATAATTCACAGAGTTTCTCAGTTTTTTTTGTCCTTCTTTATTGGGACAGGATGGCTAGGGTGGGCTGGAATTGGGTGTTTCCTTTTTCCAGGTCTGTTAGGCTCTGGCTAACCAATTTCCCTTGAGTGCGGGCCTCATTGAGAACAGAGTTCTTTGAAAAAAAATTTTTTAATGTTTATTATTTATTTTTGAGAGAGAGAGATAGAGTGTGATCAGAGGAGGAGCAGAGGGAGAGAGGGAGACACAGAATCCCAATCAGCTCCAGGTTCCAAGCTGTCAGCCCAGAGCCCAATGTGGGCTCACGAACCACAAGATCATGACCTGAGCTGAAGTCGGAAACTTAACCGACCAAGCCACCCAGGTGCCCCTAGAACAGAGTTCTTTGGCTTGCCTTTTTCCCTCCCTCTGCTGGGAGGACAAAAATACATTTCTGTAGTATTTACTATAGGAACCTAGTTGAGATGCTGGACTGAAGTCTCACAATATTGCGGGGATCCCTTTATGTTTGGGTCCCCCTGGAGTTTTTTTTAACTCTCAATCTTGTCCACATCTTGGTCTCTAGCAACTTGCCAATTATAGCTTCATTTTTTCCAATCCAGGCACAAGTTCCCAAGTGGTTTCCACTTGTGGGTAAGCCTTGGCTCCTTGTGTTCGTCTGTCTCTCCAGTCTTGGGGACAGCAGTTCTCTTCTGTCTCTTCCCTTCCCTTGGAGATTCAATAAATGCATTGATTTTGCAGTTAATTCAGCTTTTTGCTTGCTAGAATGATGTGGTGAGTTCCAAGTTTCTTGCATGCATAACCTTGTGCTTAGAGATTTAAAAACCAACATGATAATAAAAAGAAACAACATAGAAGATATCTGGAAACAAAAAAAAATAATACAGTGTTTTTCTGAAATCCAAATGACAAATTATAGGGAAAAAGTATATTAAATACTGCAAATAAGAAAGCCAGTGGATTCGGAGACATAGGAATGCATTTTATGAAAAATGTAACACAGAATGGAAAAATAATAAAAAACAGATATTGGTAGAATAGACCAAAAAAAAAAAACTTAAGAAAATGGAATACTTCAATAACACAATAAATCAACCCGATCTACTTGACGTTTATAGAACCTAACACAAAAAACACAGAAAGAAACCCTTTCAAGTGAATATGGGAAATTCACCAAGATGGATGAGGCACAAAAGAAGTCAAAAAATTTTAAAATAATCGAAGTCACACAAAATAAGCATTCTGATTACAGGAAAAATTAAAAGATAAATGAATAACAGAAACGCATCTAGAAAATCCTCCAGTAGGTGGACATTAAACGATGCAATCCTAAGTAATTCAAGACTGAAAGAAAAAACACATGGAGAATTAGCAAATATTATGAACTGAATGAAAATAAAAACAAAGCATATCCATACTGGTAGGATGCAGGTAAAGTAGGGTGTAGAGAGAAATGTATAGTTCTAAATGATTATATTAAAAGAGGTAAATATGATGGGCATCGAGGAGGGCACCTGTTGGGATGAGCACTGGGTGTTGTATGGAAACCAATTTGACAATAAATTATATTTCATAAAATAATATAAATCTGGGATCAATAAGTAAAATTTCAGTCTCAAAGAACTAGAAAAAGAAAAACACATAAGCCAAATGTGGGTAGAAGTAATTAGATGCTAAAGATAAGAGAAGAAATCAATGGAACTGAAAATGGACAAAGTCCATACCAATTCTAGTTTTAAAAAGATCAATAAAAATGAAGAGCCTTTAGCTACATTCATGAGGGAAAGGAGAGAGACAAATCTTTATTAACATCAGGAATAAAAGAGGAATCATCATATCACATGGTACAAACATTAAAGGACAATAAGAGGATCTTGTAAACAATTAAATTTCAGTAAGTATTATAACAATGTAATAGGAAAGTGTTATGAAAGGCAAAATTATGAAAATTAGCCCAGGAAGAAATAGAATATATGAGCAACACAGCATATATTAAAAAATTGATTTGGTAACTAAAGGCCTTTCCACAAAGAATATCCAGTCTCAGATGGTTTGCAGGTCAAGTCTGTCAGACATCTTTAAAAAAAATACCACAGAGAGATTTTAGAAGATAGAGTGGTGGAGCAGGGAAGAAAATTTCCCAAGCAAGGCCTTTTATAGGTCAGTATTACTTTAATGCCAAAAACTAGACAAAGACATTAGAAGATAAATTATAGAAGAGCTATTATACAGACAGATATATTGTATTCCCTAGACTGGGAAGGCAAATGCTTTTAAGACATCAATTATTGTCAAGTTGAACTATGTTTCCAACAGAATGCTAATCATAATCCAGTTTTGTTGTTGTTAAAATTTGACTGCCCTAAAGTAGATACAAAAATCCCTACATATTATATTGGTTTCCTAGGGCTGCCATAAGTCCACAACCGGGGTTACTTAAAACCACACAAATTTATGCTCTTCAGTTCTAGGGGTTGGAATTCTGAGATCAAGGTGTTTGGAGCTCCATGTCTCTTCTGGGACTCTTGGTAGAAGACTGCCATGCCTCTTCAGAGCTTCTGGTGGTGGCCAACAATCCTTAGTGTCTGGTCTTATAGCCGTTATCAGTCTAGTCTCTGCCTCTTTCATCACATAGTCATTTTCACATCATCATCCCTCTGTGGCCAAATCTCCCCTTTTTATAAGAAAACCAGGGGCACCTGGGTGGCTTAGTCGGTTAAGCGTCCAACTTCAGTTCAGGTCATGACCTCACAGTCTGTGAGTTCCAGCTCTGTGCTGACAGCTCAGAACCTGGAGCCTGCTTTGGATTCTGTGTCTCCCTCTCTCTCTGCCCCTCCCCTGTTCATGCTCTGTTTCTCTCTGTCTCAAAAATAAATAAAAACATTAAAAAAAAAAAAAGAACACCAATCAAATTGGATTAGGACCTGCCCTAGTGACCTCAAAATAGCTTAATCATCTGTGAAGATCCTATTTCCAAATAAAGACAAATTCATAGGAGCTGGAGGGTAGGACTTCACATATTTATTAGTGGCAAATAATTAGAAATGAAGTTAGCAAAATCAAAATAGTTCACAAGAGCATGAGAAACATAAAATATGTAGGAATAACTGTAAAAAAAGATAAGAGCCAAGCACTGAAGAATATTTTTAAAACACTGTAGAAGACCTAAGCTTGTGGAAAGATATATCATGTTAATAATTTGAAAGATTCAAAATTGTAATTGTGTCAGTTTTTTCCTGAATTGATCTGAGGTTTCAACACAATCCTAATCAAAATCTACATAGTTGATGTAGTTAACTATTTTGTTATGGTTAGCTAGTTGATTCTAAAATATATGTGAAAGTCCGAAGGATCTAGAGGAGCCAAACAATTTGAGTGAAAAATATTAGAAGAGTAATCCTAACATATTTTATGGCTTACTACAAATGTCTAGTAATCAAGACAGTGTAGAATTTACATAAGAATTGACACAGATAAATGCCATTGGATGTTTATCATTGACATAGATAAATGGAACAAAAATCAAGAGCATAGAGATATATAGGCACACATATGTAGTTTAACAAAGTGCCAACATTTCAACAAGAGTTAATGGACTTTTCAAACAATTGACATCCATATGTAAAAAATTAAAAGAAACAGTGAGGTTTGATCTTTTCCATATCCTATCCACAATAATTAGCTTGAAATGGGTTCTAGATCTAAATGTAAAAGAGCTATAAATATATTTTTGAAATCATACAGGAAACTCTTTGAACTTGAAGAAATGAGAAATTTCCTTAGACAGGAGCACTAAAATGTGGATCATAAAGTATTAAATGGAACTTCACCAAAATTTAGATCATTTGATTTTCAACATAACCCAACTAGATGCTACTTACAAAAATCTAATTTCAAATTCAATGACATAAGTAGATTGAATATAAGAGGTTGGAAAATAATATGTCATGTAAACAGTAATCTAAGAAAAGCAGGGGTGATATATTAATATCTGGAGAAGTGTACTTCAGAGCAAAGAGAATTACTAGATACAAAGAGGAACATTACATAATGATGAAAAGAGTGGGGCGCCTGGTGGCTCAATTAAGCATCTTACTTTTGATTTCAGCTCAGATCATGATCTCACAGTTCCTGGGATCAAGCTCCATGTTAGCCTTTGTGCTGACAGTGTGGAACCTGCTTGGGATGCTCTCTCTCTCTCTCTCTCTCTCTGGCTCCTCTCTGCTCGCTTTCTCCCTCTCACAAAATAAATAAACTTAAAAAATTAAAGGATGAGTTATCCGGGAAGATATAACAATTTTAACTATATACATACACACCAAACAACAGAGTTTCAAAATCTATAAAGCAAAAACTAAAAAAGCTGAAACAAGAAATCCACATTTATAGTTGAGAACTTCAACCTCCTGCCTCCCATCTTTACTACTTGCTGTCCCAGGAACTAATACAACTGCAAGGCAGAAAATCAGCAAGGATATAAATGAGTTCTACAATACAATCAACCAACAGGATCTAATTTACATATATTAACACTGGTCTCAATCACAATAGACCTTACTGTGTTTTCAAGTTCCATGGAATAGTCAGAGGTAGACTGTATCTTGAGCCACAGAACAAACCACATCTAACACTGTATTAGAACATGTACTCACTACAAGTAGGTAAGAGAAATGAATAAAAGGCACAGATTAAAAAGGAATAAAATTTTCAACTTACAGATGACAAAATCGTCATAAAATATTTTTAAGATTCACTAGTACGAATAAGTGAATTTAGTAAGATCATAGGATACAAGCTCAACATGCAAAATCGATCAGATTTCTAATAACAAATGTGGGAAATGAAATCAGTAACACAATACTATTTATAGTTCCTGTAAAGGAAAGGAAATATCTAGACATACATTAAAAGAAATGTATAAGATCTTTATTTTGAAAAATACAAAATGGTGATAAGGGAAATGAAAGATCTACATACAGGAGATGTACCACATTCTCAAACCAGAAGTCTCCATGGTAAGGATATCAGCATAATAAAGGTATCAGTTCTCTCCAAATGGATCTTCATTGTTTAGCATTATTTCTATTGAAATCCCAACAAGTTTTTGTTGACAAACACAGAGAAGTTTATTCTAACACTTATTTGGAAATGTATAGTCTACAGACCAGATAAAACAGTCTGAGAAGGAAAATTCAAGTGGGAGAACTTACTTTCTCCCTCACTGTAGCTTATAGAGTTTAGCAAAGTGTAGTACTGGCAGAAGGATAAACAATGACACATAAATAGTGTGAATAAAAAATTAATATTTTCTCTTCTGAAGATACAGTTAAGAAAAAAAAATACATGGCCCAGAATTGGAGAAAATATTCTTTTTTTGTTTTTTTTTAAATGTTAATTTATTTTTGAGAGAGAGATAGAGCATGAGCGGAGGAAGGGCAGAGAGAGAGGGAGACACAGAATCCGAAGCAGGCTCCAGGTTCTGAGCTGTCAACACAGAGCACGATGCAGGGCTTGAACCCACGAACTGTGAGATCATGACCTGAGCCAATGTCAGATGCTTAACCAACTGAGCCACCAGGAGCTCTGATAAAATATTCTTAATGCATATATCTGCCAAATATTTGTATACAGAGATCTTTCATCATGCAATAATGAGGAAACTAGGCAATTAGAATCATCATCAAAAGACTTGGACAGTTTTTGCAGAAAGGAAAATATATGAATATTCAATATACTCCTAAAAAGTCAGCCACCATGATTGGTCATCAGGCAGATGCAAATTAAAACTGCACTAGGATACCACTACACACACTCCAGAATAGCTAAAACTAAAAAGTTTGAAAAGAGTAAATGTTGTCAAACTTACAGAACAACGGACTCTTTTACATTCCTAATAGATAGTAAGATGATGCAATCACTATCTAAATCCAAACTGGATTCTTATAATAATTGTTTTTAATACCCTCTATTTAAATCATTTAGTTTTGTTAATGTTTATTTATTTTTGAGGCAGAGAGCAGGAGAAGGGCAGAGAGAGGGGTCAGAGGATTTGAGCCTGGCTCTGTGCTGTTAGCACAGAATGTGGGGCTCCAACTCATGAACTGTGAGATCATGACCTGAGTCAAAATCCAAAGCTTAACTACCCAGGTGCCCCAAAATCATTGTTTTACTTGTTTTTCCTTTTCCTCTCCATTGGTATAGAAAGTTAAATCATTGTTTACCACTTCCTAATATGGAGAAATTATGTAACACATCCAATTCAGTTTCCTCATCTGCTTCTATGGGTTTACTAATTACACTTATCTCAAGATATTGATTTAAAAACCAAACGAGGGGTGCCTGGGTGGCTCAGTCGGTTAAGTGTCTTCCTTGGGCTCAGATCATGATCTCATTGTTCATGAGTTCAAGCCCCTTGTCTGACTCTGTGCTGACAGTGCAGAGCCTGGAGCCAGCTTCGGATTGTGTCTCCTTCTCTCTCTGCCCTTCCTCTGCTCATGCTGTCTCTCTCTCTCTCTTTCTCTTTCAGTCTCTCTCAAAAAATAAATAATAAACATTAAAAACATTTAAAAACCAAGTGAAATTATGAACATAAAATATTTACTAATGAGTATTATATAAAGCACTCAATAAATCCTAAACTTTATTAGTATTGTTACATTGAGAATAGCTATATTTCTTAAGTAAATCTTTTGTGACTGTCCTTGTGCCATGTTAATATTCTTCTTAGGGTCTCACCCAAGTTGTCTCTCAGCATTTATTTGTGTGCTGATATGCTGAATTTCGCAGTCGCTGCTTGGGAAGTGAGTTGCCTGCAGTCAGACACCACCCCTGCTTTGCCTACTGTTGCACAGCCAGCCTTGCCAGTGGTAGATGCCCATTGACCCTTTATGATTACCTGACAATTGCAGTGGCACAGAGCAAAGCATCCTCCTATTTCTTCTCTGGGCAACTTCAATTTTTAGTCTTTCTTAGGCTTACTCTCATTCTTACTGTGGAATCAAAGACCTAGTCCCTCAGAAAGGAATTTTAGGTTATTTATTTATTTATTTTTTATTATAAAAAAAACCCACTTTATTTATTTATTTATTTATTTATTTATTTACAGCAAGCCATGGAGGGGCAGAGAGAGAGGGAGAGAGAAATCCCAAGTGGGCTCTGCACTGTCTGTGCAGAGACTGACATGGGGCTCGAACCCACGAACCGTGTGATCACGATCTGAGTTGAAACCAAGCGTTGGACACTTAACTGACTGAGCCACCCAGGTGACCCCTGAATTTTAGGTTTTGATGAACGTAGCTTCATGGATTTCTGATGAACACAGAAACCTTTTCCCATAGTCTGATGAGGGAGCCTGAGGCAGGTTGAGGGGCAAGATACAGGCTGGCACTCCCCACCCCCACTCTCCCCTCAATGCTGATGGAATATGTATGATATTCCTCAAACACTCCTGGCCTACCCAAGAACAAAGGAAAGGGGTTTAAGTGCTTGCCATAGTAATGTGGGAAACTAAGGCAAATGAAAAGTTAAATTCCCTTACTGCTTACATCCCATTGACAAGTCCTTGAGACCAGCAGAGTAACCTCCCTCTAGGAGTTTAGCTGCCTCAATGATGACACTTTGCTAGGGGCAGAAGAGAACCGTAGCAACATTGTCCTAATCTCAAGGATCCTGTACATCTAATTCCTTTATCTCAACTGCCCCAGGATATATGCTGGCAATCATGCTCCAAGCTTATGTCACCCCCCCCCCCATATGTATCTGAAGGGTCTCATGGCTGAGATTTTATTAAATGCGAATAAATGGTGTTTCCCTAGCAACAGCAGGCCCCTCAAGGTCCTGGAAACCTTGCTTCCAAAATTCCCTAGAGACTTACTCTTTCCCTCACCCCCTCTCAACTGGAGGGTGTATAATAAGTTTCCCATCGGGACCCCAGGGAATCTCTTCCTGCCCATAGGTCCTGTCCCCATGCTTTAATGAAATCACCTTTTTGCACTAAAGACATCTTCAAGAATTCTTTGGTGGCCATCGGCTCTGGACGCCATGAATCCCCCATCACCCCAAAATTTCATCATTGTTGAGTGTAAGTTGGGTATCCAGAAGGTCGTGGTCATAGAAGGCACACGGGGGCATCATGGCACACCAGGGGAGTTTGGGACTTCTTATATTTTACAGAACCTCCTGCAGGTGGCTGGTTTGTTCCTCCCCCTTTACTGCTCTGGGGATTCACTATTGTCTGCTTCACAGACACCCATTTTTAAAAAATAAAACCTCTCTTAATCACACATTTCTTTGAGCTGTTCATAGTGCTTACCCCTAAAAGAAATTATAAGTGTCACACATGGAGGTTCTTATAGCATTGAGTCTTTTTCCATAACCCCTCCTTTTCTTTTATTGGTGAAAAACTCTCGGAAAAGTTATAAATGTTGCCTCATATCATACAGCTAAACGAGACAGAGCAGAACAAACACCCAGATATCTGAACTTACAATATAAAAAACTTCTGATAGAGTGAACTTTAACTGACATGGAAAGTATTCTTTTTGGCTCTGAACGTGCCCCAACTCCCCAGCCCTTTTTTAAATATCTAAACTGTAGAAGTTTTATACCGAGACAGGTCCAAGTTCAATATTTTTGTCTTCCAACATTCACGCTGGCCACAAGGCTTAAGCGTAGGGCTATTTATACAGATGTTATGCGCCTAGCAATGCCCACTCAGTATTGATGAATGCATAAAAGAACGATGGCCTCATTTTGCTTATATTGGCAAATACACTTTGGGGGGCTCTTTGGTTTGCCTTTGAAGTTCAGACATCTACAAAAACGTCTTGTAGTGTTTAGAGGCTACAAAAGCATCTGACAAATGTTTGTGTTTAACGGACTTTTATTTAGTTGAATTTTGTCTCTCTTTCAAAAGGAACAGGGGTAGTTGCACGCATACATGCATGCCTAATAAACTATTCTTTTATCTTCCTCTGAATTCATGACACCCACCTGGCCGTAGCCTTGGCCCTCACAGGAGCCAATGTGATTGTAGGGAATTAGCTTTTATTATGCTTGGACCAAACACACCATGTTTGAAAGGGTAATTGAAGTCTGGAGAGCACACGGAGCATTTTTCCCCTCCCCTCCAGAGATTATACAATAAAATGGATTTTCATTCTGCACAATAACCAGGGATTGCAGGCCGGGCAGCCTCTATCCCCGTTGTCTTCCGTCCTGGTGTCCAAAGGGCCAAATCTCCTGAGAGAACAATAAGACCCTCAGGAAGATGCAGGCTGGCAGGAGTGACAATGGAATTAAAGAGATCTGTAATTCCGGGGTGGGGGGGAGGGGAGAACTTCAAAATCAACAGTGATTTTATTTAAATAAACCGAATTTCCCTAACAAGCTGTTTTTCAATTTCAGCAGCACCCGAAATTTTATCTTCTTAACTCCATCCGAGGTATTGCATTCTGCCACTCGAATGAAATATTAGCAATAGAAGCACCATTCTAGTTAGTCTCCATTCAACCCCAAACTTTAATAGAAATAACCTGTCGGCTTTGATTGAGTGTGATATCACTATAGGAGCCTTGAATTTAAACTGGGGGGATAAAGAAAATCGCATAGTGTGTGAAGCCAGTTTGACTAAAATGGAAATTTTACTTCAGTCCCATCTGGCTGTCAAAAGGCCACTTCTAATACTTTCACAATTTACCTTCGCAGCAAAAAATAAAAAATAGAAACTGAAAATGCAAAAATCCAAACTAAGCCAAACTTACATCTTTGTGAAATTTCACCTCGGGTTCTGTGTTGTCTCTCCAGGGGCTGGGATCGAGCACAAGGTACCAAGTTTTCCTATCAGGCTCACCTCCCACTTGTTATGAGTACATTCAGTTTCATTGGCTTTTACATCTTTTAAAAAGAAGACAAAAACATCCCAAAATAGAAACTCCTAAATAATCTGTCAAATACTTGAATTAAAGTGCATCCCACACTTGCTTCAAACTTTTGAGAGAAGGCAACATGGGGTGAGCAAAGTTGGCAAAGGGCAAGCAACCCTGGGGGGCCTCTGCACAACATCTCAGATCGGCTGGTGGTCCTAAGGGGCCCTTTCACATCCAAAGCTGGAAATTTCACCACATATTCTTTGGGAAAAATTTGCCACAATTGACTTGCTAAAGGAGAATGCCATGTCAGTGACGGTCGCATATGAATACATGTGAGTGTTGGGAGCTCTGGTGTATAAACTGTTGGGGCCTAAGAGTCAAAATGGGGAGAATGGGGGGATTCTGGTGGTACCACAAATATTTTTTTTTAACGTTTTATTTATTTTTGAGACAGAGAGAGACAGAGCATGAATGGGGGTGGGTCAGAGAGAGGGAGACACAGAATCTGAAACAGGCTCCAGGCTCTGAGCTGTCAGCCCAGAGCCCAACACGGGGCTCGAACTCACGGACCACGAGATCATAACCTGAGCTGAAGTCGGCCGCTTAACCGACTGAGCCACCCAGGCGCCCCGAGATTTTTTTAATTAAAAAATTTTTAAACATTTGTTCCATTGTCTTACTGAATGCTCTTTGATACTGTCTTCCAGCATCTATTAAATATCTATGCAAGAAAATAAGGGAGAATGTAGATGTGATGTTAGAGACATGTTTCAGAAAGAGGCTCTGTTTGCCTTTAAAAGTAAAATGTTTTCTTGGGGCACCTGGGTGGCTCTGTTGGTTGAGTGACAGGCTGCAGCTCAGGTCATGATGTTGATAAGGAAAAATCTGTTATAAGATGACCAACAGGACTGAGAGGGAAATTCCAGTCCTGGACCGAAGACTCCCCTTCTGGGTTCTTGTTCCTACCCTGCTTGCACACCAAATTCCTACTAATGTGGAATGTGGAAGTAACAGACTATAAATTGTTCCCTCTGCTTACACTCTGGGCTCAGACCTCTGGAGAGTGATCTCCTCTGAGCCCGCCGATGTAAAATAAACCTCCTGCCTTCCAAGACCACCGAGTGCTGCTTGGTTCTTCTGCTGGGTCATCCAGACCAGGTTCCATAACAATCTCACAGTTTGTGAGTCCGAGCCCCATGTCAGGCTTTGCGCTGATAGCAAGGAGCCTTCTTTGGATTCTCTGTCTCCCTCTCTCTGCCCCTCCCCCACTAGCTCTCTCTCTCTCTCCCAAAAATACATAAGCATTAAAAAAATGACAATAAATAAATAAAATTAAAAGTTTGCCTAGAGTAAGCAGAGAATCAGAGAAAACAAATCTCCTTGTCTGGGAGGGGAAGGGCAAGGTCATGAATGCTATCTGGGCAATTCCTTTGAAGACTTATAATTGATCAATGCAAGAAATCATGTGCTATATCTATACTTGATCACCCCTGAGTGATCAGACAGACATCCCCCACCTCACACACACACACATAAACACAGACACACACACAAAACATAAAACACAAAAACAACCTAGAATATCTTTACCTATTCTTTTTTTTAAATATGAAATTTATTGTCAGATTGGTTTCCATAAAACACCCAGTGCTCATCCCAAAAGGTGCCCTCCTCAATACCCATCACCCACCCTCCCCTCCCTCCCACCTCCCCATCAGCCCTCAGTTTGTTCTCAGTTTTTAAGAGTCTCTTATGCTTTGGCTCTCTTCCTCTCTAACCTCTTTTTTTTTCTTCCCCTCCCCCATGGTCTTCTGTTAAGTTTCTCAGGATCCACATAAGAGTGAAAACATGGTATCTGTCTTTCTTTACCTCTTCTTAACCTGCAAAGCAAAATATAGATCAGAAGGAACAAAATACATAATCATTGAATTTGTATCTCAAGCCTTCAGGTCTGGACATTATGTCAGCATTTCCTTAGAAAGTGACACATAAATAAAGACAAAAAAAGAACTTAAATGCAGGTGTTGTTCTATATCCATTTTATAGATGAAAAACTGATGCTTGATGCTTAGGGAGGTAAACAACTTGTCCAAGACTGAGCAGTTGATAAGCGATGGGGCTGAAATATAACTCTGACTTTTGTTCCACAGTCCATGTTGTTGGTCTATGGCTGTGCTGCTGGTTCTGGGGACTCTCGTGCCAATAGTATCCCTGCCATTTTCCCATGCAGTGACCTCCAGCAGCAAGAGTTCTGCACAAGATTACAACAAGCCTGTTCTTTCATTTTTCAGGATGTCCTCTGGTCGCTTCTCACTCCCTTGTCAAAAGTTACATGTCCAAGCCTCCATTCTTAAAAGGCTGTGCTCCCTGATTTTTACATTAGCACATCTGAGCTGAAGTACCATTGTCTGATAACAATATATCATAATCCTATCCTAAATTCACTTTTTAAAAACCTTTTCTTTACACCATTATGTTTTAACTGTTGATTTTCCCCCTCACCTTACTTCCTTAGCTCTTAGGTTAGACTTTACGTTTCTGACTTCTTCTCACACTAATTTTTTTTTTCTGCCAGCACATACTGCTTGGCTGTGTTCACTGCCCCTTCTGTCACTGTGTTAGTTCTGCTCTCTGTGCCCTGCATGTGGCTGTACCCTACACAGAGTACTGCACACATACATTCAGCCGTTTAAAAAGCTATTAGCTCTCCAAAGCAATTCACATGTGTTCTTTCATTTAATTCTTATAGAACCCAGTGCTGCAAGAATTACTATTACTTATTTTACATATAAGACTGCGAAGGACTGAAAAGGCTTGAAAAGGCAAATTCACCTGGAAGCTTAAGCTTTAGGGCTTTTCACTTGTACAAGGTCCTGTGAATGCTGGAGGCTTGTGGGAGCTATATCTTGTTCCAGATAAGGAGGGGAAGCCAGACAACCACCAGGAAGCACTTCTTATGATCATTTCTGGTGTCTCAAGACCAAAAAAAGGGATCAAATCATCCAAAACTTCAGTAATACGTTGTGATTTCCTTACTCATTCTTAATAACCACATATTATATATACATACATATATATACACACATATATATACATACATATATATACACATATATACATATATATATAAATTTATCTATATAAAAACATTTATATATACACACACATATATATACATACATATATATGTATGTAGGTATATATATATATGTATGTGTGTATATATATATGTGTGTGTGTGTGTATATATATATATATATATATATATGTTTTTACTTATTTTTGAGAGAGTGTGTGTGTCAGAGTGAGCAGGGGAGGAGGAAAGAGAGAGAGAGAGCATAACAGAGGGTCAGAGGTGGGCTGTGCACTGTTAGCACAGAGCCTGACACGGGGCTCGAACTCACGAACCATGGATCATGGTCTGAGCTGAAGTCAGATACTCAGCGGACTGAGCCACCCAGGTGCCCCAATTTTTATATTTGCTTTCATTTTACTTAAAGATGGCCCACCAAAATGTACACACCTTAAGCCCACAAAACCTGTCTCCAACCCTGAGTTATTGAACTTGCCCCAGACAATGGAAGAGTGGGGACTGGTGTCCTTTCTGCCTATCAGATGCTGGCAATGCCATTGCCTTGAAGGGCTCAGGTGAGCAATGGCCTGAAGTCTTCCCAAGGCCAAAGCAATATCAATGTGTCCCTTTGGATCTCGCAGGGCACTTTTTGAGGCCTTTGGTTTTTACATAACAAATTTGTCTGCTGTGTTGTCCTACCTTTGTTGTGCTATTTCTCCAGATAAACTGGGAGAGGCCCTGGGTCAATGTGCTGTGTTGTGTCCTTTCTGAAGAGTCACCATGGCATGGACTTGGTGGGTAGTAGCTAAGCTTTCTGGAGTATGGAAAGCCTTTCCTGCACTGCCAGGTATCTGCTGTGGACTTCCATTGGTCTCTATTTTTAGATTTGTAAGGACAGTTTATGAATCTAAGGCAATAGGAGAGCTGGAGGACCCCAGGATAGTAGAAAGCAGATTCACAGGTCTGTGTCTCTGTTTTCAGTGCTTTACCTCCAAGCAGAAAACGCTCTCAACTGCCACGATTTATTCATCCATTCGTTTAGCAATTATGTTTTAGGTACTGACCTAGATTCTGGGGACAAAACTGAAAGATTCTCTGCCTGCCCTCAGGGAGTTAAGCAAAGAAATGTTATTTATTATTAGTGATGCCATAATTTCTGCAGAAAATTTAAGTTGTCTGGATTATTTTGTAGTGGTCCATGGACTGAAGCTTATCATAGATAAAAGGGCCATTTGTTTTACTCGGCAAGGTACCCTTTAAGGAATAAATTTGTCCCTGAAAATTTGTTTATAGAGTGAAACTTGACTTCCTGTTCTAGTAACTTTCCATATAAGATATGACACCTTCTTGGTGGGAAAAGTCCTTCAAGCTGAAACCCACATGGGTGTGCCATATGAGTGTGATGGCAAGGATGTGTCCAATTGTGTTCACCTGGTTTGTGCTGTCCCAATGGCAATGGGCTTACCTCAGTAACATTTGGGGAACTTTCTCAGTTAAGAATGTGTTTTTTTCAGGAGAACATTTTCCTTTTGTCCTTGACTGCAAGTTTCTTTTGACTCTGACCAGGAATCTCTAGCCTTTGTCACTTGCTCTTTATCTGTGTACAATAGAGCTAGGACTACAAAGTTATATTAGTAGCTACCAGGTGTTGTGGCAGTATGGCTAGATAACATTTAGTGGATTGAAAGCGTTTCATTGTTTTTAAATAAGACTTTTCTAATTTGAAAAATGAAATGCCTTTAAAATGTTTGGAACAGTCCCCACTGAGAACTCCCATTTCTATACTGCTTTTGTGGAGAAGGAAAATGCCAAGTCACTTAGCACTTAATTTCTTTTTTTTGTTTGTTTATTTATTTAGAGAACCAGTTGGGGAGGGGCTCTGTGCTGGCAGTAGAGAGCCCAATCAATGTAGGGCTTGAACTCATGAACCATGAGATCATGACCTGAGCTGAAGTCAGCTGCTCAACTGACTGAGCCACCCCAGCGCCCTACTTAGCACTTAATTCTATGTGTTTCCTTTCCATCCGCTGGAATAGACAGTAGCTCCCTGGAGGGCAGGCACCATATCTTCCATTTCTTTAGGGTTCCGTGTAAGGTTTGGTTCTATGCTGGATACAGAGTAAATGATTTTTATTGTTCCCTTGCAGCCCCACATCTGACACGAGTTACCACTTCCATTTGCTGACATGGCGGGGTGCGCTGTTCCCACACTGTAGCGTGAGCACGTTGAAGGTTGGGGGGTGGGGCTGTTCTGACTCATCCCTACCACTTCCACACTCAACACCGTGCCAGGTGTTTTGTGGATCGTCAGTGAATGTAGGATGAATGAGTGAATGAATGAATGAATGAATGACTGCTTACCTTGGCCTCTGTAAGTACTATTTTGACATAACTGCTGAAACCAGTACCGGTAAATACACTTTGCTCTGGATTCATGTGTAAGCTGTCTGGCATCCAGCCTTCCTCTCTGCTTGCCTGATCAGCTCTGACTTGTCCTGAAGAATAATCTCAGAATTCACTTCTTCCCTGAAAGTCTTCCTGACTCTGGAATAAATGGTGGGCCTTGCCTCCCTCTTACTTGCACAAACCTTGGTACAAAGTTCTGCTATGTTCGTTCCTTTCCGACACACGACCTGGTGCCTAGGCACTGCACTGGGTGCTTTGGCACTTAATGAGCTGTGTGGGTGCCCACCAAATCACCATCTCTCTCCCCACACTGGGCCGGTGGAGGAGACCAAGCATGGATATAGGGGGCCCTGTAAAGCACTGCTCTCCACTTTCCACATTTCCAGGCCATTTTCCTTGAGCCTACAATTTATGAGGCTCCCAGAAGGGGCATTATTATCATCCTACCCATTCTAGCTTTTTCCGAGTAAATAAAAATTAACATATGTTCCCATTTAATATCATGTATGTCTTCAGGTGCAGGAATCGGACTCTTCTGGCTTTAGGATCAAGTGTTTTTTTTTTTTTTATTTTTTTTTTATTTTTTTTATTTTTTTAAATTTTTTTTTCAACGTTTTTTATTTTTTATTTTTGGGACAGAGAGAGACAGAGCATGAACGGGGGAGGGTCAGAGAGAGAGGGAGACACAGAATCGGAAACAGGCTCCAGGCTCCGAGCCATCAGCCCAGAGCCTGACGCGGGGCTCGAACTCACGGACCGCGAGATCGTGACCTGGCTGAAGTCGGACGCTTAACCGACTGCGCCATCCAGGCGCCCCAAGGATCAAGTGTTTTTAAAATAACATTGAGTTTTGGAAATCCCTGGCTTGTGGCCCCCAGTTGCACAATAATCTCTTGTAATCTCTGCAGACTTCTCGGTGCCCAGCTTCTGCTGTCTCCCCAGAGTTAGGAAGCTCCTTGTTTCTGTCTAGCTGTGTCACAGTTGGTCCCTTGGGTCCTGGAACAACACTGCATGTTTTCTGTGTCCTACACATTTCCTCATGAAAAAGACTCCTTTGGTGTTTACTAATGGACCTCCATCTCAGATCTCAGGCTTTGTGAATGGGTCTGAGCTGGTGAGATATAGGCCATGGAGTCCCTTCCATGGCTCCATTGGTCTCTCAGGTGCTCACATACTCAAGGCCCCTCTGCTTGAGGTCTCTTTGTTGAATGTAAAATGATGTCTGAAGGTGGAGCCTGCCAGTTCCTTCACTGGGCCAGACTCTAAATCACAGAATCTGCATCTAGGATAAAATTTCTGCAGTGATAATCTATCAGTAATGAATAGGTTAAAATACAACATGGTCAACAATATGGAGTGAGCATTAGACCACAGGCTACTGCTCTAGTTATGGCATTGTGGCAGGTGACTCAGGTTTACCTGCAGAGAGGACAAGACAGCAGTGTGCAATCAGAAAAACACGGGGTTGGGTACATCCCCGGGCCGGGTCCAGCCTCTCCCCTTCCAGCTGTATGAACTTAGGCAAGGATTATAACTCTTTTAGCCTCTGATCTTCTGTCTAAAAATGAGGACAGTCATACACAGCTTCTCATATTGTGAGGATTAGAAGCAATGGACATATAACACCCAGCACATAGAGGATACTCCATTAATACCATGACTCCCTTTCCAGGCATTTATAGGAATTTATAATCTAACAGCTGAGACAAAGCAATACCCTAAATCTTATAAATTCAGATTAAGTATTTAAAAAAAAAAGAGTATAATGTCTTTGCTTTAAAGACTCAACCTAAATAGAAGGCAGACAACTGTTCTCCCTCATTGATGGAGAGGTTTAATGACTCAACTTACTAGTGAAATCTGAATCAGGAAACTTTGTATTTTTTTAGAAAGTTCCTGACATATCTCCTCATTTCAATTTTTTTTATTGTTTATTTTTATTTTTGAGACAGAGAGAGACAGAGCATGAACGGTGGAGGGTCAGAGAGAGAGGGAGACACAGAATCCGAAGCAAGCTCCAGGCTCTGAGCTGTCAGCACAGAGCCCGACGTGGGGCTCGTACTCACAGACCGTGAGATCATCACCTGAGCAGAAGTCGGACGCTTAACCGATTGAGCCACCCGGGTGCTCCCTCTCCTCATTTCAAAAGCAATTAGAATATTATTCTAAAGAGTTCTAATTAATATCCAGGCCTTCCATACACCCTGTGTGTTATTTTCTGTAAAATATTTAAAGCAGATAGAACCATGTGTTATGGTTCTGTCCAGTTATACCCTGGTTCTCAAAAGGACCTGCCTGGGCACCCTGCCCCCCACACCATATGCTATAATGGCCTGGGTGCTAATTTGTGACTCATGTGGGAAGCGGAAGAGAAGAGTTCTACCTGGATTTGGTAAAATAACTTGGAAGCCCCAGTAGAAGGCATCTGAAAATGCTATTTGCAGAGAGTGAGGACTGAGAAAGATATCCTTTTGTACTTTATGGCACATAATACGATTTTTTTATGTTTTTAGAACCATATAATGACTTTTCTCTCCAAGAAATCCATCACCTGTTTGATCATTTACACTCTGTTTAACGGGAATGAAGAATCCTCTAAATGCTATAAAAATTGCTCAATTTTAGCTGAGTTTCACCTAGAATGATTTATTTTCCTTGTTCTTTTAGCAGACATTTTTGTTTTAAACTGCTGGTTTGCCACACAACTTGTCTTGCACCCACAAAAAGATAAAAAAGGGAAGCTGAGAGATGTCAGCTGTTTCTGGGCGCAGCATCATCAGGTTCAGTGGTAGGATATCCTCAAGATAGGATATGAGTCAGGTCAAGGTTTAAGTTGTGAACATTAACAACAATGAAGGACTACCTTCTTCTTTGAGAGAAAGCTGGGGGTTACTATAATAAGGAAGGGAAAGAGATAGAAGAAGGAAGGAGAGAAAAATAAACTGATATATGCTACGCTGAACGTACAGCTTCTGGGTCAGCTCAGGCAGGACACTTAAGCTATTTCATCTGTATCTGATATAAAAATAAGGGCAATAATTTATTAAAATATTTTTATGAGTATTAGAAATAATACCCGTAGGTTGTTTACAGACCGGGGAAAAGATAAAGCTTCCTTTAAACTAATCATGACAATGTACATTTCACCAGCACTGAACGATGTCAATAGCCCTCCAATGAGGATCAGAGGGCAGGGTTGTTGAGCTTGTCTATATGGCTAACAGTATCATGTTATGGAACGAATGGGAATTTAAAGCCAAAGAACATCCATCACTTCTTGGGATCTTTGGGAGAAGCAGTCAGCCAGAGGCCCTGAGTCTCTCTAAAACCTCCTATCTGGGCAAGACAAAGATTCAAAACTCTCACCGCTCTCCACTGAAGCAGTTCCCAGGGTTGTTTACAGTGAACAGCCTTGAGGGACAAGATTATGTCTATTTTGGAGACAAAGAGCAGGTTTACTTACTGCTTGCTGTAAAATCGCAGATTTTCGAGTCCCAACGTTTTTCAACTGTGATACAAACCCACTGCATGAACAGCATCCATCTGAGCCCTTGGTAGAACTTGAGGGTGGTGGTGAGGGGAACCAAAGTAAACTGTGGCGCTTGCTATGCTGTGCATAATTATGTTCTTGGTCTCTGATCCAGGAGTCTTGTGCCTCCTGTCAGGATTCATTAAACAGTAGTAGGCTTACTTACAAGCTAGTAAGTTGGACAAAATCAAATCCCAGACTTCATAATGTCCTAGATCAAATTATTTTATCTCTCAAATTCTTGGTTTGCTCATTTGTAGAATACCCACAATAGTAGTACTCTTAAAGGATTGGTGTGAGCATTTAAATGTTGTTAAATGTTAAGGGCCTGGTCCAGTTCCTAAGCATCTGTTGAGTGGTTGGATCCTATCCAAGACCTCCAAGCTGTGTGGTTGTCGCTGTACCATTACTACAGTGCAATCAGAGCCACACTACCTAACAGAACATTGATTTCTTCTTTTTTCCAAGTGTCATTTTCACCTTGCCATTGGACACTAAGCAGCTTGAGAACAGGGTGTGCATTGCATGTATATTTTGTAACCCTGATTGTTGCAAACTACCTAGCACCCAGTGATTGATGGACATTTACCCCTTCCCTTCAGGTAAGGCCTTTAGCTTCCTGCACCTTGTCCCTAACACAGAATTGATAAATAAAACCCATTTTACTCATCTCACTATTTTTTTTTTCTTGGAGGACGATGACCTCACAATGTCCTTGTAAACTTATGAATATTTTAAATCATGAAGTCATAAGATAATAATTCACATTATCGAATGCTCCTTGTATCAACTGCTAAATCCACAAATCTCATTTCAGCCTATCATTATAGGCTCATTAAATATTTTTCTAATTATTTTACAGATTGAGAAACCAAGACTCAGCAAGTTTAATTTTCCCCAAATCACAAAGTTACTAAGTTTGATAGACTGGATTTGAATCCAGGACAGTAAGATTCTAGAGTTGTACTGTCCAATATGGTAGCCATTAGTCATATGTGGCTATTTTGATTGAAATTAATTAAAATTAAATAAAATCAATAATATTACTCTTCAATAAAGGCCATGGGCACCAAAAATCTTTCCAAGGTTAAAGTACCAGCAAGTGACAAAACCAGAATCGAAACCTAGGACTGTTGATGTAAAGCTGGTGGTACAGGTCGGTCTCCATAGTATTGTGGCTTCCCTCTTCCTGGGATATATGGTTGCTTCAGTTTGTTTTTGGCACTCAGCTTTATTCAGATGAGCAGCTGAAGCTCCAGACTTGAAAGCCCTAGGGATTAGTCTTCTTATCTAATTTATCCCATGTCATGTGAATGGAAAGCAGAGAACACACTGTCTTACAAATAATTGATGATCAACAAATGTTTGTTGAGGCAAATTATCATCCTTTTCATTAACTGACATTGTTACAGACATGAAACAGAGATATTAGATGAAAACAAGTCTGGAATCTTGGGACAAGAGAGCTGTCTCACAGCTGACATATTTATAAGTATGGGCACTAAATACTTCCCCTGGGCTGAGTGGGTGCCCAGTGAAAGACAAAGACAAGGAATGTTACAGAAAGCCAGGACATACCAGCTATGCATAGAGAGCAGTCAGAACAATCTCAAGAAGTGGAGAGACTGATTCGGGTTTTGAAGGGTGATTGGACTAGAAGTATAAGCTTCTTAACAAGGTGAGACCCTGTTTTCTTTTCTAACATATTTCTTGACGACTCAGCATATTTAAAGCGCCATATTGCTTGCAATTTTTACACACATTTGGCACTTCTTGCTTACCTGTGTGTTTTTGTTCCTACATTCAGCCTATAGATGATATACTCACTGTCTAGTTAGTTCCTAATGTTTCCTCACGAGTTATCCTTTAAGCCATGCCTAATCCCCATAGGACTGCTTGGTCATGCTCCTTTGTACTATTCGAGAATCCTGGGCTTACCTCTAAAACTTCACTTACCTGATTTGTTTAAACTTCTATCTCCCTGGATCAGTTAGCTTTTGCTGCTTAAAACACCATCTCAAAACTCAGTGGCTCAAAACAACAATCATTTATTATTGACCATGAATCTAAGAGTCAGCTGAATCATTCTGCTGCACTGAGCTAGGTTTGGCTGACTTCAGCTGGGCTCCCTCATGTGTCTGCAGTCAGTTTGTGTGCAACTTGGGGTCTGACTGATTCAGGATGGCCTTTCTTACATGGCTGTTGGTTGGGGGACAGAAGAAGTGGGCCACATGTCTCCCTCAAATTCAACCTGCTAGCCTGGGCTTATGACTATGGCAATTGGCAGAGTTCCAAGAGCAAGAGCAAAAGCTTATGAGACCTCTTGAGGTGCAGGTTTAGTAATGCCATGGTGCCACTGCTGCTACATTGCTTTTGCTCAAAACTCAAGATTTGGTGCAAATCGTATTGCAAAGAGGTGACAATTGAGGCCATTTCTGTAAATGATCTAGCACACTCCTTGAAATCGTCCTCATCAGCAAAGATGGGAACTAAGATTTACTCATTTATCTATGTCCAGAACCCACCAGAAATTAAGGCTTTATGATATGACAGGGCTTTGTTTTATTGCAGATGCTGATGAGTGGAAAATATTGAAGATGCTCCAGGCAAGAGAAGATGGGAAAGTGGAACAAGTATGTTGGTTGTCACCATGGAAAACAGTTGCCATAAAGGAAGACTTCTGATTTTTCTGCTACCAGGACAAACCTGGGAAGTTAGTAATCATATCATTTTCCTCTTCTCCCATATATTCCATGTATCTTCTCCTTCATTGACACCTCCCCCCACAACTCCCCCCCCCCCCCCGCCAACCCAACACACACACAAAGATATTTCTGATGAGGGAAATATAGCTCAGAGGATACTCCTGGTAAAGGCACTCTCTTAATTACTACATAGATCTTAAAAAAATGTTTTTAATGTTTATTTGTTTTTGAAGGAGAACAAGAGACAGAGTGCAAGTGGGGGAGGGACAGAGAGAGAGGGAGACACAGAATCTGAAGCAGGTTCCAGGCTCAGAGCTGTCAGCACAGAGCCTCATGCAGAGCTCGAAACCATGAGCCAGGAGATCATGACCTGAGCTGAAGTCGGACGCCCAACTGACTAAGTCACCCAGGCTCCCTTTGATTACTACATAGATATTTACCACTAATTCTGTCTTCTCTCTCCAAAGATTAACTGGGCTGAGTAGGTATGAAATTTGAGGGTTAATGTACCTCATGAAAATGTCTTCTTTTCTAAGTGTCTTCCTGCTTCACTCTCCTCTCTATGGCTCTTAAGACCAGTGTGTAGGGACAAATCCCAAGAAGGAGCACACTGGAAATATGGAAGATGGAAACAAGTAAGAGACAGCAGTCAAATACAGGCTTAAAAGCCAATACGTCTCAGTCAAGGTCAATTTACAACCTATTAAAATTCTTTCACACAAATATCTACTGCCAAGCTGTCATCTCTAAGGACTCCATTTTGCCCTTCACCAGAGTTTCCTCTCCTTGGAAGAGGAGAGAGGCTGGACTGCAGCTATTCTCAAAAGAGTTTCCCAAAGTACATTTTATTAAATATAATATATCAGTATCACATATTTAAGTATATATAATAATATTATATTATATTATATTATATTATATTAAGTATTAGGATTAGATGTGGGGATGAAGTTTCCATGTTCTAAAATCTTTGGGACACTTTGGGGCACCGGGGTGGCTCAGTCAGCTGAGTTCGACTCTTGATTTTGGCTCAGGTCATGATCTCACAGTTTGGGGAGTTCAAGCCCCACCCTGTCTCTGAGCTGGCAGTACAGAGCCTGCTTGGGATTCACTCTCTCTCTCTCCCTCCTTTTTCCCCTCCCCTACTCAAGGTGTCTCTGTATCTCTCAAAATAAAAGTAAGAAAAAAAATGAAAAACAAAAAACAAAACACAAAAAAAAAACATTTCTAGCCAAATATTAAAAAAATAAATAAATAAAAATAAAATAAATCAAATCAAATCAAATCAAATCTTTGGGACACTTTGAGACATGCTTCTAATTATATATCTATGTCATGGAGGTTAGTATTGCCTGCTATTTGCATGCTAGTTCACCACTGAAAAGTAAGGTGGAATCTATGCATTTCCTTTGAAACATATTTTAGAAAATGATGTTCCAGTTTTCAGAGGATGTAAGGAAATGATAGAATTCCCATTGATACCTAACAAATTACTCCAAAATTTAGTGGTATGACAACCATTTACCATGCTCACAGACTTTCTAGGTCAGGATTTCAGACAGCATATCAACAATGGCTTGCTTCTGCTTCATGATATCTAGGATCTCAGTTGAAAGTCTCAGAGCCTGGGAGCTTGAATCATCGTAAAACTCACTTACTCAAATGTCTAATGATTAATATTGTCTATAGGCTAAAATTTCAGCTAGTGCTTCTGCCCAGAATACCTACTCATGGTCTTTCCATATAATCTGTACCTTCTCACCACATAGTGACTGACTTCCAAAAGAAGGCATCCTGAGAGAGCCAGGGGTAAGCCATGTCAACTTTTATGACCTAGCCTTGGAAGTCTTGTAGTGTCACTTCTGTTACATTCTATTCATCAAGGTGTTCACAATCTGCTGTGGTTCAAGGGGTGGGGGGGAGGGATTGATGGATGGTGGCAAGGCTCTAGGACAACATATGGGACTAGAAATATTGATGTGACTTAAAACAAACAAACACAATATTCCATACTAATTATGTGTGGAAGGCTGTGAGTATATGAGCTTAATAAGAACAGAGAATTTGGATAGGAAAGTAGGGAAGATAAGTTTATAAATGGAGATTAGAAAACACAATATTCTAACTGGTCCATATAAACCATCATGAAATACTTGACACCAGCATATTATATTGCCACAATGAAGCAGCCCAGCATTTGGGAGTTATGAAGTCAGATAAATGAAAATATCTTCTACAATCTCTACATAAGGATGTTTCACTGTATTATGTTTCACTCAGAATTCAAAAAATGTCACTTTGAGGCACTAGTCAGAAACTTACATTCAGCTAATGACTGTGATATAGATGGGAAATTGGATCTGTGCCTATATGCTGAGTTATGAAGAGAATGATAACAAGTATTATATTTAATGAAGGATATTGAATATTAAAATACAAATTACAGGGGCGCCTGGGTGGCGCAGTCGGTTAAGCGTCCGACTTCAGCCAGGTCACGATCTCACGGTCCGTGAGTTCGAGCCTCGCGTCAGGCTCTGGGCTGATGGCTCGGAGCCTGGAGCCTGTTTCCGATTCTGTGTCTCCCTCTCTTTCTGCCCCTCCCCCATTCATGCTCTGTCTCTCTCTGTCCCAAAAATAAATAAAAAACGTTGAAAAAAAATTTATAAAATACAAATTACATGTTATAAACTTCTCCAGTCTTCAGCAACCTTTTAGAATAAATAGTCATGGTTAACACAGACCCTTCAACTTTTTTTTTTTCAACATTTTTTATTTATTTTTGGGACAGAGAGAGACAGAGCATGAACGGGGGAGGGGCAGAGAGAGAGGGAGACACAGAATCGGAAACAGGCTCCAGGCTCCGAGCCATCAGCCCAGAGCCTGACGCGGGGCTCGAACTCACGGACCGTGAGATCGTGACCTGGCTGAAGTCGGACGCTTAACCGACTGCGCCACCCAGGCGCCCCAGACCCTTCAACTTTTAAGAACTTCTGTATTATGGATGTCTTAATGTTTCAGGGGAGATATATGCTCCCCCAAACTCTTGATTTTACTGGTTAAATCCAGGGCTTGGGTGAGGTTTCACTCTCCATCAATCTATACTCCACATTGCTGGGATCCAGCAGTGCCCTGCTGGACATCAAGGGCTGCCCTGGACATGAACTCTTTCGGAGCTTGTTGGAATAGCTGGAGGGAAAAATGTATCTGTTCTTTTTTTGTTGTGCTCTGTTGTTGGAATGGTCTCAAGTTTTGATAGAGTGTTTAGCAAAGCAGCAATTCCTTAGGCATTTATCCATGGAACTGTGTGAAAGGTATAGTCACCTGAGAGTAAAAGTATTTCTCTGAAAGATTACATCTCAGGACACTTGACTAGCTCAGTCAGAAGAGCATGTGACCTTGATCTTGGGGCCATTAGTTCAAGCCCCATGTGGGGTGTAGAGATTACTTTAAAAAGTTATGTCTTACGGTCTTTTGGTTATACCAAGATGGCATCATCCATATCTCCAAGTTACTCTCCCTTATAACTAAAAGAACAAAAACAAAAACAAACCCTAGACATAACACAATAATTCAGCATGGAGAGTCCCTAAAATGTAGAAAGAATAAAGTAGGTTACTTTGGGACTTTTCTTAGAACCTGAGGGACAACATAGTGGTGAGTTCCTTGGGTCTTTTTATTGCCTCCTGTATACCACAGAGTGCTGGCAGAAGCCTCAGATCTAGAACCACCAATAAACACAGAAAAAAAAAAATGTAGCTGCGAAAAAAAGTCTGTTTCCCTCAGCCAAAGAACAAGACAGGATGGCCTACCACCAGAAAAGTTTTTTGAAAATACTTTACACCAAACACTAATGAGAAAATCATACTCTTCAGCCCTGGAAGACTCATCGGGGATGAGTAGAAAGTTGATCTTCCATATCACCTTGCCATCACTCCTGGAAGCAGGGGACTTGCTCCAGTGTTCGCTCTGGATATTGCCAGTGAGGTTGAGCAGATTGCTGATCTTTTATCCCTTTTGTGGCAATAGCAGTGGCTGTGATTTGATTTCCATACAGAGAAGTGCTGGTGAGGCTGAGTGGTGATTCATTCCCCACACAATCGGAGGAGGTAGAGTTCTGATTGTTCTCTGTTCTATATTCTATGACAATGACAATTCTAGTGGGGTCCATCAGTGAGCAGAAATGGCTCTCCCACTCAGCAGCCATGAGACTTAACCAGATGATGTGATGTGAGGTTGGTAATCACTAGTCTTCACTCTCGCTGTTCTTGCCCCCCCCCCCCCATGCCACAAGGACCCTGTGGGCAGCTAAGAATATACAACCATGCAGACATCATTCAACAGCAACAGGAAGACTGCCTATTGAATACAGAAGATTCAATAGAATACAGAGTTTTGTAACATAATATCCAAAATGTCCAGACCATAACCATAAGTAATTCATACCAAGAGCCAGAAAAATCATCCACAGACAAGTACTGATATGAATCAGAGGTTGGAATTTCTTGACAAGTATTTTAATTTTTTTATTAGTTTTCTTTATTTTTGAGAGGCAGAAAGAGACAGCGCGTGTGGGGGAGGGGCAGAGAGCTAGGGGGAGACACAGAATCGGAAGCAGGTTCCAGGCTCTGAGCTGTAAGCACAGAGCCCAACACAGGGCTCAACTCATGAACCGTGAGATCATGACCTGAGCCAAAGTTGGACACTCAACTGACTGAGCCACCCAGGTGCCCCTTGACAAGTATTTTAAAGCAGCCATCATAAAACTGCATGAACAAGTGATTATGAATTTCCTTGAAACACATGAAAAATTAGAAAGTCTCAGCAAAGAAAAAAGTTATAAAAATAGACCAATAGAAATTATAGATCCAAAAAGTAAATAACCTCTCACTCACAAAACAAAGATACAAACAAGCATACAAACACCCCTCAGGGGGTGGGCTCAATGGTAGAGTGGAGGTAATACAGGATAGAATCAGCAAACTTTAGGACAAATCAATAGAATCTTCCTAAACTAGATGATATGGAGAAAACAGAGTGACAAAATTGAACAGAGCCTCTGGGACCTGTGGGAGAATATCAAAATATCCAACATCTGTATCATTGGACTTCAAGAAGGTGAGGAAAGATTAGGGCTGAAAAAATATTCAAAAACATAGGGGCAGAAAATTTCAAAAATGGTAAAAGACAAAAAACCTACAGATTCAAGAAGCTGAACACACTACCAAAAAGGATAAATTCAAAGAATTTCTGCCCAAAGGACATCATAATTAAACTTGGGTAATCTAAAGCCGAAGACAAAATCTTGAGAGTACCAAGAACAGAAAGACACATCCTTATGGGGTGGGCGGGGAATGCCGATTTGAATAACAGTGGATTTCTCACCCCACACGGGAGGCCAGTAGGAAATGGGACATTTTTCAGGCACTAAAGGAAAATAATTGGCAATCATGAGATCCAAAAGTATCTTTCAGGAATAAATGGAAAATAAGCACATTCTTAAATGAGGGAAGACTAGGAAAATTAGTTGTTAGCATACCTGCCTGGAAAGAAATGTTAGGGGAAGTTCCCTAAACAAAAGGAAAGCACTAACAGTAGGCCACTTGGAACTTTGGAAAGAACTTTATAATAGATGCATGTGGAGTAAATATAATAGACTATCTTTATCATGATTTTATTAAATTATATTTGATGGTTGGAGCAAACTCATAAAACCATGTGGCGTGCAATAAATGAAGAGGGAATACTTGAGAAAATTATATTTCAGTAACTGAAGAGGGTAAAGAAACTTCACAGAAAGTAAGTTTTCTACAGTTCACTTGAAGTGGAAAGACATCGATGCCAGGTCTCTGATAAGTTATGTGAATATATTGTATTACCTTGGGTAACCACTAAGAAAACTGTACAAAGTGATAGACTAAAAAACAGTGTAAATAAATCAAGTTGGTTCTTCTTCAAAAAAATCAATAAAATTGATAAAACCCTAACAAGACTGGCAAAAGTAAAAAAAAAAAAAAAAAAGGAAGACACAAATCACCAATATCAGGGATGAAATAAGGGACCCAGGGGATATCACGATAAATCCCTCAGTCTGCAAGGAGGTAATTAGGAAACACTGTGAACCACTTTACACTCATAAATTTGACAACTTAGAAGACATAGACCAAAAATCAAACAAAATGAAGGTGAGATCTCTAGTAGTATTTTATTCATTAAAGAATTTGAATTTGTAATTTTTTAGAAGAAAATTTTTTGGTTTATTTACTTATTTTGAGAGAGAGAGAGAAACAGAGAGACAGGGAGAGAGAGAATCCCAAGAAGGCTCCATGGTGCTGTGAGCACAAAGCCTGACACGGGGCTCCATCCCATGAACCATGAGATCATGACCTGAGCTGAAATCAAGAATTGGGCACTTAATCGAGTCAGGACATCCAGATGTCCTGAATTTGTAATTTAAAGCCTCCCCCAAAAAATTTCTAGACCCAGGTGGTTTCATTGTCAAATTTTACCCAACATTTAAAGAATTAACGCTGATTTCATTACTATCTTTTCCAGAAAATAGAGAAGGGGACAATTTCCCATTTATTTTATGAAACTAGCATTACCCTGAAAACAAAACCAGATAAAGATTACAAAAAAAAGATAACAACAGACCAATATCTCTCATGAATTTTTACATAAAATCATCAGCAAAATGTTAGCAATTCTTACTTTATCTAAAAATTAACTCAAAATGAGTCAAAATTGAAATGTAAAACATAGGGGTATCTGGGTAGTTCAGTTGGGTAAGTGTCCAACTCTTGGTTTTGGCTCGGGTCATGATCTCACAGATCGTGAAATTAAGCCCTATGTTGGACTCTGTGCTGACAGTGTGGAGCCTTGTTGGGATTCTCCCTCTCTCTCTCTCTGTCTCTTCCCCTTCTCTCACTCTCAAAAATAAATAAATAAACTTTAAAAAACATAAAACAAATAGAAGCATGTCTAGGAAAAAGGCTTCTTAGAATGATGTCCAAAAACATGGAAAACAAACAGAAATTGATAAATATGATATCATAAAAATTAAAAATATTTTCCCTGAGAAAAATTCTGTGAAGAGAATGAAAAAACAAGCTTTAAACTGGCAGAAAAAATTTGCAGCCATATAGATCTGACTAACTACTAATATCTTGAATATCTAACATTCTCATACCTCTGCCATAAAAACAAAACATATGGAGGGCCTGGCTGGCTCAGTCAGTTAAGCATCCAACTTCGGTTCAGGTCAGGATATCACAGTTTGTGGGCTTGAGCCCCACATCGGCCTCTGTGCTGACAGCTCAGAGTCTGGAGCCTGCTTTGTATTCTGTGTCTCACTCTCTCTCTGTCCCTCCCTTGCTCATGCTCTGTTTCTCTCTCTCTCTCTCTCAAAAATAAATAAACATTAAAAAAATTAAAAACAAAACAAAACAAAAACAAACAAAACGTATGACAAAAATAAACCAGTCCATCTAGAATACGGACAAATGCATGAAGACACATTTTACCAAAAGGAGTTATACAGATGTTAAATATGACTGAACATCATTACTCATTAGCCACAAATGAGATACTATGGCATGCTGACCAGAGTGGCTAAAATGAAATAAATAAATAAATAAATAAATAATGACTACACGGAAGGCTCCAAGGATGGTAGGCAAATTGGACTGCTCATACTTTGCCAGTGAGTACAATGTCACAGCCACTCTGCAACACAGCATGGCGGTTTCTTAGTAAATCCAGTCAGGCAACCACCACATGACCCAGCAGTTGTACTTTTTGTCCGTCAAGCCAGAAAAATGAAAACTTATATTCACACAAAATTATGTACACAAATGGTCATAGTTATCTTACTCATAATATCTAAAAACAATCCAGAGGTCCTTTTGTGGGTGGATGGTTAAGGACACTGTAGAATGCTGCTCAGTAATAGAAAAAGAACTGATACACACAGCAACCTTGATGAAACTCCAGAGAATTCTACCAAGTCATAAAAGCCAGCCCTCAAAAGTTACCCATTGTATGAGTCTGTCTACAGAACATTTTTGAAATGAAAACATTGTAGAAATGTAGAACTAGTGGGTGCCAGGGGTTAGAGGAGGGAATGGGGATCACAGATAAGTGGGTATAGTTATAAAGGGGAACAAAGTGGATCTTTGTCTTGATAGAAAGGCTCTATATCTTGACTATATCAATGCTCATATTCTGGTTGATATTGTACTACAGTTTTGCAAGATATTACCACTAGAGGAAATAGAATAAAGGGTATCTAAGCTTTTTCTACATTATTTTCTACAGGTACGTTTGCACTTTCATTATCTCAAAAGAAAACAAGCATTTAATTTAAGTAACCACTTCTCCCCTTTTAATGATGGAGGTGTTGTTACCAGGTCTGTTTGGGATACTTGCATCTTCTTTGACTTTCTGTGCATTCTTCCTGAAGAAACCTCTCATTTTTTCACAGGTCATCTTGAGAGGAGCCCAGCTGTGTGTGTGCATCTGTGCATGTATGTGTGTCTGTACGTCCATAAATACACACAATGTACATATGTTTACTATATATTTTACTGAAGCCAAGCTGCCACAAAATTTACAAATAATAAAACATACAGTACTCTGTACTATAAATTCCATACAGCAAATTGATTCGCACAGAATGCATTGTTGGTTTTTGCCAAACTCGTAGGCACAGCCAACCTATGGTTGTAACTGACAGACAAACGTAGCTCTCCTGCGGTGTGGGTTATTTGTGTTTACATTAACAAGAAGGATGCAAAAGTAAAAAATGAAAACATGTCAGCACCTTGCTCATTTGTCAATGACCTGAGTGAGTCAGAATTATCTGCTGATTCAGATAATGATTTTTTTTTGATAGTGAAAGAACGTTTTCTAGATTTTTGTGCTATTTGTAATGGAACAGCTACGGACTCAACATATTTTGAAATTTAATCTGCATTATTAACCTTTCTCTATGGGTTTTTTTTTTTTTTTTTTTTTGTCTAGACAAGAGTCATCAAACTTTTACCATAAAGTATTAAAGCATAATATTTTAGGCTTTGCAGCTCAGGCAGTCTTTGTTCTAATTACTTAGCTTTGCCATGTGGCTCTGGCATTGAAAGTAGCCATAGACAATACATAGTTAAATGGCCTGGCTGTGCTCCAATTAAATTTTATTTACAAAAACAGAGAGATTATCTCTTATCTATCTATCTATCTATCTATCTATCTATCTATCTAATCTATTGAGAGTGAGTCTGGGTAGCATGTTCTCTGTTTTTAGTTTATAACCTTTTAAAAACGCAAAACACATCCTTAGCTTGCAAGCCAGATTTAAACCACTGTCTTAGTTTGGTGATCCCTGGTTTAAAAAGACAATGAAACAATAAACCAAGACTTACTTTGTGTGATTTGTCAATTTCACTGGTATAAAGAATCCCATGGCTGATTTTAAGCTGCTAAAGTAATGTCAATGAACCAAGAGTTAGGAAGACAGGCATACAAAACACCATTATATGTATTTCCACAGAGCATAGAAAATAGTCAGATGCAGTGAAATCATGAGAAAAAGATGAATTTTGAGTATGCACCACCTTTGTTTTGAAACTATTTAATTATAATTAAATTTATTAAAAAGTTTATTTATAATATGTAATATGGTAACGATTATAATTGAGTATAAATTTAATTCCACATAAATTTATTAATAATAATATAAATTGAATTAAATTTAAATTTCATCACAATTATAAGCTGGAGGTGGACATATTATTACAAGTGCAAATGTTCATGGTCCCAGGACTATGTCAGGTACAGTGTGCTGGAATAGAGTTGAAGAAGAGAATAATTAGTGGTCCCAGGAACTGCAGTAAAGATCCAGAGAGGGACCAGAAGGCCACAGGATATTAGAAAAGCAATCATTATGTTTGGATAGGTAGATGGCAAGTGGTTTGGGAAAACTTCAGAAATGGGGAACACATCCATTGTTAGACAATGACTCCCCAGCACATTTTCTAGGCCTGGGTGGGTGACTGGATGATATTTCACATCAGTGGTCTTAATAAGGACTTAATGAATAAAAATAATAAGGATAATAATAAAATTATTAAATAGGGAGAGAATGAGAGGCTGGGACTGGAGCCCATGTATTTGTTCCACTGAACAAGAGGAAATTGTCCTTTCTAATGAGAATGTATTCTCTGGAATGCCAGATGGTCAAACCTTACTAGGTTCCCTTGCACACATGAAGCTTGCAACAAGCTTGCAAAGGAAGAATTAGCATGTATTCCCTCATTCACAAATTAACAGGAGGGCTCACTCCATTCCAGCTCCAAGCAGACATCACTAGCTGTGTGTGGCCTCAGCGTATGTTACAGCTCTCAGCTTTCCACCAGTATACTACAATGCCAATGTCACAACGGTGTCAGGGAATTTGGCCTAGTGAAAGGAGTGAATGCCAGACAAAGCCAATGAGGGTCTATCTCTTATTCTTTAATGTTTCTCTTTGTTCATTCTTGATCTCTGACAAGTTGCAGCTGAAAGGGAAGAATTAATCTGTAGCAAATCCTATGAAACATCTGTATGAGGAGGAGGACTCCTTCATTCAGCAGCCAACAAGAATGTCTCCAAGGGTAAGGGGTGAAGTGAAAAGTGTCAGGGAGCCCTGAGCAGAGAAAGACTGCTCCATTAAACAATAATATATTGCTGATCCAAATCCTGATGAGGAAGGCAGTTTAGTTATGTAAAAATGGAAAACTGGCCCAGGGGAAAGAGGTGAGCTGCAAAGACAGGAAAAAATGTGACATTCAACAAAGGTGCTATTAGAAAGAAAAATAAAGACACAATAGTGATACCAATGGAAGAAGCTAAATTTAGGGGTGATACTAAAGATATCTAGAGATACTAAAGTTAGAGGTGTTGTCCACTGACAATTGGCCTTATAGAGAAACACGGCCAGGACTTGGTCAGTATGTGTCCAGAGAAGTGACTCCTGGGTCTTTGAAGACTGGAATCAGGTTTTCTTTCACTGGTGATTGCCATAAGTAATGCTAATGTAATTTTAAGAGACTGGTGCTTTCTTAGAAAAAAAATATATAATCTGCATAAGCTATCCAGAGATTAGAGATGTTAGCCTTTTTTTTTTTTTTCTATAGCACTGTAATAAAAGTACTTATGGGGGGATGGGGCAGAATGATATTGCTTCAGAGTAAGTTTTATCCAGGTGAGTTTGGTAGAATAAGCCAAGAGATGGGACTTCATTGCCTAAATATATCTTCCCAGTCAACCTCCCAAAACTCTACCTTGTTTCCCCATCTCAGTGCAGGATGATTATTAAGCTGCAGATCTAGAAAACACTCCAGCAGATATCACCACCTGGAATGACAGGGCATGCATCCTTTGTCTTCTCATCAGAAAGAATTCAGGTGACAGACCTGGAAGGCACAAGCAAGCAGAGTTTATTGAGTACAGTCGCAAGAGAGGTGAGCAGGAAGCTTGAGAGAGACTCAACTGCCCAGAACAGAATTGGTACCAGGGTTTTTATTAACTAGGGGGTAGAATATTACTAGGGGGTGGAATAGTCATTACTTGTTGGGTGGGAAGAGGCAGGGTTTCCCTCCTTTTCTTCCTAATTTGGTTAGAGGTTTCCTGTGATAGCATCCACCATCTTGGGTCCATCTGGTTTGATCTGGGTTTTTGTGGAGAGCTGCCAGGACAGGTCTCTGACTTTCCCCATACCCTTTCTTATCATGGTGCACCTGCCCAAAATTCTTTAGTTTTATTACCTAGCATCCTCTAAGAAGTTCGGATGAAAGTGAGGATGGGCAAACCACGATGATAATTGCACTTTTTTTTTCTTTTTGTGCCTGTGCATCCTGTGGTTTCTGTATTAGAATTCCCCTTGGCCCTCGGGGCAAGATATGCCTAATTGCAGTTCACAGATGTCTCTCTTAACACATTCACCCTCCTGCCCCTGTCTCTGTGGGACCCAGGCCTCGCACAACTATCTAACTGCCTACCACCCAGCCTGTGCTTCAGTCTCCCACATGTGGTCAGTTTCTAGGCCTGTCCATTCGACCACCTACACTGAGTCCACCTGCCTTTGAGTCAGCCACATTGTTGCCTCCCTCCCAGGCACTTGCTTCTTGTCTGGATGGTTGCTGATTTCCCTTCCTGAGTTTCACCTCTTTTCTCCATCTTCCCAACTGTTGCTGGAGCCATCTCATGGGGGCATTTGCTTGTGCGCTTGCCGTCTGTAAGTACACACAAGAATTCCTGGTTGTACTTCACAGGCACTTTGCTGTCCACTTTCTGACAAGGCTCACCCCCAGTTCCATCCCTCTCCCAGCTTCCTCACTCCCACCCTACCCCAACAGCAGACAGCAGTGTGCATTTCCAGCAATGCTGAACTGCTAGTACATTCCCGTGGTTTTGCACACTCTCTTCTTGCTTTGAATGACCTTCCTCTTTTCTCTCTTTCTTTCATCTTGAATTGAGTTCCTAGTCATGAGACAGTGAAACCAAAGGGATCCCATGAAAGAAAAACAAAATTTTCCTTTTGCTTCTTTTCCTGCTTCTATTCTTGCTAGGGCCTGCACCCCCACTGACTCTACAATTGCCTTAATGTATGTCCTCCTTGAAAGGGACAAAGAGTTAATGCTATCTTTGGAGTCTTCCAGAAAAATAGATAATATCTAAACCATTGGCACTAGACAACTTGTTGCCCAGACTCCTGGCTTCAAGGAATAAATGACTTATGATGGACACTTGAACTTGTCCTTGTTCTAACCAGTTCCTGGGTGCTTGAGAAGACATGTACACCAAACCATTGTCCTCAGTAAAAACCCCCAGACCCTGAACAAAGGTGAGACTCATGCTCCTTTCTTATCCAAGTCTTCCAGATGGTCTGTCTGTGTCTGGTCTCTCTCTCTATTTTCTTTTTTTTTTTTTTTTCAATATATGAAATTTATTGTCAAATTGGTTTCCATACAACACCCAGTGCTCATCCCAAAAGGTGCCCTCCTCAATACCCATCACCCACCCTCCCCTCCCTCCCACCCCCCATCAACCCTCAGTTTGTTCTCAGTTTTTAGCAGTCTCTTATGCTTTGGCTCTCTCCCACTCTAACCTCTTTTTTTTTTTCCTTCCCCTCCCCCATGGGTTTCTGTTAAGTTTCTTAGGATCCACATAAGAGTGAAACCATATGGTATCTGTCTTCTCTGTATGGCTTATTTCACTTAGCATCACACTCTCCACTTCCATCCACGTTGCTACAAAAGGCCATATTTCATTCTTTCTCATTGCCACATAGTATTCCATTGTGTCTATAAACCACAATTTCTTTTTTTTTAAAATTTTTTTTTTTTCAACGTTTTTTATTTATTTTTGGGACAGAGAGAGACATAGCATGAATGGGGGAGGGGCAGAGAGAGAGGGAGACACAGAATCGGAAACAGGCTCCAGGCTCTGAGCCATCAGCCCAGAGCCTGACGCGGGGCTCAAACTCACGGACCGCGAGATCGTGACCTGGCTGAAGTCGGACGCCCAACCGACTGCGCCACCCAGGCGCCCCTATAAACCACAATTTCTTTATCCATTCATCAGTTGATGGACATTTAGACTCTTTCCATAATTTGGCTATTGTTGAGAGTGCTGCTATAAACATTGAGGTACAAGTGCCCCTATGCATCAGTACTCCTGTATCCCTTGGGTAAATTCCTAGCAGTGCTATTGCTGGGTCATAGGGTAGGTCTATTTTTAATTTTCTGAGGAACCTCCACACTGCTTTCCAGAGCGGCTGCACCAATTTGCATTCCCACCAACAGTGCAAGAGGGTTCCCGTTTCTCCACACCCTCTCTAGCATCTATAGTCTCCTGATTTGTTCATTTTGGCCACTCTGACTGGCGTGAGGTGATATCTGAGTGTGGTTTTGATTTGTATTTCCCTGATAAGAAGCGACGTTGAGCATCTTTTCATGTGCCTATTGGCCATCCGGATGTCTTCTTTAGAGAAGTGTTTATTCATGTTTTCTGCCCATTTCTTCACTGGGTTATTTGTTTTTTGGGTGTGGAGTTTGGTGAGCTCTTTATAGATTTTGGATACTAGCCCTTTGTCTGATATGTCATTTGCAAATATCTTTTCCCATTCCGTTGGTTGCCTTTTAGTTTTGTTGGTTGTTTCCTTTGCTGTGCAGGAGCTTTTTATCTTCATAAGGTCCCAGTAATTCATTTTTGCTTTTAATTCCCCTCTCAATCTAAAGGTGTCCTCAGATCTAAAATGAGTCTCTTGCAGACAGAAAATAGATGGGTCTTGTTTTTTTATCCATTCTGATACCCTATGTCTTTTGGTTGGCACATTTAATCCATTTACATTCAGTTTTATTGTAGAAAGATACGGGTTTAGAGTCATTGTGATGTCTGTATGTTTTATGCTTGTAGTGATGTCTCTGGTACTTTGTCTCACAGGATCCCCCTTAGGATCTCTTGTAGGGCTGGTTTAGTGGTGACAAATTCCTTCAGTTTTTGTTTGTTTGGGAAGACCTTTATCTCTCCTTCTATTCTAAATGACAGACTTGCTGGATAAAGGATTCTCGGCTGCATATTTTTTCTGTTTAGCACACTGAAGATACCGTGCCAAGCCTTTCTGGCCTGCCAAGTTTCAAAAGAGAGATCAGTCACGAGTCTTATAGGTCTCCCTTTATATGTGAGGGCACGTTTATCCCCTGCTGCTTTCAGAATTTTCTCTTTATCCTTGTATTTTGCCAGTTTCACTATGATATGTCATGCAGAAGATTGATTCAAGTTATGTCTGAAGGGAGTTCTCTGTGCCTCTTGGATTTCAATGCCTTTTTCCTTCCCCAGTTCAGGGAAGTTCTCAGCTATTATTTCTTCAAGTACCCCTTCAGTACCTTTCCCTCTCTCTTCCTCCTCTGGGATACCAATTATGCGTATATTATTTCTTTTTAGTGTATCACTTAGTTCTCTAATTTTCCCCTCATACTCCTGGATTTTTTTATCTCTCTTTTTCTCAGCTTCCTCTTTTTCCATAACTTTATCTTCTATTCACCTATTCTCTCCTCTGCCTCTTCAATCCGAGCCGTCACCATTTCCATTTTGTTTTGCATTTCGTTTAAAGCATTTTTTAGCTCCTTGTGACTGTTCCTTAGTCCCTTGATCTCTGTAGCAAGAGATTCTCTGCTGTCCTCTATACTGTTTTCAAGCCCAGTGATTAATTTTATGACTATTATTCTAAATTCACTTTCTGTTATATTATTTAAATCCTTTTTGATCAGTTCATTAGCTGTTGTTATTTCCTGGAGATTCTTCTGAGGGGAATTCTTCCGTTTGGTCATTTTGGATAGTCCCTGGAGTAGTGAGGACCTGCAGGGCACTTCCCCTGTGCTGTGGTGTGTAACTGGAGTTGGTGGGCGGGGCCGCAGTCCGACCTGATGTCTGTCCCCAGCCCACTGCTGGGGCCACAGTCAGACTGGTGTGTGCCTTCTCTTCCCCTCTCCTAGGGGCGGGATTCACTGTGGGGTGGCCTGACCTGTCTGGGCTACTTGCACACTGCCAGGCTTATGTTGCTGGGGATCTGGCATATTAGCTGGGGTGGGTAGGCAAGGTGCATGGGGGCAGGAGGGGCAGGCTTAGCTCGCTTCTCCTTAGATGATCCACTTCAGGAGGGGCCCTGTGGCAGCGGGAGGGAGTCAGATCTGCTGCCGGAGGTTTGGCTCCGCAGAAGCACAGAGTTGGGTGTTTGCGCGGCGCAAGCAAGTTCCCTGGCAGGAACTGGTTCCCTTTGGGATTTTGGCTGGAGGATGGGCAAGGGAGATGGCACTGGCGAGCACCTTTGTTCCCCACCAAACTGAGCTCTGTTGTCCGGGGGCTCAGCAGCTCTCCCTCCCTTTGTCCTCCATCCTTCCCGCTTTCCGAGCAGAGCTGTTAACTTATGACCTCCCAGATGCTAAGTCGCGCTTGCTGTCAGAACACTCTCCGTCCGGCCCCTCGGCTTTTTCCAGCCAGACTCAGGGGTTCTGCTTGGCCAGCAGGCTGCCCCTCTGCCCCGGCTCCCTCCCGCCAATCCGTGGAGCACGCACTGCCTCGCCGCCCTTCCTACCCTCTTCCGTGGGCCTCTCGTCTGCGCTTGGCTCCAGAGACTCCATTCTGCTAATCCTCTGGTGGTTTTATGGGTTATTTAGGCAGGTGTAGGTGGAATCTAAGTGTTCAGCAGGACGCATGGTGAGCCCAGTGTCCTCCTATGCTGCCATCTTCCCGAAGTATCTCTCTCTCTATTTTCAATAGACTCTGTCTTCATGTCTTTCTGGTTCTATTTGATTTCCATCTTGTATGAAGCCAAGGACCCTGTTGCCTGGTCCTGTGGGATCCCCCTCCCCTGCCCTGCCCCAACCCCGCTCTGGGTCCTTGAACCAGCTTGCCTGCATCAGTTATTAGAGATGAACACTAACAGTCTTTCAATCCCTCACCCCATCTAACCTGGGTACAGATTCTTAAAACATACAAGTCTTCTTTCTAAGAAAGGAAGGAAATGGAAAGGAAGGAAAGGGAAAGAAAGGAGAGGGAAGGAGAGGGGAGGGGAGGGGAAGGGAAGGGAGGGAAGAAGAAAGAAAGAAGAAAGAAAGAAAGAAAGAAAGAAAGAAAGAAAGAAAGAAAAGAAACAAAGAAAAAGAGAGATGAAGAATTGCCTCAATACACATAAATTTTATTCTGGAAAGATACTTACAGGTGCTGCTTCCCTAGGGAGAAGTTAGGGAATTTTTTAAGGCATATATAAGTGAATTTCTTTTCTTTTCTTTTCTTTTCTTTTTTTTTTTTTTGATGTCTTTATTTATTTTTGAGTCAGAGAGAGACAGACCATGAGCAGGGGAGGGGCAGAGAGAGAGGGAGACACAGAATCTGAAGCAGGCTCCAGGCTCTGAACTGTCAGCACAGAGCCCGACGCGGGGCTCGAACTCATGGACTGTGAGATCATGACCTGAGCTGAAGTTGGACACTTAACCAACTGAGCCACCCAGGCGCCCCTATAAGTGAATTTCTTAACACAGTGATGGGAAAAAAATGTTTTTATTTTTAAAAAAGGAAATGTAAAGTCTGAGACATAAATCACACAGACATTTGTTAACTGCCTGTGGATGATTATATACTGAGAGAAGTGGCAGATGAAGGAGGAAAGGTCATCTTGAAGTTTGAATTTTATTCAGTATGAACTGAAGAATTTTAAAAAGTATTGAGTAATGGAATGACATACAGTATTTTTTTTACATTTTCATTTTTTAATGTTTGTCTATTTATTTTTGAGAGAGAGAGAACGCAAATGGGGTACAGGCAGACAGAGAGGTGGGGAGAGAAAATCCCAAGCAGGCTTCTCACTGTCTGCACAGAGCCTGACATGAGCTTGATCCTACAAACTGTGAGATCATGACCTGAGCTGAAATCAAGAGTCAGACATTTAACCAATTGATCCATGCAGGTGCCCCTACATTTTCTTTTTAAAATTTTCATATTGTACAATTGCAATTTTTAAATTGGATTGCTTGTTTTTATTGTTGCTGTTGATATATAAGAGTTTTTAATATATTTTGGTATCAATCCCTTATCAGATACATGCTTTGAAATATTTTTTCCTATTCTATTGGTTGCCATTCACTCTGTTGACAGTGCCCTATGATACACAGAAGTTTTTAATTTTGATTAAGTTCAATTTATGTAGTTCTTTTCTTTTATTGCCTCTGCTTTTAGTATCAAAACCCAATATTATAATGCTTTTCCTTTATGTTTTCTTCTCAGAGTTTTATAGTTTTAACTATTACATTTTGGTCTTAGCCCATTTTGAGTTATTTTTTATTTATAGTATAAAGTAAGGGCCCAACTTCACTCTTTTTCATGTGAATATCCAGTCTTCCTAGCACCATTTGTAGAAAAGACCGTTCCCTATTGAATGGTCTCAACACTTGTAGAAAATTATTTGACCATACACACAAGGCTTTATTTCTGGGTTGTTTTTTTCTATTCTATTGGTTTATATGTCTATCTTTATGCCAGTACCATGCTGTTTTGATTACTGTGCACTTTTATTAAGTTTTGAAGGCTTTTATTTCTTAAAGAAGGGTATAAATGATCTCATCTCTGGGATAATCAAGTGGGACAAATTATTCCTGGTCAGCTACATGAATGCCACTATTCTAAACCCAGGGACTAGAGGGACAGATAAGGGAAATGGGTGATGATTTCACTCAAGGGGATAATCAGGGTACAGAGACACATAAAGGAAGGCAGACTGGAGCAGTGTAGGCTGCTTTGTGGGTCTGCTGCCATGAAACAAATGAGGCCTTTTGCTATCGGCCCTGGATCTGGCCAACAGTCAGGAGACCTATATTTTCTGGGACAACATGTGTACTGATTATTTGTATGGTACACCATAATGAAGTGGGGACAAGTACATCAAAAACATTGGACCTAAAAAAATGCTAAAAATTGCTAGTGCGGCTCTTGCCACATCCTGAAGAGAGGTGGTGTCAATCACTTAATTAGTTCATGACACCAGAATGGTACCACTTGCCTGGAGAGGGGCAGAAGCTAAAACCAGCCTCTGACTCTTAGTCAAGCCCCAGGAAATTTCCTGAAGAAGCCATGGGTGAAGGGATCCTTCAATCAACTTCCCTCAGGGAAAGATTTCCAGGTCACATTCAGTTACAAACAGTTGCCCACGTCTGCAATCCAATTCCAGCTTTCTTTGGCTGCATTTGGGACACAAAAGGACAATTTATAAACAAAAGAGAGCTTTTAAGGGACTTCTGTTATATGTTCCCCTCTATGTCTTTGTTATAGGTAGAAGTTCAGAAAGCTTTGGTAATTTCCTGTCCCAAACAATTGTATCTAGGATTCCAAATCGTGTTGGGGCAGGTGTTGGGGGGGAATGTCATTCATTCCAAGGCTGTTGAAGTTTTCAGGGAACTTGTGATTTTTCCTGAAGATTATCCAAACAATGTGGATCAATGTTCTCTTCATATTGTTGACTTTCTAAGCATAGTACCACAGAATCTGGGAACGTCAGCACTGGGAGGGAAAGATCTAGCTTGATGTGTATCCAGATTTATGTATATACTGTATATACCAGACTGGTCACCAGAGACAGGAACTTAATTCAAGCCACATGGCCTGCGGATTGCTGAGACTTCACAAAAGGCAGACTCCCTGACTCCCAGCTGTTTCTTCCTCCACTGCCCACAACACCTTGCCCCCAGTGAGTGTAATTCACAGTCACCAGTGGGAAATGGGACCAGCAGCTGCTTCCTCCAGGCACAAATCCTGAAGACTGGATGTATTCAGATGCCTCAGTGCCTTCGCAGGGCGCCTTGCATTGCATAAGTGCTCAGGATTGGCCTGCAGATCTACTGAGTCACTAAGTACCCTAATTAAACATTCTTGAGTGACTAAGTAACATAATTAATTATGAGGGTGTTATCAGAATTCTTCCCCCTTCCCAGGGCTCCAGTATCCCTTAATAATATGAAGGATGCTGACCACTATACTCTAGAAGAGATTAGAAAATGTAGCCACTGTACAAATATAGTGTTTGCCCTGCAACAGGTCACATATATGTGACTACGGCAGAAAGCTGTTCTTTTGCCTTTGGGTCCTTTAATCCTTCCATTTGGAACTCTTATTTTTTCTTCAGCTCCCTTCTTCCCACCTTCCTTAAGGAAAGAATCCTTTCTACCTCCCTTTCAATGTTGGTGCCTCAAAATATCTCCTGGCTGCACCAGGTTTCACAGAAGTCCACTCAGATAAGGTAGACCCCTCTGAACCCTCATTTCTGAATGTAGTTCCTTCCAGCCTGTCCTCCCTGCCCGGGTCAGTTAGCCTGCCCTCTGCTCTCTGGATCTCTCACTCCCCTCACAAACTGTTGGGCATGAGTGTGTATGGACAGTGCCCCTGATATTATGGGAGTAAGTACTCTGCCCTAGCAAAACACAAAGCCAACAAAAATCTTGACAGGAGCTTCGAAAACCCTTTACTAGATTAGAGGTATTTGAGGAATCTGAGAGGGCTTGGGAAAGTCTGTTCTGGAGAAAGGCATTGAAGGGCTCCATAGAACTCACTCTAAGTCAGCCCTACTCTGCATATGCATGACCCCCTATGAGACTGCAAAGGAAAAGCTGTGAGAAGGTGAAGGTGGTGGTCATTTACAAAGTCTTACACTGATTCTCAAGGGTAGCTGCACATTAGAATGTGCTGGAGGATTTAACAAATACCAAAGCCCAGGCCTTATCCCAGGTCAGTTAAATCGGAAACTCTGGAGGTGGAACTCAAGGACAGTTAGCCCCTTATCTGCAGGAGATAGATTCCAAAGCCCCCAGTGGATGCCTGAGACCATAGAGAGTGCTGAATGCTTTGTATACTACACGTTTTCTTATGATAATGTTTAATTTATAGATTCAGCACAGTAAGGGATTATCAGCACTGACTAATAATGAAATAAATAAATTAAGAAAATATGCTGTAATAAAAGCTTATGTGAGTGTGCTTTCTTTCTCTAAAAATATCTTATTGTACAGTACCTACCCTTCTTGTGAAAAGGAGAGATGATTAGATGCCTACATGATGAAATGAAGTAGGTGAATGATGTAGGAGTTGTGATGTAATGTTAGGCTATTAGTCACCCTATGACCATATATCAGAAGAAGGACCATCTGTTTCTGGACTATGGTTGGCCACGTGTGACTGAAATCGCACAAAGTGGAACTGTGGTTAAGGGCAGGACTACTGTATCAGTAGTTTCAAAGGATTCCAAGGTGATTACAACATGTGGCCAAAACAGGAAATTTGAAATTCACAATAACATTAAAGAAAGAGAAAGAAGATTTGTGAAAATAGCAATGAGGTTATTTCTATCACCTGGGGCCTGTGCTAAGCACGTTGTAAGATTATAAGGCATTAATTTATTTAACATTTCTAATAATGCTTTGGGATTGGTAATAGAATCCTCATTTTATTTATTTATTTATATTTATTTATTTTTTAAAGTTTATTTAGTTTGAGAAAGAAGGAGAGAGACAGAGAGAGAGAGAGAGAGAGAGAGAGAGACAATCCCAAGCAAGCTCCATGCTGTCAGCACAGAGCCCGATGTGGGGCTTGACCTCAAGAACCATGAGATCATGACATGAGCCAAAACCAAGAGTCGGATGCTTAACTGAGCCATCCAGGAGCCCCTAGTATACTCATTTTAGAGATGAGGAAACTGAGAATCCAAGAGATAAATAAGTTCATCAAGATCACAACTCACAAGAGGTAGAGCTCAGTAAGGAACAACAACAGAAGCTTTGGGTCTGATTCCAACAACAGTCTGGATTCCAGCCTCTCTACCTTATTCCTTCTCTATTTTTTGTCAGTCTGGTATTGAAGAATGCCTATGGAATAGGGCTGAGCACGGTGGTGGGAAGCAGGCTAATAAAACTAGTCAGCTGCAAATAATGTGTCATCATGAAAAAGAAAGGATGACTCAGAGGGCAAACAAAACCAAGAGCCCAGAGGACAAAGTTGAGGACCATGGAGGATTATTCCAGGCTTGAAATCTAATCAAGGATTTGCAGCAAATAAGGCGGTCACAGGGAATAACTTCGAAAACTGTGATTCCCTGAGCAAGGGTGAATGGGGTCCTTTTATTTAAGGTTAGGATGAATATTTAGAAAGGAGGGGCCTCGTCATAGTACGTAGAGGTGGGCATAAGCCAGTGTATGTTCCAGAAGGAAACAAGCCTGTACATACATTGCATGTTATGTTATTGAGGCTTGTGTTCCTCCTTGAGTCGATATGTCAGCAATATAATGAGGTAAGGGTTACTGTCAGTCATTCCATGGGTCACTCCATGGCCCATCACAGTGCATGTGTGAGTCAGGGGTTGGGTTCAAATTGGCCTGGGTTGTCTTGGCCCCAGAGCTCTTCATCTAGGCAGTCATTATTGCTTGAGGGGTAGTTTTGGTTCCTATCACAGGATGCTGTGCCCATTGGGTCTTTTGCCTGAGTTATGAGGTAACTTGGAAAGAAGAGCTTAAGGAAAAATGGGGACAAAGGTCAATGGTCCAAGGAGGCAGGTGGTAAAGGTCAGGTCTTGCAGTCTAGCTGGTGACATCCCCAGGATCCACAGTCTATTTTTTTTTTTTTTTATTGAGAAACTGCTTTGGAGAAATTTAGATTGGAGGCTTATAATTTGGCTTTAAGTAATTTTGTATCTTTTCTACCATATTGGAAGGGCTGGGTAGATGGCCAGTACTTACAAATAATATTCGAGTAAATTTGAGTATCCAACAGGCTTTATTAAGCAATTCATGCAGCATCCCATCTAGCAAGTAGTGAGACGCTATGAGGCTTTGTACCAAAAGGAAATTTTTTTACAGGAAGGTAGGTAGGGCAAGAAGTTATGAGCAAAGGAAAAGAAAGGATTGTTTCGGGCCACGATACCTTCTTTTTGCAGGGAATCTTGCTGAGGGCAGGGTTTTTTATTGTGCAGATGACCTCACTGGTGCTGATTAAGACATTTCAGATTGTTAAAATCTCACATTCCTGGGATAGGTTGAAATTTTAATTTGTAATCCTGGGGGAGGGGGTTGCAAATGACTGCATTTGGGGCTTGTGCTTTTCTTTTCAACACCAGTCACCACTGTCAACCTGAAGTACAGGAAATAAAGAAACTTATGGCTATTCTGAATTCTCAGACAGGATCTAACACTCCTGCAAGCCTCTGCTCTACTTTGTTCAAATCTCTAACTCTGTTCCTGCAAATTTACCAGAGAAATAACTCTAATATAAAAAGAAAATAGAGAGTTTTATTTTGGCTCAAATTAGGACAGCTGCCTGGGAGATAGGCTCTTCACAGGGAAGAAAGTGCTCCAGAGAATGAACAGTTTCCACAGGGGTATATACTTTTTTACATCTTGTAAAAGCTCAAAAGATTATAAATTAGCATATAGGCAAGAATCATGAGTTTTAACATCAAGGAACACAGGGAGTAGAAACATTGATCAATATCTTAAGAACAAGATGGTTTTCCTTTAGGCTACTTATTCACAAAGCAGATGTACAATGCATATTTGGCGGGCTATCAATCAGTCTTTTGGTTTGAACAAAGTTTATGTATGGTGATGCTGACTTAGAAATAAATCTAAATGGCTTCCCTTGTAGATCAGGCTGTAAGAGAGTTTTTCTCTCATCAAGTCATTCTACATCATGCTCACTTAATTATGTGTAACTCTCCTTAGACTAAGATCTTAGAAAAGCAATTACAATTCATTTCCAACTTTGTATTATCATTAGTTAGATGCCAGAGAGGGCCTATGATGATTAATTGTTAATGCCCCCATTCACTTTTGGGGGCCTGACAGATGATGCTTACTGGTAGCAAGCAGGATGTGTAATGGCGCTACTCAAGTTGAATACGGGTTCATTTTCTTCTCAGACATGAGAAGAAATATTTTTTTTTCAAAAAAAGAGAAAGTTCCTTGTAATTCACATCCCTACCTCAGATATCTCTAATTGATACAGAGACTCAAGGGCCAAGTAGGCAATCATAAAACACTGTTAGGACCTTCAAAAATGCAAGCCATCAACTTTCAGAGAACAATGAAAGATGCAAGGCCCTCTTGGGAATCAAGGGATGGAGACTTGGTTTGAAAATGAACCTGGGGCGTTTGCATATGCAAAGGCCTGGTCATTTCTTCAGAGAGAAGTAACTCTTCTACTTCCTGGATGGCACTTTTTCTAATGGAAATGAAGCAAAACAGAAAGGTGCTCACAGCAGAGGGTCCTCAGAACTCACCAACACCTGACACCAATCAATCAAAAAGAGCAATTCCAGTCCAGTGCCCAACTCTGTGGGGAGAATGCTACTTTCTTCTGACAACCTCCCAGACTTCCTTCATCCCTTAACCAAATTCTTTTCTGACTATTCTTTGGACCCCATTGAGAGTCCATGCCCTTATGACAAGAATTGAGCTCTGTACTTCCTCTTTTCACATCTGGTGCTCAGCTATACAGGACATTTTTGTGCATTCTGTTGCTTTAAAAAAAAGACTATCAGGGAAGGGTTTCCAAATTGATGGGAGAGACCCTCCTGCTATATCTTTGATCTCTCTGCTATTTGTAGGTAAACCAAACCAGCTAGGACCTGTCTGTAGGCAGCAACTTGTTAATTTGTTAGTGTTCTCACAGTCTGCCTCTGGTATTCATAGGCTTTCTGCCTTCTGGGTTAAACTCAAGGAGGAAGCAGAAAACCTCACATAAGCCTAAAACCTACAATATTTAGCACAGATTAGTAGACTGCCGAAGGCCATTTTCCTCTGAATTAACTATATTTTCTTAATTTTCTGCATTCCTTTATGCCCCGGCCTTATTGAGATAATAATTGACATAACATTCTATACATTTAATGTACAACATGATGATTTGATGTATGTATATAATGCACAATTATTAGCATAACTAGGTTAGTTAATCTGTAACCTTACACAATTACATTTGTGTGTGTGTGTGTGTGGTGAGAATTTAAAACCTATTCTTTTGGCAAATTTCAAATATATAATAAATATTGTTAACTATAGTTACTTACTGAATAATAGATCACCAGAACTTATTCATAACTATAAGTTTATATCCAAACACCTCATTTCCTCGCCACACCCCATACTCCAGCCCCTTGGCAACTATTGTTCTACCTCTGGTTTTCTGTGTTTGATTTTTTTTTAGATCCCACATATAAGGGATATCATGCAATATTTACCTTTCTCTGTCTGACTTATTACACTTAGTTAGCATAATGCCCTCAATGTTCATCCACATTGCTGCAAATGGTAAGATTTCTTTCTTTTTTATGGCTGAATAATATTCTGTATATGTATATATTTTTCTTTGTCTCACATTTTCTTTATCCAGTTATCTGTCAACAGACACTTAGGTCGTTTCCATGTCATGGATATTGTGATATTGACAACATGGGGATACCGTTAATTTTTCTCCTTCTTTCTTTCTTCTTTCTTTCTTTCTTTCTTTCTTTCTTTCTTTCTTTCTTTCTTTCTTTCTTTCTTTTCTTTCTTTCATGAGACAGCATGAGTGGGGAAGGGCAGAGGGAGAGGGAGAGAGAGAATATTAAGTAGTTTCCATGCCCAGCATGAAGCCCTATGCAGGGCTTGAACTCACAAACCATGAAATCATGACCTGAGCTGAAATCAAGAGTCAGATGCTTAACCGACTGGGCCACCCAGGTGCCCCTAGATAGTTTTTCTAGTTAGTTAGTGATTTCATTTCCTTATGCTACAAAATAGGATTGTTGGATCATATGGTAGCTCTATTTTTAATTTTTTGAGGAATCTTTACATGTGGCTGCACCAATTTATATTCACACCAAAGTACGTAAGAGTTCCATTTACTCCACGTCCTCGCCAGGACTTGTTACTTCTTTTCCTTTTAATAATAACATTCTAGCAGGTATACTATGATATCTCCTTGTGGTTTTGCTGCTAATTAGTGATGTTGAGTGCCTTTACTTGTGCCCATTGTCCACTTGTCTATCTTTTAAGTTTTAATTTTGTCTGTTTTTATCTTTTAATTTTAATTTTTAATTTTTTATTTTTTTTCCCATTGAGTTGTATAAGTTCCTGAGATATTTTGAATACTAACCCCTTATCTGATACATGGCTTGCAAATATTTTCTCCCCTTTCATAGCCCCTTTGTTCTGTTGTTTCTTTTCTGCAGATAAGCCTTTCAGGTGGATGTAGTCCTATTTGTTTATTCTTGCTTTAGTTGGATGTGTTTTTGGTGTCATGTCTAAAAAACTGTTGCCAAGAGCAATGTCGAGGAGATGTTTCTCTGTGTTTTCTTTGAAGAGTTTTACAGTGTCAGGTCTTACGTTTAAGTCTTTAATCCATTTCAAGTTAATTTTTTGTGAGTGATGTAAGATAGGGGTCCACTTGTATTCTTTTGCATGTGTGTATCCAGTTTCCCCACTACCATTTATTGAAAAGAGAATGTTTCCCCCACTGAGTGTTTTTTTCAGCTCCCTTGTCAAATATTAGGTGATTGTACATACATGGATTTATTTCTGGGTTCTCTTTTATTTGTGTATGTTTTATGCCAGTATATTATGGTTTTGGTTACTATAGCTTTGTTGTATAGTTTGAAATAAAAAAGTATGATGCCTCCAGCTTTGTTTTTCCTTATGAGAATTTCATTGGCTACTGAGTTCTTTGGAGGTTCCAGACAACTCTTAGAATAGTTTTTTTCTATTTTTGTGAAAAATGCCACAGGAATTATGATATGACTTTTATTGAATTTAAAGATTCTTGGGATAGAATGGACACTTTAATGATATTAGTTCTTCTGATCAATGAACGCAGGATACATTTCCATTTATTTGTGTCTTCTTAAATTTCTTTCATCAAATTCTTACAGCTTTCCATGAACTAATCTTTCACCCCCATGGTTAAATTTATTCCAAAGTGTTTTCTTCCTTTTGATGTTCTTGTAACTAAGATTATTTCCTTTCTTTCTTTTTCAGATATTTCATTAGTGTATAAAAAGCAGAACTGATTTTTGCATCATGATTTGGTGTCCTGCAACTTTACTGAACTTAATTATTAGCTTTAACAGTTTTTGGGTGGACATTTTAGGGATTTTCACATATAAGATCATGTTATCCAAAAATAGAGACAATTTTACAGCTTCCTTTCCAATTTGACTGCATTTTTTTCTTCCGTAATTTTTGTGGCTAGGACTTCTAGGATAATGTTGAATAGTAGTAGTGAAAGTACTATTGTCTTACTCTTGATTTTAGAGGAAAAGCTTTCATCTTTTCATCATTGGTATATTAGTTGTGGCTTTTACAAATATGGCCTTTATTTTTTCATGTTCTATCTATGCCCAATTTGTTGAGATCTTTTTCATGTAAGGGTGTTGATTTTTGTCAAATGCTTTTTTTTGTATCTATTAAAAGGATGATAAGATTTTTATCCTTTATTCTATTAATGTAGTGTATCACATTTGATTTGTGTATGTTGAACTACCCTTGTATCTCAGGGATAAATACCACTCCATTATGGTATATAATCCTTTTAGTTTGAATTACTTTTGCTAGAATTTTTTTTGAGAACTTTTACATCTATATTTATCAGGAATATTGTCCTGTAGATTTCTTTTCTTGTGGTGTCCTTATCTGGCTTTGGTATTAAAGTAATGCTGGCATCACTTTGGCAAAGTGAGTTTGAGAGTGTTTATTTTCAGAAGAACATGAAAAGGATTTGCATTATTTTTTCTTTAAATGTTTGGTAGAAATCACCACTGAGACCCTCTGGTCCTGGGATTTTAGGATGTTTTATTTTCTGCATTCTTAATATTTTTCTATCTGGGGCTTCAGTGACTAAAGAGGGACTGTCCCTCCCTGGGTTAGGTCAATTCCTAAAGATGGCAAGCAATGTGCCCAAGGAATGTACCTTTCATATACAGATGAACCAATACAGAGCCTATAAGCTTTCCACCCCATCTTCTTTATTGGGTTCTTACACTCCAAGACAATGTTCCCTTTATCACCCAGGGCGAGGTAACGCACAACTAGAGAGAGCCTCTGTGCCCAAGAGCATGTTGAAATTATTCAACCTAGCCAATCCTAAATTTTGTTGGCTTGCCTTGCACTTCTTTTCTCAGGAAACGACAATAAAACCTCTCACCCACATTTTCCCCTCACTGCCCTTGATTGCTGACCAATTCTGGTGTTTCTCCATGTAGTCTTGCATGGTATAGATAGCATGACAGTAACTCTTAGTTACTGTGAGTAACAATACTGTCTTTTCAATTATAGCCATCCTTTGATCTTTGGTTTCATCACACCTAAACAATAATAAAAAACCACATTTTAAAACATCCTCACACTTCTTTTTACTAGCAGAATTCCTCCTATGTAGAAGGTTGTAATGCTATTCTCCTTCTCACTTTCCTCGTTAGAGGTAGCCATGGGATCCAGTTCTGGTGAATGGGACAAAAGAAGTAAAAGAAGACTGCTTTTACGAGGCATCTGGAAATGTTATTTCTACTAAATAAAATTAAGAGATGCTGGGGACAAAATTATTCTCTTTAGTGTATGGACCGAACACAATTGTCTTAGGATGTGATGTCTTAATGTGAATTGTCGTCTTGCAATCAAGGAGCAACATATCTCAAAAGGAAAATCAACCCATTGAGGATTATGGCAGAGGCAGGAAGGAAAGTGCCTAAGTCTCAGAAGACAGTATTGAACAGCTGAGCTGTCAGCACAGAGCCTGACGTAAGGTTCAAACTCATGAACCGCAAGATCATGACCTGAGCTGAAGTCAGATGCTTAACTGACTGAGTCACCCAGGTGCCCCAAATCCTCACATTGTAAGCCAATTTTTTATAGCATCTTCTGCAACTTCTAACCAATGACATCCTAAATGCTACAATCTGCTTTTTAGAAGATTATAGGGTTTTCTTCAAGATAATTAACATGGTACTTGATTTCTCAATTGGCTTCCAATGTGCTTTTTTTGCCTGAAAAGAATACCAGAATCTCTAGAAGAAAAAAAATCTATGAAAAAGTGAAACTCCTCATGAAATATTTCCATCATCCATAACAAAACTTCTTGTAAGCTTTTAACTTAGGAAAAATTAGAAATTTATACAGAACGAAGAAATGAATATGGTTTATTATAGATGGCTATGAATGAGTTAACTACTATATAAAGTGCTCTTTATATCTTTTGTTTTAACAAGTATAAGAAATAAACTTTATAAATTTATATGTTAAAAATGCCTCTAGCAACACTAAACTTAGAAGTATAGATTGAAGAGGTAGATTTTTGTGGTGGTTAAAACCAGAGTCCCTGGAGATAGATGATTTCAATTTATAATCCTGGTTTAGCATCTTTCTATGTGTAAAATAATGGGGAAAGAACTCAGATTGTCTTCGTTGTTCTTTTACATTTTGAAATGGAATGATGACATATAGTACTATATATTTATATATACTCTACATATGTCCATACACACACACACACACACACACACACACAACCAATATACGTATAGTATATATAGTACTTGTATATATAAATTTCCTTAAGACACCGCTAGAAGCTTAGTAAGTGCTGAATGTATTAGCTATTATAATTATCAGCTATATTTTTACCTGCTATTCATCTGTTTTTTGCCCTACTCATCACACAAGATAAGACCCTTCAAGAAATGCTGGTTAAAAAAAAAAAAAAAAAATATATATATATATATATATATATATATATATATATATATATATATGTTTAAGAAGTATAGCTTTCTTTATAAGTTTAATCCTTTATATTTGGTCCATGTCAACTTGATCTTCTACTTCACAGTTTAATTTTTTCAAGCAGGGGTATTGGTGTCAGCCCCAGAAGTTCAATAATTTCGATAGATAATGTTTTCCCTTATTGGTTTTATTGAAATGTCAAAATATTCTTTGCACTGAATTCCAGCTCAGGGAGAGATAAAAGACTAAAACTTGGTAGACTAATATGAGTACACCAAAACCAGGCTTCTGGGAATCACTGCTGCACATTTATAGCAAATTTCCTTACAATAAAACCAACCTCTAAATCACTGTCTTTTTACCTGTTATGTCACCTTAGAGAGCCCAAGACTACATGACCATTACTATAACCAAGCACCTACTGTACATCAAATACTATGCAAAGTGTTTGATCTGCATTAGCCGATTCTACAAGAAGCTTATGTGGTACATGTGGTTCAGGGGAATCCAGCCAGTTGTAGCCAGTAAGTTGTAGAGCCAGGAATAGAGCAAAGTGTTTTTGTCCCCAGTTTTTTCCCTATGAAATCTTACCAAAATATTTTTTTTATGGTCGATTTTTGGTAAAATACACACAACATAAAATCTACCATTAGAGACATTTAGTAAATTTACACTCTTGTGCAATTATCAACACATCTAGTTCAAGATCTTTTGCATTACCTTTAAAGGAAAACTGCCACTCATTATGAACCACTCTTGGTTCCCCCTCCCCACTATCACTGATAGCCACTGATCTTCCTTCTGTTACTATGAGTGCTCCTATTCTGGATATTTCATATACATTGAATCATACAATTATTTAATGGCCTTTTCAATTAGAACTTATTTGAAATATAGAAAGTCTATATAAGATCAAATCATTGAAACGTCTTACTGTAATAGAGAATTTTGTAGATATTGTAGTAAAATAATTTTGATCTTGAGTACTTAACTTAATTTACAACATGAGAAAAGCTGCCAAAAAAGCATGAGATTTGGAACAAAGGGGTTTGAATCTAGGATCTATTTCAATTATCTGCTGACTTTGTGATGCCAGGGAAATAATTCAAGATAAGATTCTAGGGGCTACAGAGCAGTCAGTCTATATCATTTTGAAGTCTAGTCTTAGAATGCTTCTCCCTAGTAGTCTATGTTCTAAAACAAGGCTTAACTCTGGTAGCAGCCCCTGGGTAGCACCATCCTTCTTTGTCCTGAGAATCAGGACTAGTTCTACCAATAATATTAAAAATAAATAAAGAGATGGCTAATTATATAACATGATTTGAGGGTCATCATAAGACCTGTGCCACCCTAAATATATTCACAGTCAGATTGTCCTCTGTAGCCAAAAATTTACCTATTAAACTCATCCTCTGAATCCACTGAATAGAGGCATTGTTTCCACAGAGTCATGGTTAGACTGTGCTTGTGTTGTCTAGTTGCTAATTAATATGCTTTTACACTTTGTGTCCTGTGAATAGACCATTTTCAGCCAAGCGTTTGTAACGTAACACCATAACTACAATCAAGTTCTGCCTCTCCTAGGAGAAATAGCATGACTCTGCTGCCTGACTTCTGAGCATCTCTGCCTGAACATCTGAACACCCTGGTTGCTACCAGATCAAGTCATTTTGTCATGTCAATTAGGCCTGGTTTGCACTGTTACTGTGGCCAGTGTGAAAGCAAAGGTCTCAGCTTCCCACAACTCTGATCTCATCCCTTCTGATTTCCTTTAATTTTTTACTGTGATGGATGCTGGAGAGAGTATAGCAAATCCCTTAAGAGCCTGGACTGTGACACCTGCAGTGTGTTCCTTCATCTCTGGCCTTCCACGTACAAGGTAAGTGTCTGTGAGCAAGTTGCCTTGCTTCACCTCAGTAAGACTCTGTTTCTCACTTGTACAGTGGAAAAAGAAGGAAATTTTGTTGACACACATCTCTGAGAAAGTGTAACTCATTTTACCAAGATGTGCATCACATGATTAATTTAATAGAAGTTTTGTGTTTAAACTGGCATTCAGGCAAGATTGTACATAATAACTTCAAGGGGAGGTTGCAAATATGAAAAAGGGAAATGCTCTGAATGAAATGATAGCTAGTGTTCACAGCACATGCAAGATACAGAAACTATAATCCACATTTAACAGTGAGAAAACTAAAGCATAAAGAGGTTAATAGGTCCAAGGTCAACAGCTGGTGAGTCATAGGTCTAGGATTTGAACCAAGGCAGTTTAGTTCCAGAGCCTGTGATATCAGAAATTTGGTTGTATTTCCTGAACAATTCATCTAGAACAGAATTTCAATATGGTTTATGTTATTGGTTATGGTAAAGCTGGGTCCAATGGGAGTCAACAAGGAAGTCAGTTTCTGCATGTTCTAAAAATGCTAACAATGAAACTGTGGTACACCCAGGAAGAAATAAATTCTGAAGCAGTAAGGTGTGCAAGCAGAGATTGGAACATAATCTTTGGGGACTGCAGTAAAAAGTGTTCCTGCACTAAAAATGGCAGGTGAGTTTGGTAAATCTTGGGTTTCTTCCGAAGATTCTATGAATGCGGACCTCAGTATTCTGGACTAGATCTGCCATTTTCTGCAGGATTCCATATACACAGCCTTCCACTGAAACATTCATATGCATCAGTTCTAATCTTCAACATAGATCTGAAAAAGCCTGCTGTCATTCCCATTTCACGGAGGGAGACATTGGTCTCAGATACATACACAATGAGTAGAGTGGTGGATATTATCTCAGGCTTCCTAATTCCAAAGCTCATGCTCTTTAATAGCCACTTTTGTGTTATATTGAATTTCTCAACAATAGCCCCAAAATGAGGCATCTGTGCAGGAGGACTTGCCTGATTCATTCCTTACTGTGTTCTCTTTAATTGTTGTAATATTAATGTAGATGAGGGTGGTGATAGCATTCATAATTATAATTTGAATACCACCCTAATTGGCTTTTATTGCTTCTTGGGAATGGGTCAGGGTTGTACATGGAATATTTAAGTTGAAATGTCGTTTCCAATACTTAATAGAATCCAATTAGGATTTTATTGATTAATTAGTGTCTACATGAAGCATTCTATTTTCCAAAGGCCAGTAATGCGCCTGACTGTTCCCTAAATGTTAACATATTCAGATAATTATAACTGCATCATACTTGCTGCTTAGACTGCTTGAGTTATTTGCCTTTACTGGAGTTTCAGATTCAAGTAAGGCAATCTTTTAAAGTAAAAATGATATTTAAATAACCTGAACTAATCGTTATGGAAAACCTCTCTTAAACATTCACTAATTTATGGCTATAAACGTGCTAGCATCTTTCTACACAAAGGCTCATTTGCAAATCCTTTAAAGGTGACAAAGATGGGGTGGGTAAAAGGGCAGACTGTATAGCCAATGAGGGACCCTAAAATATTGCAGTGCTTTAGGGTTGGATGTATTAAGGAATTTCAAATTTCAAACAACTGTACAGTGGCATGAATGAGAAACATAGGTTTAAAAATCAGACCAAGTAGGGGCGCCTGGGTGGCGCAGTCGGTTAAGCGTCCGACTTCAGCCAGGTCATGATCTCGCGGTCTGTGAGTTCGAGCCCCGCGTCAGGCTCTGGGCTGATGGCTCGGAGCCTGGAGCCTGTTTCCGATTCTGTGTCTCCCTCTCTCTCTGCCCCTCCCCCGTTCATGCTCTGTCTCTCTCTGTCCCAAAAATAAATAAAAAACATTGAAAAAAAAATTAAAAATCAGACCAAGTATTATCCAACGAGTGGTGTTCAGTAAAATTCCGTGTCATGTAGGAATGGTTTGTTATTATCACTTGCTTCTCTGAAATGACACGAGCTGACACTGGATGGTACTCAGTGCCTGAAGAAAGTCATGTGAGTAACTGGAAGAGATTAGGAAGAGGCAAAAATGCATGAAACAACTTTTGTTTGTTGGACCAGTGCCCATCTGTACTGGGTTGATGCTTGGGTCACAAATGGACAGACCAGCAAAAAAGTAGTTATATATTGTTATGAGGCAAATTACAAGAATGATATATCTGAGACACATATAAGTCCCAAATTGTACTCTGAAGGAAATTAAGTCACTGATGTTTGAAATATTTTCTAGTTGTATTTAAAATCAATATTGAGCATTTACTATGGAAAAATATTTTGCCAATTGCACACATATGTGGAAAGATAAATGTTCCTAAGATGCATGTGCCAGGCTGTACCATATACATGACAATGCAATGTAATATACTATTACCACAAAATGTAGTATGGTTATCCTCATGTTACATAAAAAGATGGTAATAACTTAGACAAGGTTAAGTAACTTGCCCGAGATTATCCAGTTATGTCCAAATTACAAAGTCTGTCTTTATTAGGACAATCTGGGAATAACAATAACAATACCAGTAATAATTACAAAAACAGAAAAATTCTGGGGCCATGCCTTTCCAGTAGAAACACAATCTATGGCAGTGAGATAAGCCACCTATAGTGAATTAGTTAGAGTTCTCCAGAGAGACAGAACCAACAGGATGTATGTATATGTAAGCACACACACACACACACACACACACACACACACACACACACACAGATTTATTATCAGGAATTATGTCACACAATTATGGAGGCTAACAGGTCCCAAGATTTGCAGTCAGCAATCCAGAGACCCAGAGAACCTGTGGTGTAAACCTCCAGTCTGAAAACCAGCAGCTTCAAGACCCAAAAGCCAATGTTAACATTTGTGTAAGAAGGCAGGAAAGGACCCCTGTCCTGGCTCAATAGCCAGACAGAAGTTCCTCTTGCTCAAGGGTGGGTCAGCCTTTTTGTTCTATTTAGGCCTTTAACTGATTGGATGAAGGCCACTCACATTGGGGAGGACAATTTGCTTTACTCAGTCTACAGATTCGAATGTGTATCTCACCTAGAAATATCCTGACAGAAACACACAAAACAATGTTTGCCCAAGTATCTGGTCACCGCTTGTTCCAGTCAAGTTTCCACATAAGATTAATCATCACATGCCATTTTGGAAATCTCCCTAGGTTATTTATATTCATAAGGGCCTGAACCCCCTGGGATATCCCTACCATTGTATTCATTAGGTCTTAAATTTGTCCATTGAAATTACTTGAAGGGCTTCAATAGTGACTTATGCCTTTGTTCCCATCCCTAGGAATTCTTCTTTAATTAATATGATTTTAATGTGTAGTCAAGCCTGAGACTAAGGTTATAGCCATTGTTCTGAAATGAAGCTGGTGGCCCTCTGTTCCTAGCTACCAGGCATTGTGGTCTTCCTGCCCCTCTCGGATGGCGTGCCACGGCCAGGGATTGTGGTCGTTCTGGCCCTCTCAGATGGTGTGTCACTGCTCACTCCATACTGAGAAGTGGCCAGGGATCAAATTATACCCACAGCTTTTAGACTCATACAAGGACAGTCCTGACATATATTTTGGCTATCTCCATCCCATTGCAAGGAGAAAGCTCTTCCCCCAAGGGATTTCAGACCTATTTCCCTTTTGCACAGAGAGAAGGAAAATGTTCATCTTTGTCCTTTAAGCCAATACTTTATGAGTTGCCAATGACACTGACACACTAGCAAATTGCTGCTCCAGAGAAATTCAGGAATGACAGTCATTGTTTCTAAATGGTATTTCATAGGTTTTCCACATCAGCACACTTGCTGAATGGAGAAATTGCATGCAGTGGCCTCTGCTTGTATTACATTTGCAGTGACTGTGTTTAAAGAGTATGTGTTTGTACACAGGTAGGGAGAGTGGATCAAAGGTGCCTGGGTCACACCTATTCCACGTTCAGCAAGAAAAATGATCAGTAATTTGTGCATGTCATGTGCTCAACAATTGTGCATTAATAACATCAGCTCTTACTTTTGAGCATCTTCTATGTGACAATCATGGACAAATGCTGTGAGTACCTCTGAGTATGAGTTGGGTCTCTATTCTCATAAGAACATACAGCACACAATGCACCATACACAGGTTCATGTAAAATAAGTTGAGAAAGGATATGCTAGCATGTGGGAGCCACAGGGATAGGAAAACACCAGCGAATGATGGTTGGAAGAAATTGGACTAAGTCCATGTTTTTAAAAGTGCAGGTTGTGGGGGCATCTGGGTGGTTCATTTGGTTGAACATCAGACTCTTGATTTCAGCTCAGGTCATGATCTCGGGTGTGTGGGATTGAACCCCGTGTCAGGGCCCTGCACTGACATCATGGAGCCTGCTTGGGATTCCCTCTCTCTGCCCCTCCTCTGCTCATGTTCTCTCTCTGTCTCAAAATAAATTAAAAATATTTTCACAAAATAAAAAGAAAATGAAAGTACAGATCAGGATATGGTAGGGAAAAATGGTGACAGAACCTTCTAGGCAGAGTATGACTTGAGCAAAAATCTGAGATTGAGGAATGAAGGCAAGAGGTGGGCAATGGAAAGTCTTGCTTCTGGCAGAGAAGCCTGGAGGAGTTGGCCAGCCATGGTGTGTGTATCTGTATCTATATCTATATCTATATCTATATCTATATCTATATCTATATCTATCTATATCTATATCATCTATATCTATATCTATATCTATATCTATATCTATATCTATATATCTATATTTGTATCTATCTATAGATATCTACACACATATGCATACATATATATACATATACATATTTTTTTTCCATAAAAAATAGCAGAAACCCATGTTAGTCTGTACCTATCTCTACCATAGTTCAATTAGCCATTCTTATATTGGTCTGCTTATTCATTTTTTCCCCAACTAGAGTGTCAGTTTATTTTTAGAAAAGGTTTCATATTAATCTGTATATTCCCACTTCTAGTTTAGTATCTAGCATAGAGTAGGTGCTCAACAAACCAATGCTAAGTGAATGAATGAATGAATGAATGACCTGTTGCGTGGATACAGGATTCAAGTAATTTACTTTCCTTTTCATATACCTCTTGAGTGAAAACAATAGTTTGGGGGAAAAAATGTCAGTTTTTATAGCAATACTGCATTTGTTATTGTGTGTGCCAGTTATTATCATAAATAAATAGTGTATTTCTATACTAGCCACTCACTAGTTGTTGTTTTTTAAATTTTTAAAAAAAATTTTTTTTCAACGTTTTTTATTTATTTTTGGGACAGAGAGAGACAGAGCATGAACGGGGGAGGGGCAGAGAGAGAGGGAGACACAGAATCGGAAACAGGCTCCAGGCTCCGAGCCATCAGCCCAGAGCCTGACGCGGGGCTCGAACTCACGGACCGCGAGATCATGACCTGGCTGAAGTCGGACGCTTAACCGACTGCGCCACCCAGGCGCCCCATTTAAATTTATTTAAAAAGACAAAAAAATTACCACTAGATTTTGACTTGAATTGTAGGCAAAACACTTGTTGGCTTGTAAAAGCTCTGTCTCCGCAGCAATGAGGGCAATGAAACAATGTTTAGGACAAAATTTAGTTTTTGAGGTCTGCCTGAATTATATTTTTTCTGCTTTGATTTATTGGACTCTTCTTAGCGCTTCATTATAAACATGTATTTCTTTGGTGCTCGGTCAGTAGAGCATGCAACTTTTAGTGTCAAGGTTGTGATTTGAACCCCACATTGGGCATGGACGCTACTAATTTAAAAAATGTATTCCTCCACTTCAGTATTGGGTAAACAAAGATGAGTAAGGCTCTCTCCCTCTGCTGCCCAGGGGGAGTCAGGGAGGGTGTTGGTCAGTGTCAATAACAAACAGTAAACACACAAAAGATTTAAACACATATTTTTTAAAGTTTATTTATCTACTCTGAGAGAGAGAGAGTGAGTGAGTGAGTGAGCAAGGGGCATAAAGAGAGAGAGAATCCCAAGCAGGCTCTGTGCTGTCTGCACAGAGCTTGAGACAGGACTTGATCCCACGAATCATGAGAACATGACCTGAGCCAAAACCAAGAGCCAGCCAGTTAACCAATGAGCCACCCAGGCACCCCAAACATATTTTTGTTTTAATTGAGGTAAAATTTGCATACAATGAAATGCACAGGCTGTAAGGTTTCAACAAGGTTTAGTAATAAGTACAACCATGTAACTAACACACAACAATCAAGGTATAAAATATTTCTATCAACCAAGAAGTTGGAGCCATATTGTAGGCACAAGGTGGAAGTGTATTACATGTTTTATGACTCTATTTAAATGGAATAATTTTTTCACTGAGGTTTCCAGTTATTTCCTGCTAGTATAAAATACTGTATCTCGCAATCTTGAGAAATTTACTTATTAGTTGAGAAATTTCTTTTGTTTTGTTTTTAGGTTCCTTAGGGAATATTGATTTGAAGTAGTAGGAGCAGATACCCCTGTCTTATTTCTGTTTTTTTGAGAAAATGTTCAAAATTTCACCATAAATATATACTAGCTGTAAGGATATTGTAGATATGCCTTATCCTATCAAGAAATTTCCCTTCTATTCCTAGTTTTCTATTTTTATCATGGATGGATAGCGATTTTTATCCAATGGTTTTCCTACATCTGTTGAGATAATTCTTTCCTCCTTTACTCAGTCAATGTGATAAATCGGTACATTTTTTAATGTTAAATCCACCTGACCACCTGGGATAAACACTATGTGGTTATATAATGTACTATTCTTTTTTATATATTGCTAAATCTGTTTGATAATATTTAGTAATTTTTTTTTTTTTGCTATCGCTGTTTACATTCAGAAGAGACTTAGTCTGTAATTTTCTTTGTGAGGACTTTCTCAGGTTTTGGTATCAAAATTTCCTAGCTTGATATCCTTTTCAGAAAAGAGAATGTCTAAAATTTCCTTAGGTTCAGTATTATTTCACTCTTAAACATTTAATAGTATTACCCAGCATAATTATTTTGTGTTTTCTTTCTGATGAGGTTTTTAATTATGAATTCTTTCTCTTTCTCTTTCTCTTTCTCTTTCTCTTCTTTTCTTTTCTTTTCTTTCTTTCTTTCACTTAGATTTTTATTTCTTATGAGTCAGTTTGGTAATTTCTGTTTCTTGAGTAATTGGTCCATTCTCTGAATTGTCAAATTTAATTACAAACAGTTGTTCAAAACTGTTATTTATTTTACTTTTAATGTCTGTACGATGTATAGAGATAATGTTTATTTTATTTCTAATTGTGATAATTTTTTTATGTTTTTTTAAAAAAAATCTCATTAGTCTTGCTTGAGAGTTTTCATTTTATTAATATTTTAAAAGAAACATCTTTATCCATGACTTTTTCTATTTCTGTTTTTAAGGTAAAATGAATTATGTTCTTATTTTTATTATCTTCTTTTTTTCATCTTACTTTGGGTTTAGCTTCCTTTTCATTTTTAGCTTCTTAAGACAACCGATTTTAAACCATCCTTTTCTTTTCTAAAATAAGTATTTAAAAATATAAAATTCCCTCAATTGCTACTTTGGCTGCATTCTACAAGTTCTGTTATGCTGTATTTCTGTTATAACATGAGTTAAAGTTAGTTAAAAATATTTCCTTATATGTCTTGCAATTAACTTATTACACAATTATAATTGTGAAGTGTCTTGTTTAATTCCCAAATAATTGGGAACTTTTCTAAGTGTGCTATTGTAACTGAATTATAAAATAATTATGTTCTGGTCAGAAGTTGTATTATGAAATATTCCAATCATTTAATAATTTGTTGAGATTTATTTTAATGTCCCAATATGTAATCTATCTTAGTTTTTTTAAATGTATTTTTATTTTTGAGAGACAGAGCACAAGCAGGGGAGGGCAGAGAGAGGGAGAAAGAGGATCTGAAACAGGCTCTGCGCTGATAGCAGAGAGCTAGATGTGGGGCTCGAACTCACAAATATGAGATCAAGACTTGGGCCAAAGTTGGTTGTTTAACCAACTGAGCCACCCAGGCACCCCTGTAGTCTATCTTAGTGAGGATTTCAGGTGTAATTGAAAAACAATTTACATCTGTCAGATGTCATGTTCTATAAAGTCTAATAATGTCAGTTTGATTAATAGTGTTCTTCAAATGTATATTGTTATTATTTTCCTATTGTTTTTATTGGTTACTGAGAGATTAAAATTACCTGGAAGTCAGTGCTCACCTTACACCAATTAAATCAGAATCACTGGAAATGCACCCTCGACCTCAAGTAATTATAATGTGTCAGCAGGGTTGAAAACTACCAATTTAGAAAAAATGAAATTCTTATTGATGCTATATTTGTTGACAAAAATGCCTTTTATAATTATGTTGCTTAAATGTGTACAAAATAGATATTTAAACTTTGATTATACCTTACTTATAGTATAGAACTGTAAAAGCAAGATAAATATAAGAATTACATAAAAGGCACAAAACCAATATTCAAATTAACAAAGTTAATTTAATGTCTTATGGATTGTGTTTTGCTAAAACAACATTGCCAGTGTTGGCTTTAATAGTGGAAAGATGTGGCTTCAGATTTTGTTCTATATTTAATTTCCTTTTACATTTTGAATTCAATAATACTTATGCAGAGATATTTCCTATAACTATGTTGTACTAAATTGTATTGATAACAGCATTATTATCTGGTTAAAAAAAATGATCATTTTCTGTCCTTAACCAAAATTTTGCCAGCAAGCAATTCTTGAAGGCTAATATTAATGAACGGTATCTTAATATTTGATATTTTTTCTATATTATGACAGAATTTTACTTTTATTCATTTGTAGAAAAACAAAAGTATTCTTAATAAAAAGCAAAAACACCATATATATTGAAAGAACTGTTCCCCATTTGTGGTGGATTCAGCTCTCTGCTACCCATTGATCCTTCCCTTTGCCATTAAATGCCTGATCATTGTAGAACCTGCCTAAAATTTCCAGAATACTGTCCAAAAAAAGAAATTTTGAGGCTGTTGCTTGGAGGTGAGATGACACTCATATCTGTGTTCACTGACCCCTGCCACTGCAAAGTGTCATTGTTGAGTCACATTTATAGTTTCTGAAAAACTGGGAGTCTCTTGCTCCAAATGGCCCCTAGTCACACAACCATTGTCTTGTCAGGCAAAGGACTAGCAAAGATGGTGACCTTATTGGACATCAGACAATAAAGATGTCCAAGCTTACCTGCCAATAGCAAATCCTGTGCTACTGTGATTATGTTAGTGTGTGTACCAAGGATTTGATAAGGTCTTACAGTTACTACGTACATCACTTAATAACTCTGTTGTTTGGTCTAGTTGAAGATCAAATTATGATTATACTGTTATTAAAATCTGTCTCAATGCAATTGTTTATGGAATAGGAACATGACTCCTTCTTGCTTAGTTATTTCTGTATGTGCTACTAGTAAAACTTTGGCAAGAGTAAAACAGTGATAAAAGCAAAGTAATGCCTCAACTCTATCAGTTCAACCAGAGAAGCAGAAAGACTAGTTTACAACATAATGGGATTTATTGCAGAGGATTAGCTGACATAATTGTAAGAGGTGTTTGAATCACCTCCAGAAGACTATTGTCTTTGCTTCTGAAACTAGAGCTTGAAGTCCACCTGACAGACATGCAGAAAGAAAAGACGGAATCAAAGTGGGAGCTGTCAAGGGTAAACTGAACCTATATCAGGAGCTAAAATCCCAAAAGGAAGGACCAATATCTTCATCAGTTCTCATTGTCTCTGACTTTGGAGCTATGGGTATTCTTCAGAAGCCTGGACCTTTCATCACAGAGCTAAGCATACACATGCATCCCAGGAGTTGGGAAGTAAATGTATCTTAAAAACTGATGCAGACCTTAAAATCTTGGGTCTGAATTAGATCATAAGATGGTCATAAAATGATCCTGAATACAGAATTATAATTTTTTTATATTACCAATGAAATAAAAACAAAGCAATTAAAACTACTGTGGTTTCCGTCGGAATTGTCATAGCAATCACAGAACCCAGTTTGAAAAGCAATTGCTTCACATTGGTGATACTAAATTAATTTAGACAATAAACCCCATAAGCAATTTCAGAGTTCTGATCTGTGTTGGAAAAATATGATAAGATCTGGAGCTGCAACATTAAATCAGAGGCTCTGTTCACAAGGAGCACCCATAATCCAAGATCAATAATCACGTGTTAACACAAAGTTCTATGGTCAGAGAACAACATAGGATCCAGAGTTTTGGAGAAGATTTATATTTATTTTCTGGGGCTTTGCTGAAACAAACTGGACTGTCTATCCATCTCCCTTTACTCAATTACCACTACAGCCTAACTAGAGAGCTATTTGAATGGATATCCACTCACGGTTGTTTGTGTGATGAATATCCACTCTGAGATTCTCCCTGTTTCATCAGCTGTTGTCAGGGGCTATTTGTGTACCCACTTGCTTAAAACTGAAAAATGGGAACTGGTGTTCTAACAGCTTCTGGTAGGTTTTACATAGAGAATAGTTAAATGTAAAATTCCCCTTTAGGTTTTGTACAGCATGGTTTTGTCTCCATTTGGCATTGATGATGTCTGACTCTTGGACTATTTCTTCAGGAGTCATTAAGTTCCAGCGGACTTGCTGAGGTAGATTTTAATGTGGCAAACTATTTACATTGTCTTCAGTAGAAACTTGCCAGTTAGCCACATTCATGTTAGAAGGACTGTTTCTTTCTTTTTTTTTAAATTTCTTTTCTTGCATTACTAAAATGAATCCCATCAGGTTATGGTTGTATAATTCTTTTTGTATGTTGCTTTATATGGTGTAGTATTTTTTAAGAGGATTTTGCATCAAAACATATGAGTTAAATTAGTCTTTAACTTGCTTCTCTTGTGATTTCTTTGATTTTCATGTGAGGATAATACTGACTTCATAAAATTAATTGGAAAGTGTTTACTCTTCTATTTTTTGATAGAGAATGTTGATAACTGGTATTAATTCTTTTCTAAAAGAAAAGTATTACCAGTTGAAGCCTTCTGATCCTGGTCTTTTCTTTGTGGGAAGTTCTTAATTAATAATATAGTCATTATAGATCTATTTTAATAGTTTGTATATTTCAAGATTTTTGTCTATTTCATCTAGGTTATCTAATTTGTTGGCATCCAGTTTTTCATAGTATTCTCTTATAATTCTTTTTTATCTCTGTAAATAGTAATGCCCCCCCTTTTTTTCTGATTCTAGTAATTTGAGTTTTATCTCTATTAATGAGCCTAGCCACAGTTTTGTCAATTTTGATGATATTTTCAAATAACTGGATTTGGGTTTTGTTGGTGCTCTCTGTTATGATTATATCCTTTAATTAATTTTTGCTCTAATCATTATTTCCTGTATTAAACTTCTTCAGGTTTAGTTTCCTTTTTTCTCTGAGTTTCTTAAGGTTACAGGATAGATTATTGATGTCATATTTTACCTCATCTTTGTAAGTTTATTTATTTTGAGAGAGTGAGAGCAAGTGGGGAGGGGCAGAGAGAGAGAAAGAGAGAGAGAGACAGGGAGAGAGAAAATCCCAAGCAAGCTCTGTATCATCAGCTCAGAGCCCAACATTGGACTTGATCGCACAAACCATGAGATAATGACCTGTGCTAAGACCAAGAGTCAGAAACTTAACTGACTGAGCCACGCAGGTGACCCAGACTTCATCTCATTTCAATACAGGTGCTTACAGCTATATATTTTCTTGTGGGCACTGCTTCAGCTGAATCTTCTATGTTTGGATATATTGTTTTTTACTTTTCCATTTCTGTCAAAGTACTTTATTTTCCAACTTTACTGAGGTATAATTGAACAACAGAATTGTAAGATATTTAAAGAATAACTTGCAATGATCTGTTATATGTATATTGTGGAAAGATTCCTCCTATAAAATTAACACATCTATCACCTCACATACTTGTCTTTGTGTGTGTGTGTGTGAAAGAGAGAGAGAGAGAGAGAGAGAGAGAGAAAACATTTCAGTTCTACTCTCTTAACAAGTGTCAATTATACACTACAGTCTTATTTACTATAGTCACCATGTTCTATATTCGATATTCAAATCTTACTCATTTTAGAGCTGACACTTTGCATCCTTTTGTAAAACTCTCCCTATTTATTACACTTCCTAGCACCTAACAGCCACTTTTCTACTCCTTGTTTCTATGTGTTTGACTTTTCTTTAAGTTCCAAATATAAGTGATTCCATTTAGTATTTGTCTTTCTGAGCATAATGCCCTCACAGCTTATCCATGTTGTAATATATCTCACATCTTCTTTATCCATTCATCCATTGATGGGCACTTAGGTTATTCTATATCTTGGGTATTGTAAATAATGCTGCAATGAACAAGGGAGGGCAAATATCTCTGTGATATCCTGCTTTCAATCCCTTTGGATACATACCTAGAAATGGGGTTGCTGGATCATATGGTATTTCTATTTTTAATTTTTTAAGAGCTTCCATACTGTTTTCCATATTCCATTTCCATACTTCCAATTCACATTCCCTTCAACAGTGCACAAGGGTTATTTCTTCTCCATGTCCTTGCCAGTGCTTATTATCAGTTGTCTTTTTTTTTAAGTTTATTTATTTATTTTGAGAGAGAGAGAACACACATGAAGGGAGGAGGGGAACAGAAAGAGGGAGAGAGAGAATCCCAAGTAGTCCCCATGCTCAGTGCAGAACCTGATGGGAGGCTCGATCTCAGATCTCATGACTGTGAGATCACAACCTGAGCCAGTATCAATATTTGGACACTAAATTGACTGAGCCACCCAGGCATCCCTGTTGTCTTTTTGAAATAGCAATTCTAGGGTGCAAGGTAGTATAACACTGTGGTTTTGATTTGCATTTCTCTGATATTAGTGATCTTGGGTATATTTTCATGTACTTTCTTGCCTTTGGGTGTCTTCTTTGGTAAAATCAGTGTTCCGGTCCTCTGGCCATTTTTAATTAAGTTTTTTTTGTTGTTGTTGTTCTTCTTCTTTGTTTTGTTTGGTTGTTTTTGCTACTGAGCTGTATAAATTTCTTGTGTAGCAGTAGATTAAGTATGCCCACGGGGAGAGGTGAACTCATGGGCTTCTATGTTGCCACTTGGACTGGAACCACTCTACCAAACTTTCTTCTAAATTTCCTTGTGGCTTATTCTTTGACCCATCAGTTGTTGGAACATCTGTAGTGAAATTTCCATATATTTACTGAATTTCCCAAGTTGGCTTCTGTTATTGATTTTTAGTTTCATTTCGTGACTTTAGAGAACATGATTTTGTATGATTTAAAACCTTTTAAATTTATTCAAACTTGTTTTATGGCCTACGTAGACAATGTTCCAGTGTACTTAAGAAGAATGCATATTCTGCTGCTATTGGGTGGACTGTTCTGTAGATATCTGTGAAGTTTGCTCGCTTTAAAGCATTTTTCAAGTCTTCTATTTTTTGCTTTTATTTTCTGTGTAGTTGTTGTAGCTGTTACTGAAGGTAATGTATTGAAGTTCCAAGTATTACTATGAAATTTCTTTCCTTTCCCTTCAATTCTGTCAGTTTTTACTTCTTTTTTTTTTTTTAATTTTTTTTTTCAACGTTTTTTATTTATTTTTGGGACAGAGAGAGACAGAGCACGAACGGGGGAGGGGCAGAGAGAGAGGGAGACACAGAATCGGAAACAGGCTCCAGGCTCCGAGCCATCAGCCCAGAGCCTGACGCGGGGCTCGAACTCACAGACCGCGAGATCGTGACCTGGCTGAAGTCGGACGCTTAACCGACTGCGCCACCCAGGCGCCCCTGTCAGTTTTTACTTCTTATATTTTAGGATTCTTTTCTTTCATGCATATATGTTTATAATCAACTTTTATCATAAAAAAGTCTTTAGCAACATTATTTATCTTTTAATCTCTATTAGGTTTTCTATTGTTACTGTAAAAAATGACCTCAAACTTAATTGCATAAATCTCAAAGTTATTATATTTCAGTTCTGGAAATCAGAAGTGCATTATGAGTCTTATAGGATAAATTTAAGCCATCAACTGAGCCAAAGTCATTTTGGAGGTTTTAGGAGAGAATACTTTTTTCTGACTTTTTTAATTTCTAGAGGTCATTTGCTTTCCTTGGCCTATGATCCCTTCCTCCATTTTGGATGCACATCATTCCAGTCAATTACTTCTTACATCATATTTCTTCTTTCTGACTTTGATTCTCATTCCTCAAGATCCATAACACAATCACACCTGCAAAGTCTCTGTCAACACATATTGTAACATATTTATGACTTCCGCGGATTAATATGTGCACTTGGGTGATGGCCATCATCCTACCTACCATAAAATATATCTTGTCTGATATTAATATAGTCAATCTATTTGTCACTATTTCCATGTATCGCTTTTTCCATGATTTTATTTTCAACCTATTTGTATTTTTGAATTAACGTATGTCTCTTGTAGACAGCCTATAGGTGGATAATTTTTTAAGTTCTTTTGCCATTTTCTGCCTTTTAATAATGTTTCATTAATTTACCTGATCAATCTAATTATTGATAATGTAAGATTTATATTACTTTTTCCTGTTTCTTTTCTGTATATCTTATGTCTTTTTTCTCCTAATTCTTCCATTATTGTCTTTTATGAGTTCAGTAAATATTTTATAGAGTAGCCTTTTATACTCTTGTCATTTCTTTTAATAGGTATTTTTTAGTTACTTTCTTGGTAACTTCCCTGGGGGTTACCATTCATGTTTTAATATATAACTGTCTAGTTCATACTAACAGCAACCTAATTTTTAGTATATAATAGCTCTGGCACTTGTTTAGCTTCATTCAATCTTCTCTCTGTAGTGTTATTATATGTATCACATCTTATACATCGTGCACCCATCAACAAAGATTTATAATCATTGCTTTATAAAGTTGTTTTAAAAATATGATAAGACAGCAGAGTCTGTGTGGCTCAGTTGGTTAAGCTTCTGACTTCAGCTCAGGTCATGATCTCGCGGTCTGTGAGTTCAAACCTCATATCAGGCTCTGTGCTGACAGCTCAGAGCCTGGAGCCTGCTCCAGATTCTGTGTCTCCCTCTCTCTCTGCTCCCCCTCTGACCAATAAACATAAAAAAAAGAGATGACAAGACAAAAAGTTACATACAAAAATATATTTATACTATGTTTTATATTACCTATATATTTTAATTCTTTTCATTCTTCAGGTGGATTTGAGTTATGATCTAGTGATCTTTTGTTTCAACCTGAAGAACTCCCTTTAGTATTCCTTGCAGGGCAAGTCTGCTGGCAATAAATTCTCCCTGTTCTTGTTTATTTAGGGATGTCTTAATTTCTCCTTAATTTCTGAAGGATAGTTTTATAAGCTATAAAATTACTGGTTGACAACCTTTCTTTTAGCACTTTGAATATGTCACCCAACTGTACCTTGGTCTCTAATGTTTCTAATGAAAAACTTCATGAGGATCCCTTCTATATGACGAGTCTTATTTCTTGATGCTGTCAAGAATATCCTTGTCTTTGAGTTTTACCACTTTAGTTATGATGTCTGGGTGTGAGTCTCTTTGAATTGATCCAACATGCACTTAACTGAGATTTGGGGCTATAAAGATTAATATTTCAAAATCAAATTTGGAAAATTTTTGGTATTATTTATTCAAATATCTTTTTGCCTCCTTCTTTAACTTTTCTTCTGTGACCCCCATTATACATGTGTCCTTATTTTAGATGGTGTGCCATTGATCTCTGCAGCTCTGCCATTTTTCTTCATTCTTTTCTTCTTTCTGTTTCTCAGACTAGATAATTGATCTGTCTTCTAGTTCACTGATTCTCCCTCCTTGCTCAAGTCTCATGTCAAACTCTAGTGAAATTTTCATTTAAGTTATTATAAACTGACAGCAGTGTATAATAAAGAATGTGATTCTTTTTATAATTTTTAGAAAATTATAAAATTTTATAAAAATTATAATTTTTATAATTTTTAGAAAATTATAAAATTTTATAAAAATTATAATTTTTAGAAAATTATAAAATTTTATAAAAATTATAATTTTTATAAAATTATAAAATTTTATAAAAATTATAATTTTTATAATTAAAAAAAATTTTAAATATTTATATTTGGGAGAGAGAAAGTGAGAGAGAGAAGTGCAAGTGGGGGCAGGGCAGAGAGAGGGAAACAGAATCTGAAACAGGCTCCAGGTTCCAAACTGTCAGCAAAGAGCCCAACATGGGGCTCAAACTCACAAGCCATGAGATCATGAACTGAGCTGAAGTCGGATGCTTAATGGACTGAGCTGCCCAGGCACCCCTTTATTTTATAATTTTGCTTTCTCTTTGTTGATATTCTTCATTGTGAGAAATATGGTTTTAATACTTTCTTTTAGTTCTTTATATGTGGATTTTAGTCCCTTAACCATATTTATAATAGATGACTTATTATTTATTTATTTATTTATTTATTTTCTACTAAATCCGGTGTCTGGGCTTCTTCGGGGATAGTTTCCATTGACTATTAAACTTTGCTGTCTATGAGCCAACATTTCCTGTTTCTTTGCATGTCTTGTATTTTTGTTGTTGAAAATTGAATATTTAAAATCATATTATTTGGCATTTCTGGAGATCAGATTACTTTCCCTGCCCAGGGCTTGTTTTTGCTGCATTTTGTTGTTTTATTGTTATTTGTTTGTTTAATGACTTCTGAAAAAATTCTGTATAAAGTCTGTGATGTTTGTTGTGTGTGTTCACAGAAGTCTCTGCTCTATTAGATTTGTGGTCAGCTAATAATTCTATAAATATTCTAAAATGGATTGAACCAATGGTTTTCTAAGTATTTTCCAAAGAACTCCATGTGCATATTGAGGCAGGAAGTCAACACTCAGCCTGACATTTGAGAACTCTGATTTAACCTCCATTTCATGGTTGTACAGAGCCTCAAAGTTAGTGCAAGGTCAGATCTTAGGGCTTTCTCAGTCTTCTTTTCTTAGTATGTGCACAGCCCAGAGCATGCAAATAACCATATTGGATGGTGCTGGCCCAGTGCGCATGTGAAACTTGATATGTGGTTTGAACATCAAGACATAACAGTGAGATTAGTTTTAATTTTTATGAGGTGTCTCATCTGGAGTAAGTTAACCTCCCATTATTAGGGAATTTTTGTAATTCCAGAAATATGCCAGAGACTTTCAAAGACACTCTGGATATCTTCTTCTCCAGATACGTTTTTTTAAGTTTTTTAAAACAATTATTATATAGTTTTCACCAACTGTTGTCCACTGCCTCAGGCAGCTGCAAAGTCAAAAATTTCTTCTCATTGTTTTTTGACAAATGCTCTGGGAAGCTTTTGCAGTACTGGGTGTGCTCTGAGCCATGTCAAGTAAAGACAGTCTTGCAAGTAGGATCTTCCAATGACTATCAGACAGGTTAAAGTAATAACATTTCTCTGGGAATGACAGTTCTCTGGTTTGAAGGAGGTTCAACACTATCTGACTCTTCGTGTTCCTGCCAGGTTACTAGTTTACAGTGTAATTTCAGCCTACAGTTTTCCAAGGTTACTATGGAGCTGGAGTGGTATGGATGAAAATGAGACTAATGAAAGTACCACGAAGTTTACTGTTATTATTGAATTCAGCTGTTTTCTCTAATAAATTGCTTTGTGGAAACTCAGGTTAATTTCCAGAGTCTTGAAAAAAACTTGGTTCTCACAATTTTTGCTAGTTTTCTAACTTCTTTTATGGAAACAAAAATTCAGAGGTCTTTATTCCATCATTTGTGCTAAGTCTAGGGATTGCATTTTGAAAAATGAAAAAAGAGTTGAAGAGAAACAGTGATGCTAGACTGAGGAAAAAAATCTGAGTTAAAGAAAATTCTTTCTAAGAAAACTATTGTTTAGGCCTTTGTTGTCTATACAGTAGCCACCAGCCACATATATCTGTTTAAATTCAAATTACTAAAATTAAATGAAATTTAATATTCAATTTCTCATTCACAGTAGCAAAATTTGAGGAGTTCAATAGTCACATGGAGCTAGTGACTAACATTTTAAACAGTACAAATTTATAATATTTCCATAATTGATAAATGTTCTACTGGAAAGTGCTGGTCTAGTGTGTCTATAAAGAATCGTGATATGATTTGAACATCAGATTATGAGATTGAGATTGGCTTTAATATTTATTAGTTGTCTCATCTGAAACAAGTGACTTAATTTCTAAGTACGAGGGATCTTGAAGCAGTAGGGAATGCAATTATTGAATCAAGAGAACACATGTGAAAGCATCTTAACTCAGATTCCAGTATGTGGTAGTATTCAATACATGTTGCTATTCCTCTCCTATGCCCATATATTTTCACTTTTACTTTCTCTTGAAATACTTGCCAAATGAACTGTCTTCTTTCCTGATAACATGGAATATTAGTCTCTCTTTCTTCATGTGAGCAGGTACTTTTAGGTAGTGGAAGAAAATATCATGGAGTCAACAACCTTCAGGGACAGAGAGGAGGTTACCTTCATTAGAGGTCTATTTATTTATATGTGGGGGGAAGATTGGATCTCAAAGTGGAAGCCCTCTGTTATTTTTATTCATTATGGTTCTAGAAAGAACCATAAAACAGGACAAACCAAGCCCTTTGAGGAGCCAGATCCACCTTTGGTTTGGACCACTCTCCATTCTGTGGCACTACCCTCTCCTTATAAGTAAACCTCACCACTCTCAGCTAGCCTCAGCATATGGTCTGTAAACCTGTTTCCACTTACAGAGACATTTTTCTGTAAGTAAATAATATTTTCTCTTTTATAGTTAAGCATGAAGCTTTTATTGAAAATTTTAATTTAAAAAAAATTTTCTAAATTTCTGTTAGGTAACATAAAGCCAAATGTCAGTTTTTGATGTACAGTTTAGTGATTCAACACTTCCATACATCACCCAGTGCTCATCACAAGTGCATCCTTAATCCCCATCACCTATTTCACCCATCCCCCCACTTACCTCCTCTCTGGTAACCAGCAGTTTGTTCTCTATAGTTAGGCATCTGATTCTTAGTTTGCCTCTCTCTTTTTTCTTCCTCCTATGATCATTTGATTCATTTCTTAAATTTCACATGTGAATGAAATCATATGGTATTTGTCTTTCTTAGTCTGATTTACTTCACTTAGCGTAATATTCTCTAATTCCATCCATGTTGTTGCAAATGGCACAATTTTGTTAAATTTTTAAAAAAATGTTTATTTATTTTGAGGGAGGTGGGTGGAGAGAGGGGGAGAGAGAGCAGGGGACAGAGAATCTCAAGCAGACTCCTTGCTGTCAGCACAGAGCCAGATACAAGGCTTGCACTCACAAACTGTGAGACCACGACATGAGCCAAAATCAAGAGTTGGATCCTTGGGGCGCCTGGGTGGCGCAGTCGGTTAAGCGTCCGACTTCAGCCAGGTCACGATCTCGCGCTCCGTGAGTTCGAGCCCCGCGTCGGGCTCTGGGCTGATGGCTCAGAGCCTGGAGCCTGTTTCCGATTCTGTGTCTCCCTCTCTCTCTGCCCCTCCCCCGTTCATGCTCTGTCTCTCTCTGTCCCAAAAATAAATAAAAAATGTTGAAAAAAAAAAAAAAAGAGTTGGATCCTTAACTGACTGAGCCACCCAGACACCCCTAGATTTCATTAAATTTAAGAAAATATCACTCTTGGCTTTTTATAACTCTCATTTATTAAGAAACAAGGAATGTATTTACCTCTTTTCTAATAAAAGTATACATTTTCACTGCAACATTTTTTTCCTTAAAATCCTTAAACTAGAAGACATACAGTGAGACACTAAAAGCCATGGATTCTTTACTGGTGCATCTTAATGGTCACTTCATGTCTGAAGGAAAATGAATATTCCTTATGGGATAACTCCCAGGATTTATGAAGAAAGGACAAGGCTGTCAACAGTGATATAACTTTCCTATTAGGCTAGAATTGCACAGTGAAAGATGGACCTTGGCTTTGCTAGGAACCAAGCTCTCAGAGGAGGTGGTAATAACATGGAACCCTCCCCCAACTATCTTCTGAAAAATAAAAGAAGCTGTGATTATGGTAGCCTCCTGTAAAGCCCAAAGCTATTAAGTCAAATTTCTTTGAAAAAGTTTTGGGTTAGGAGATTCCAAAGAGTAATAAATGCTATACACTTTTCTTGAAGAAAAAAAAAGTGTATATAAACTTTTTTTTAGGGAAATAAAACTACTATTTTCATAAACTTACTACATTGTTATTTTATTACTTAATAAACTATGACTTAACTGTCCAGTATTGCTTCAAGATTTTCAACATTTCAAATGTTTTTCTCTACCATTATCTCTGTTCCTCATAACACTTTGAAAGGGATTAAATTTTCTAATCGCTCTGACTATTTAACAAATATAAAGACCATAGAACAATAGCCAACTACTTGAGCCTGAGGGGAGAAAAGTCCAGCTTTCCTGCCTTATAGTTAAGGAAAGGTGACTTAGCATCATAATTAAGATTTTAAAAAGGTAGCATCATGATTTCTCCTCATCTAAAGGATCCTGTACGTGTGTTGCATGGAGTTTCATGATTTCAAAGCAAAAGAAGGAACGATGGGGGAAAGAACAAGAGGCAAACAAGTAAAAAAACAAACAACATAATTCAGGAGATATGAGATGGGGTCCATTGGGCTGTCACAAGGGGATGGTTGCACTTTGAATCTGTGCTGGTGCACATAAAGCTCACCATCTCATTGTCTTTGCAGAATCCAGGGTGATAAGAAAAAAATCATGATAAAAGATAATAGAGGAAAGAAGGGTCAGAGAGGGATTTCATTGAGTCTACTTCAGTAAGCATTGAGGCAGCCATTAGGGATTCCCCATTTAATTGATGGGACTTTGGAGTCAAAGCTTATTGATCAATATTCTCTCCTTTGGGGGTGCCTGGGTGACTTAGTTAAGCAACCGACTCTTAATTTCAGTTCAGATCATGATCTCAAGGTTTGTGAGATCAAGCCTTGCACTGGGCCGTGTGCCATTAGTGCAGAGCCTGCTTAGGATTCCCTCTTTCCCTCTCTCTCTCTCTCTGCCCTCCCCTTGCTTGTTCTCTCCCACTTTCAAAATAAACAAATAAATTAAGAAAGCATATTTTCTACTCCGATATCTAGAAATAGGCAAAAATACAACGCTGTATGATTATTCATTTAGTTAGTTACTTAAAAAAAGGCATCTGATAATAACTCTGTTTTGAAACTTTTAACTTCTCTTTTCACCCAGGTTGTTTGGAGCATTTATGGACCTTTAGGATTCCTGACTTACTGATGGTGGATTTACGGTATAATCCAATGGTTACCCCAGTACAGGATGCAGAAAAAAACTCACCCTAACACAAAACATGTTCTCATTATGGTGGAAGCAACAGGCATAGGCTGCTAAGAACCCATATGAAAAATGGATGATGGGATAGATCTTGCTGGTTAAACTGGGGCAGAAGTCAGACTTCTTTCTGGATTGTGCCCCGCTCACTCCTTTGGAAAAAAATATATTATGGAGAGCGACACAAGACTCATACTGGGAGATTCTAATGAAACCTTGTAATACGAGGAGTTTTTGGAACTTCTGAAAGCCTTGGTCAAACACGTGTGCCTTTAAGTTGAGTTGCAGACCTCTCTGTCCTTGCCCTGGTTTCATTGATATTATAACACCAAAAAAAATATTCTGAAATATCTGTCGTCCAGATTAATTTCTGTGTTCTCTACATCCTTGCTGCTCAACATGTGGTTTCTGAACCGGCATTGTTGTAATCTCTCACACATTTGTTAGAAAGGTAGACTCTCAAACTTTACTGTAGACTTACTGTATCTGAAATTGCATTCTCAAATGATCTCCTAGTCATTGGATACACATTTGGCAAACAATGATCTATATTACCACAGCATTCCAAGGGGCCATAGGTACTCAGTAGGGAGTTGGTTCTGACATCCAGTCATGATGAGGTGGGTGAGAAACTTCATTAGCCAATGAAAAAGAATAGTTAAGTCAGAAGACCCTGAAAGGTTTTTCTTGTCCATCTCTTAAGGCAAAATGTAAGCCAGAAGCAAGGAACAGCCTTGGGGAGGAAGAGGGCTTCATATTCCAATGAAGACACATTTGGAGTGATCTTAAATGAGAACCAAATTCATCAGCTTTAATGAAAGTCTGAGAAAGTGATGGAATTTTAAGATTAGTACAAAGTAGGTGAACACTGTTTAGGATTTTCCATCTGGGTCTAGGGAAGAATCTGGGGTAATAGCCACTTATGTGCCACACTGCCTAAGAATTCTTTGCTTTTGTGCATGAACACTGTTTGCAGAAATAAACCATTTTCCTTTTTTTTTTTTTTTGGTGTGTTTGTTTATATTTCAGATATAATCAGGATACTAAAAAAGGATAGTAGCCATTTTCCTTGGTATTGCTACAGAGATCCCTGGTATTTCTATTTCATAGTATTTTGTATGCTTTTTACTGCTGAGTTAGAATGGCAAGACTCCCCGCCTGTTTTTACTTTAAGTTACATGAGGCCAACGGGTTTGTTGGTGGTGTTCACCAGCAGGGCTTTTGGAACCCGATGGAACAAATAGCAACTGCTACTTGTTTATGTGCAGAAGGAAAGTGATTCATATGTAGGATAAAGACTACTATGGTGGTAGGTGAGCAGAGGCTTGAGGCGGCGCAGAGAGGAGGACCTCACTACCATCTGAAAGACAACCAAGATAAGTGGGGGTGCACCCACCCCAATGGGGTGCTTCAGAAGAAGAATGAAATGCAGTGCTAAAATAGAGATAGTGAAGAGGAGGTGATGAGAAATCAGTAATCAGTAGAAGACCAGAATGAGCTTAAATGCTGGGGCATAAGAGAAAGATAAATGTCTCTCTTGCAGTCACTATTTTGGTGACCAAAAAACAAACAAACAAAAAAAAACAAAAAACAACAAAAACCCTAAACCAAAACACACACACACACACACACACACACATACACACACAAACCTGTACAAACTAGCAGCTTAAAACAGACAAAACCAACAGTGGTATGTCCTGCCTAGCTCACCATACCACATATATAATGTGTTTCATTATTTCACGGACACACAAAAAAGTGATGGCCTATCACTGTACTTACTGAATGTGATTTGTCATAGTTTGGGTTATCATGTAATTGCATTTTGTTTAAAATATTGAACAAAGTCAATAACAGAGTTATAAGGAAAAATCCTTATCAGGATGAACAAATTACCTGGCAAGTGAATTAATTAACACCAATTTCAAGCAATGAAATACATTATTAATTACTCTCTATCACTACAGATTGCTTGCGGAATGGGTAAGTTTATTTATCACCAATAACAGTTTTAATTACTGAAACATCAACAATTAATAAATTTTGAAAGTGTTCAGTGTTAGATACTACTGTTTTATCATATTTAAAATTCTTGATCTGTACAATGTTCTTTAAACTCAGGCTAGCACAGGTAAATCCCCAATCTGGGCACTGTTTTCCCCATTTGTAAAGTTTGCCATTGAACAAGGAAATTTCTCAAATGCCTTCCCACTCTCAGATGTTATGTTACTAATTATGAAAAAGATATAGATTTTTAATGCCTTTTACACAATATATAGGACTTCAAGTTTATAAATGTCTTTTTTTTTCAATATATGAAATTTATTGTCAAATTGGTTTCCATACAACACCCAGTGCTCATCCAAGTTTATGAATGTCTTTGAGATACATTGTCTTATTTGATTTTCAAGTCAACATTCTGTCTAGGATGTTAGGTTGAGGGAATTTTTTTTCTTTTCTAGTACATTTCATTTTTGAAAAAAGGACACACACAAGCATATATAGTATTAGTAATTCCTAGAAAACTAGAACACATTTATGCTCATCATTTTCTTTTCTCTTTCTTTCTTTCTTTCTTTCTTTCTTTCTTTCTTTCTTTCTTTCTTTCCCTCTCTCTTTCTTTCCTTCTTTCTTTCTCTCTTTCCTTCCTTCCTTCCTTCCTTCCTTCCTTCCTTCCTTCCTTCCTTCCTTCCTTCCTTCTTTGAGAGAGAAAGAAAGAGAGCGAGAGAGAGAGCATGAGTGGGGGCAGGGCAGAGAGACAAGGTGTCAGAGCATCTGATGTGGGCTCTGCACTAACAGCAGTGGTCCTGATGTGGGACTTGAACTCACGAACCATGAGATCCTGACCTGAGCTGAAGTGGGCCACTCAACTGACTGAGACACCCAGGTTCCCCTGCTCATCATTTTCTAATTATAATTTTAGGTAATAATTTTATTGACCTGGATGTAGATTGTTAGAGAAACCATTGCTTTGTGATTTCAAACCCTTTGGCCACCTTAAAGCATGGCTGCTAGGAAGAGTCACAAGGCTAAATACATCACTGTAAAATGTGTTTCCATTTCTGCAAGTTTTCAAACCTTTAATGCCCAAAGTTCTGGCTCTAATGCTCTTCCTTGGAGGAACAGACTTTCCAAAGGCATCAGAGAACTCTTTCATGAATTTCAAGGTTCCTGGAAACCCCATCCACTCCTGATACTTCTCATCTTTCTATGTTACATACAAAGCCCAAGGTTCCAGCCCACTGCTATATTTCCGATTATTGTGCACTCTAAAGTTGCTGCAGTTTTAAGCTTGATATTGCTTTACCTAGTTTAGCATAGGCATCTCATAAATTTAAATTTCCAGCATCCAAAACCCAAGGTTTTGATATGCTCTTACTCCATATAATAGTACATCAATCTATGTTTTAATAATCCATTTGCATGAAATTAATTAAAATGCAATTGCCATTGCAATTAGATGTTTACTTTTTGATTTAAAGGGCAATTTCCCTTTATCTTAATATTAAGAAAAACATTAGTAGTTCTAATCACTTGGCATTTATATATTATTGGTTTCTATATAATCAGTTTAGTTTGAAAGGATCTTTAGTAAATAAGAAATAATCCGGCATTTAACTAATAAATTATTTTCTGGTGCACGTGAAAATTTTACAAAGAGCTGCAATTATATTTGTGTATGGCAGTGGTAGCTAATTTAAAAGAAAAAAAATTTAGGCTATCAACTTTGCCTCCACAAACATATGGCCTTCTCATTAAATTCTTCTTTTATTGTACCCCATGTAAGTGATTATTGACTTTTTAGTGATCTCACTGTTCCATCACTAAATTGCTTATGTTCCAAATGCTTATGTTCTATCACTCTTCTATTACTAAATGTCATTATCTGACATGCATATCTTTGCTTTTAGTATTATTTTATAAAATTCTCCCCAAGTGGACTATAAGCCCCAAAAGAACACAAACTGTATTGTATATAGAATTTCATCATTGTCACTGGCCCTAAAGAAAACACAGCACAGAGAATGTGCCCTTAGTCAATATTTGTTAACCATGACCATCATTTCTGCATTTCTGCAACATCTACATATGAATTTCAAGGCAACAACACAGCCCTTTAAGGGAAAGACTGTAAGACACAGAGCCAGAAAGTTATGTTTGTTTGTTTTTTTCTTAACATTTTAATAGAGTATAACATGCATACAGTAAAGTACACCATCCTAAGTGTTCAGCTCAGTGCATTCTCACAAAGTGAACATACTCTGGGTTGAAAAATAGAATATTACTTGTCACTCAGAAGCCTGCCATGGGCCCTCCAGTCCTGTCTCCCCCAAATGTAACCACTATGCTATCCTCTGTCAACATTGAGTAATTTTACTCTGAACTTCCTATAAATTGGATCTTATAATACAGATGATTTTACAATTTTTTTTTCATATAGCATTATGTTTATGGGGTTTATTTATGTTTTTGCATGCTGTTGCACTTAGCAAAAGTGGCTTACTTACCATTAGTAGACCACAATTTGTTTATCTAATTGTTAATAGAAAGATTGTTTCATGTGTGTGTGTGTGTGTGTGTGTGTGTGTGTGTGTGTGTGTCTACAAGTTGGGGAGGGGCAGAGAGAGAGAGAGAGAGAGAGAGAGAGAGAGAATCCCAAGCAGGCTCCAGGTTGTCAGCTGTGGAGCTCTATGAGGGGCTCAAACTCACCAACTGTGAGATCATGACCTGAGCTGCAGTCAAGAGTCAGACGCTTAACCAACTGAGCCACCAGGCACTCCTGTTGGGAATTACTTTACAACTCAATTTATGACCAATTTTGGTGAATATTCTAAGAACAAATATAAATTCTGATGTCTGTGTGCACTGTTTTCCGTCAGTTTTTAATCACTTATACATATTAATACCTATAGTATTATACACATTTTAATTTGTTAATGTAAATGTACTACTATATATATATATATATATGCATTTTATTAAGTTTAGAAAAAAAAAGACCATCACATCCTCAAATATTTTTTTTTCTTTTTCAGATATTCCAATTTTACATACACACACTTACTTTTCCTGTTTTTATATTTGCAGTTCTTTTCCTTTAGAATTTTAGTAAATATATTCCAATTACCTGGTTTCCATCATTCCTTCTGGAAAGTCCTATTTTAGCTGTGTTATTTTTCCTTTCAGTGTGATAGGTCTTTTTTCCTCTGGTTTCTTTTAAAACCTTTTTCACATGTTCTGTTAGTGTTCTGATGTGCTTAATTTTATTGTCTTTAGATGCCTCTGCTTAGAGTTTGTATCATGTTTTGAATTTGTGAGATAATTTTTTTTTCAATTTAAAAAAATGTTAATTTTTTAATTAAAAGTTTTTAAAGTGTATTTGTTTTTGGGGTGGCTGGGTGGCTCAGTTGGTTGAGCATGCAACTTCGGCTCAGGTCATGATTTCACAGTTTGTGAGTTTGAGCCCCGCGTCGGGCTCTATGATGACAGCTTGGAGCCTGGAGCCTGCTTTCGATTCTGTGTCTCCCCCTTTCTCTGCCCTTCCCATGCTCATGCTCTGTCTCTCTCTGTCTCTCAATAATAAATAAATGTTAAAAAAATTAAAGTGTATTTCTTTTTCAAGGGTGGAAAGAGACAGAGAAAGAGAGAGAGAATCCCAGGCAGGTTCTGTGCTATCAGTGCAGAGCCTGGCGTGGTGCTTGATCACATGTATCATGAGATCATGACCTGAACTGAAATCAAGAGTCAGACACCTAACCAACTGAGCCACCTAGGTGCCCTATCAATTTTTGAGAATTTTTAGGAATTATCTCTTTTAAACCCAATCTTTTGCTTCCTATACTTTTTGGACTTTAATTATATATACATAATTACTGACAAGTTAAAACTTTTCACCTTGTATCATAGTCTTCTTAATCACTTTAAAAAAATTTCCATTCTTTTAATGGTTAATACCATATTTTTTTTTTCTTCTGACTTCTTTTAGCTAATGCTGTATTCATCTGTGTCTGAGGTTAAACCCATCTGTTGTTTCTAATTTCAGTTGTCATATCTATTAATTCCATAATTACTTCTTTAAAATGTATTTTTAGGGTCACCTGGGTGGGTCAGTCAGTTTCACTCCTGGCTCCTGATTTTGGCTCAGGTCATGATCTTGCATCTGTGAGATCGAGCCCTGAATTGGGCTCTGTGCTGACAACGTGGGGCCTGCTTGGGATTCTCTGTCTCGCTCTCTCTCTGCCTTTCCCCTACTCATTGTCTGTCTCTCTCTCTCTCTCTGTCTCTCTCTCTTAAAATAAATAAACATTAAAAAAATTTTAAGTTTATTTTTAAAGCTTTACTGAGGCCCAGTTGACCTACAATAATTTGCCCATATTGAAAATGTATAATTTGATTTGTTTCACTGTACATGTACACCAAGATAGTGGTTCCAAAATCATGAAAATGAACATATTCTTTCCTTAAGTTTCTGTGCATCTTTATAATCATAAAACAAGGGGCATAAGAGTACCCCTTGTTTTCTCTGTCATCAAGCAATTGCTGATTTATGTCATAATAAATCAGTTTTCAACTTCTAGAATTTTATGTAAATTTAGCTATATAATATTACTTTCTTTTCTGTTCATTTTTTATTGTGCTAAATAAACATGACATAAAACTTACTGTTAAAGCTATTTTTAAGTGCACAGTTAGCTGGCATTAATTACATTCGCATTGTTGTGCAACCATCACCACCATCCAGCCCAGAGCATTTTTCATCATTCTGAATTAAAAACTCTGTACCTGGTAAGCAGTAACTTTCCATTACTTCCTTCCCAGACTCCTGGTAACTACCATTCTACTTCGTATCTACAAATTCGACTATTCTTAGATAACTTATATAAAGTACTTCATATATTTGTCCCTTTGGGTCTGGTATTTTACGTAGTATAATGTCTTCAAGGTTAACATGTACTGTAACACGAATCAAAAGTCCATTGATTTTTAATGCTGAATAGTATTTAGTTGTGCATTTATACCATATTTTGTTTAACTGTTCATCTCTTGATGGAACCTTTGGGTTGTTTCCACCTTTTAGCTATTGTGAATACTGCTTTTATGAACACTGTTGTGCAAATATGTTTTAGGCCCTCCTTCCAACATTTAGATATATACCCAGAAGTGGAATTTCTGGATCATTTGGTAATTATTTAACTTTTTTGAGGACCCATCACACTGTTTTCCAGAGTGGCTACATCATTTTATATTCCCATCAGTGATGCACAAGGTCTCCAATTTTTTCATGTTTTGGCCAACACTTACTTTGGTTGTGTTTGTTTGTTTCATGATAGCTACCCTAATGGGTATAAAGTGGTACAACATTGTGGATTTACTTCATCTCCCTAATGGTTACTAATGTTGAGTATCTTTTCATGTGTTTATTTGCTTTTTGTATGTCTTTGGAGAAATGTCTATTCAATTCTTTTGCCCATTTTTAATTGGGCTGTTTATTTTGTTGTTGATACGTACCCTTTTTTGACTGGCTTCTTTCACTTAGGGTAATTTGTTTGTTAATTGCATGATCAATAGTTCATTAGCTTTAATAGTGAACAGTATTTCACTGTGTAGATGTACCATAGTTTGTCTATACATTCACTTCTTGACATGCACATAGACTCTTTTCAGTTTTTGGCTTAGAAATAAAGCCACCATGAACATTTGCATGCAAGTCTTTGTGTGTACATATTTCCATTTCTACAAGTATGTGTAAATATATAGAAGTAGAATGACTGATTCATATTGTAATTATATATTCAAAACTACAGTTATAGAGAAACTCATCTCACCAGCAGTGTGTGAGAATGTCATTTCCTCTAAGTCTTTTTTTCAACGTTTTTTTTTATTTATTTTTGGGACAGAGAGAGACAGAGCATGAACGGGGGAGGGGCAGAGAGAGAGGGAGACACAGAATCGGAAACAGGCTCCAGGCTCCGAGCCATCAGCCCAGAGCCTGACGCGGGGCTCGAACTCACGGACCGCGAGATCGTGACCTGGCTGAAGTCGGACGCTTAACCGACTGCGCCACCCAGGCGCCCCTCCTCTAAGTCTTTATCAGCACATGATTTGGTTAATCATCAATATTAGTCATTATGATAGGTGTACTGGTACCCTATTATAGTTTTGATTTGCATTTTGTTAAGTTTAGAAAAAAATGACCATTACATACTCAAATATTTTTTTTCTTTTTCAGACACTCCGGTTATACATAATTTAGGCTAATGGAAGTTGTATTCCTGATTACTAATGATAAGGCTATCCTTATTTTGTTGTTGTTGTTGTTGTTGTTGTTATTGTTGTTGTTGTTTTGTTTGTTTGTTTGTTTTGAATCTTTTAGTCTTTGTTTTGTTTTTAATTTGGGAAATTTCTGTTGCTGTGTTCTCAGACTACTAATTATTTCTTCTGTAACATCTAAACTGTCTAACTTGTCACTAATCTTATTCAGTGTATTATATTTTATCTCAGACATAATATTTTTCATTTCTACATGTATAATGTGGGTTTTAGTATCTTTCTGTCTATTTAACATATTCAATTTGACTCCCAGCTTTTTGAACATATGGAATACTGTTGTAAAACTATTTGTGATTTTTTTCCTTGCTAATTCTAACATCTGTGTCAATTCTGGATGTTTGGATTTACTGACTTTATTCCTCCTTTTGGATCATACTTTCCTGCTTCTTTTCATGCTAGTAGTTTTTAGTTGGCTTAAAATATAGTGAATTTTACCTGGTGTTGGATATTTTTATGTTTCTAATTTTGTTTTTGAACTTTTCCCTGGAATACAGTTACAATATTCAGGAATAGTTTGATTCTTTGCATATTGCTTTCAGTATTTGTTAAATGAAGTCAGAACAGCCATTATTTTAAGGCAAATTATCTTCCACTACTTTGATAAGACCCAGGTGAGTACCCTACCCAATGCCTTGTGACTCATTAGACTTTACAATCAGTTGGGTAAGAACAGGCACTATCGCCAGTCCTCTGTGAGCTTTAAATGCTATCGTGTGTGTGTGTGTGTGTGTGTGTGTTGTTTTATTTTATTAATATATTTTATTTTTGAGGGCAGTTTTAGATTCATAGAAAAATTAGTAGAAAGTACTAAGATTTTTCATATTTACCTCCTCCTACAGATGTATAACTTCCAGTTATCTCATACCAGAGTGATAACGTTTATTATATTTGATAAACATACACTGACACATCATTATCACTTAGAGTCCATAGTTTACCTTCAGTTTTATTCTTGGTGTTGTATATCATATGGGTTTGGATAAAAGTATAATGACACATATTTGCTATTGGGAGATCATAATTTGATATCCTGAATATCCTCTGTGATCTGCTTATTTACTTCTCACTCCCTACCTAATCCCTGGAAACAATTGATGTTTTTACTCTCTCCATAGTTTTTTCCTTTTCAAAGCTGTCATGTAATTGGAATCATACAGGATGCAGCCTTTTCAGATGACTTTGTAAACTTAGTAACTTTCATTTAAGCTTTGTCCATGTCTTTTCATGGTTTAATATAACATTTTTTTAAATACTGAATATATTGCATTGTCTGGATGTACCAGAGTTTATTTATCTAGTCACATAAGCATATCTTGATTATTTTCAAGTTTTGGCAATTAATGAATCAAACTGCTATAAACTTATGCATGAAGGTGTTTTTAATGTGTGCACAAGTTTTTAACTCCTTTGGGAAAATTTTCAAAAGCACAATTACTGTATTATATGGTAAAAATATGTTTAGTTTGTAAGAAATAGCCCCTTCTGATAATTTTGTCTTTAACATAGCTAGTTTAATTCCATTGTGGTCTCATAGCAGGCATGATAGAATTTTTATTCTTTTAAATTTTTCTTTCTTTCTTTTTTTTTTTTTAACGTTTATTTGTTTTTGAGACAGAGAGAGACAGAGCATGAACGGGGGAGGGGCAGAGAGAGAGGGAGACAGAATCGGAAGCAGGCTCCAGGCTCTGAGCCATCAGCGCAGAGCCCGACGCAGGGCTCGAACTCACGGACCGCAAGATCGTGACCTGACCGACTGAGCCCCCCAGGCGCCCCTCTTTAAATTTTTCAAGGTATGTTTTACAGCCTAGAATGTGGTGCATCTTGGTGAATGTTCCATGTGAACTTGAGAAAACTGTGTATTCTGTTGTTGTTTTATAGTCTATAAATGCCCATTATACCCAGTTGATTGATGGTGTTGTTGAATTTAATTATGTCCCTACTGATTTTTTGTCTGAGGATCTGTACATTTCTGATGGAAAGTTGTTGAAGTCATCAAGTATAATAATGGATTCATCCATTTCTCCTTGTAGTTCTAATTGTTTTTGTCTCAATGCATTTTTATGCTCTCTTGTTACATGTGTGGATATTGAGGATTGTTATGTCTTTTTGGAAAATTGACTCCTTTTTTTTTTTTTTTTTTACTTTTTTTTTTCAACGTTTTTTATTTATTTTTGGGACAGAGAGAGACAGAGCATGAACGGGGGAGGGGCAGAGAGAGAGGGAGACACAGAATCGGAAACAGGCTCCAGGCTCCGAGCCGTCAGCCCAGAGCCTGACGCGGGGCTCGAACTCACGGACCGCGAGATCGTGACCTGGCTGAAGTCGGACGCTTAACCGACTGCGCCACCCAGGCGCCCCAAATTGACTCCTTTATCATGTAATGCCTCTGATAACTTTCCTAGCTCTGAGGTCTACTCTTTCTGAAATTAGTATAATTTTTCTGGTTTCTTTTGATTAATGTTAGAATGGTATATTGTCTCCATATTTTTACTTTTAATTTATATTTAAAGTGGATTTCTTATGGACAACATATAGTTGGGTATAATTTCCAATCCACTCTGACAAACCCTATCTTTTAATTGGTGCATTTAGACCACTGATGTTCAATGTGATTATTGATATAGAGTGATTAATATCAACCTTATTTGTTTCTGTTTTTTACTTATTGCTCTTGCTTTTTGTTACTATCTTTGTCTTCCACTATTTTTCTCCATTTTGTTGTTTTGTGTAATAAAAAAAATACGTATCCTGACACAGAGCTCTTGAAACCCTTGTAAATTGCTAAGTGATAAGAGGACTAGGGCCATCTTTGGTTCTATTGAGGTGACTCCTACTGGGCTCTTGGATGATTCCTGGATGGGAACTGGTCACCAAAAAACCAAGCCATGATTAAAGGCTTGGAATTTTCAGCTCTACCTCCTATCCTCCAACGAGGAAAGAGGGGCCAGAAATGGGGTTAAATAATTGGTCATGCTTATGTGGGGAAGCCTCCAAAAAATTCTAATACTAGGGGGTTTGAGGAACTTCCAAGCTGATGAAAACCTGCACAGTGAAAAGGTGATGCATCACAACTCCATGAGGTCAGAAGCTCCTGAGCTCAGGACCCTCCAAGACCTTTCCCTATGTATTTCTTCATCCAGCTGTTCATCTGTTCTTTATGACATTATTTAAATAAATAAATAAATAAATAAATAAATAAATAAACAAATAATACATACATACATGCATAAATGCATAAATAAATAAAGTAAACAAGTAGTATTTTTCCCCCTGAATTCTGTGAGCTGCTCTGGGAAATAAATCAAAACTGAGAAGAGGGTCATGGGAACCCCTGATTTGTAGCCACCCTGGACAGAAGTTGTGGGTACCCTGGGGACCTACTACTTGAGATTGGCATCTGAAATAGGGTGGGAGCAGTCTTGTGGGAATGAGCCCTTAATCTGTTGGTTCTGATGTTATCTCTGGGTAGTGTCAGAATTGATTTAAATTGTAGGATACCCGCTGGTGTCACAGATAATTTCTTGGTGTAGGGTAAAACCTCCATACATTTGGTAATCAGAAGTGTCAAAGTGTGAGCAGTAAAAGAGGCTCACAGAAAAGACAAAGAGGGAAGAACTGGGTTTTCCCCTACAAAAGAAGAAAAGAACTTGTTTTTCAATATAGGTTGTAATTGAGCTTTTTGTATTCTATATGATTCTATTTCTTAGCATATTTTATACACTTTTTTTTTACTTTTCTTAGAAGTTACCTTAAAGTTTGCAATATACATTAAAACTAACCCAAATTCATTTTTGAATAACACTATAGTGCTTTACAGGTATTGTGTCTTATAACAATATTTTCTCTCATCCCTAATGTTGTTTTGTGTATATATAAGCATATATAAGCATATATGTATGCATATATCTATATATGCATAAATAACTGAATACATTATTACTATTATTATTTTGAACACTGTTTCCTTTTAGATCAATTAATACTAAAATAATTTATTATACCTTTACTATTCCATCTTTAGTTTGTTCTTTGTTTCTTTCTTTGTTTCTTTCTTTCTTTCTAGATCAAGTTTCTTACCTATATTATTTTCCTTCTCTAAGGAACTTCTTTTAACATTTCTTAAAATATAGGTATAGGTCTTCTGATAACAAATAACCTCAATTTATGTTTATCTGAGAAAGCCTGTATTTCTTCTTCCTTTTTGAGGGATAATTTTGTAGGGTATAATATTCTAGGTTTGAGGGTTGTTTTATTATTTTTACTTGTTTTCTCTTTAACACTTTATTTCACTCCACTGTCTTCTTGGTTGCATAATTTCTTAAGGGAAATTAGATGTAATACTTATCTTTACTTCTTCATAAGTAAGGTGTTATTTTCTTTTGTTTTTGTTTATTTATTTATTTTGAAAGAGAGAGAGAGAGAGAGAGAGAGAGAGCTAGGAAGGGGCAGAGAGAGGGAGAGAGAGAATCCCAAGCAGTCTTCGTGCTGCCATCACAGAGCCCAATGTGGGGCTTGATCTCCAGAACCATGAGATCATGTTCTGAGACAAGATCAAGAGTTGACACTTAACTGACTGAGCCACCCAGGTGCCCTTAAAGTGTTATTTTTCTTGTGACTTCTTGTAGAACTTTATCTTTGATATTCTATATTTTGAAAATGATATGCCTAGGTGTTGTACATTTGGAATTTATCCTAGTGGGTGGTCTCTGAGCTTTCCAGATCTATGATTTGACTTCTGACATTAATTTGGGGGGAATTCTCAGTCACTATTGTTACAAATATTTCTTCTGACCCTTTCTATCTTCTCCTTGAGGTATTCCTATTACACTTATGTTACATATTTTGTATTTGTCCTATAGTTTTGGGGTATTATATTTTGTTTTGTTTTGTCTATTTTACTTCTTGCTTTTATTTTTGGAGTTTTCTTTTGTGATATTCTCCAGCTCAGAGATTCTTTCCTCAGCTATGTCCAGTCTACTAATAAGCCCTACAAGAGCATTCCTCATTTCTCTTACAGTATTCTTGATTTTTTAGCATTTATTTTGTTTCTTTCTTAAGATTCTCACCTCTACTTATAATGTTCATCTATGTTTGCATGCTACTTCCTATATCTATTAGAGCCCTTACCTTAATCATAGTTGTTTTAAATCCCTGTTATGATAATTGCAACATTCTTGTCATACCTGAGCTTCTGAAGCTTGTTCTGTTTCTTCAAACCATGGTTTTTGTTTGGTTGGTTTTGCTATTGCATTTTGGTACTATATATATATATATATATATATATATATATATATATTTGATAGATGGACATGTACAGAGTAAAAGGGACTGCTCTCAGTAGGCTAATAGTAATTTGATGATAAGCATTCTATAGTCAATTAATTAGTTCTCAGTTTTTTAGAGCATTTGTTTTTTGATGTGAACTTCACAAGTGTTTATCAGCCCTTACCATCACTCTCCTCACTTAGGTGGAACAAGATATCTAGAAGGGTCTGGAGAGGGAGGTATTTCCCTTCCTCTACATGGAAGGTTAGAATTGAATGAAGCTGAAAACTTTCCTTATCCCAGGTTATATAGGTTCTGTTAAGTCCTGGAAGGCTCTAATTAAATAGTTTTTCCTGAAGTCAAACCTTTATAAGAGAAACCTTGTTAAGAAAAACACAGTGCTCTGGTATACTCAAACATGGTTCATTTTTTCCCTCTCCTTGACAGAAATTTTTTTTTTCTGATATTGACTTTGAGTATCTGTCAGAGCTTCAGGATATAAAAATATAACATAAATGCGGGGCCTCCTGATAACTGAATCCCTTGGAGTTTTTATTTCTCATACTTGCTCACACTGAGCTTCCAGCAATAAGTCAATTACAGCTCAGGTTTTCCTGCTCCAGCTCTGGTTCCCATGGAGGCTTCTGCTCTTGTGGGCTATGATTCTCTATATTTGCTTGTAGGTCTTTCCAGTTTGGGGGACAGCAGTTTTCCCTGTAAGCTCATTTCTTGTATGCATCTAAGAAGAACTTCAGATTTTTCAAATTTTTCAGCTTTTTATTTTCTGTTAGGATGGACTGACTCCCAAAGCCCTCATGTGCATTATTAGAAATGAGAAACCCCAAGTATTCTTCTCTCTAATCCTTTCAGGCATTTCTTTCCAGACTTTAGGTGTTTTCTTACAAGTATGTATCAATCAATACTCTGTGGAGTACTTAAAAGAGCGGCATCTGCAGATGTCTAGAATCCCATGTGCAATCCTCTGTCTGTGTAGCTCTTCCTTCTCTGGTACTTCACCCTGAAAACTCTAACCTCCTTGACCTCCTCTGATGCTCAGTCCTATCTTTTCAACTCAGGGTGTCTTCTGATTTCTTCCCAGGTTTCTTTTTCTTGAGTTGCAGCCTAGAAACTCTGTCAAGGAAACAATATCGGCAATTATAGGGCTCTCCTTATTTTATTTTCAACTCATAGGAATCACTGTTTTCATTTATTGATGTTCAGTGTCTTGGAAACGATCTTTTATATTTTATTCATTATTTTATTATTTTTTTTTCTGGTGGGAGGTCATGTCTGATTCATTTTACTCCAATTTGGTCTGAAGTAGAAGCTATGCATTCTATAATTGCTCTTTGCTTCTTTTTTATTGATTTTGCCTTCTGGTAAATTTTTATATCTTGTCATCTACTTTCTTAAACATATAAATCAAAACAAAATTTGAGTCCATTTCAGGTAACTTAGATATCTGGACCATCTATGAGTTTCTTTCTTTCTTTCTTTCTTTCTTTCTTTCTTTCTTTCTTTCTTTCTTTCTTTCTTTCCTTCCTTCCTTCCTTCCTTCCTTCCTTCCTTCCTTCCTTCTCTTCGTACTGTTTTGGTGTTGGAATGAAAATTTATAATCAAACCCTAGACATTGTGTATAGGTAAGTTATAGAGATGCTGCTTGATGCTATATACTTTATGGTGATTTAATTTAATGTTTTCTAGCCAGTTAGAAAAGGGGCAGATCACAAACTTCTATTGGGATCTAGGTGAATACAGTCTGGGTTTTTATGTTTTAATGCATGCTCTATTTCTGAGTTGTCCCTACTCTCAGTGTGAATTCCTTCAGAGTCCCAACTCTGAGCCTGGGTGTTTATATAAGGTCTCTATTTCTCGTTTAGACAAGTATTTCTTTGTGCACATCGTAGTGTAAGGCTTTCAAAAGCTCTGTTTATCTTCTCAGCTTCTTAGGCACTGCTTTATTCTTGATATTTAGACTGTCACCTTACTTTGTTTAAAAATCTGTATCAAGTGCTTTCAAGGGAAACATGAAGCAGTTTATTGTCCTCACTTCTTTGTTTTTCCTTAATGTCATGAAATAGTTGTATTTGTGTGTACCTCTGTGTGTGTGTGTGTGTGCGCATGTGTTTGCACAGTTGTCTTATTTGTTTTTGGTAGGAGGATTGTGTTGATAAAAACTCTTAATTCATATATGCAAGTGGAGGGCCATGGTACTGTTTTGAATTTCATTTTTATTGTCTTTTTAAGTCTATGATCTTTAAAAGTCTTTTAACCAGGGGCACCTGGGTGGCTCAGCTGGTTAAGCTTTGGACTTCCGTTTAGGTCATGATCCCATTGTATGGGGTATGAGCGCTGTGTCAGGCTCTGTTCTGGCATCTCAGAGCCTGGAACCTGCTTCAGATTCTGTATCTTTCTTTCTCTCTCTGCCCCTCCCCTGCTTGTACTCTGTCTCTCTGTCTCTCTCTCAAAAAAAAAAAAAAAACATTAAAAAATAAATAAAAATAAAAATAAATAAAAGTCACTTAACCTGAAGACATTTTTGTTTCCTTACCTTTAAAGTAGAGACATCCTATTTTATAGAGCTGATGTAAATATAATGTAAGATAATTTTCTTGAAAACACCATAAGCTAAATTTTTCTGTAAAACATGGTCACAAGTTATGTATAATATTATTTGTTTATAACATTACTTGTAATAATAATAATAATAAACTGATGTCATACCAACTGAATACAACCTGCTACATAGCAAATATACTATAATGGTTTTTATTTGCATTGTTTGTGACAATCCTCACAATAAATGTATAATTCAGTTATTTATATTTTCTTTGCAAGACACCATTGAATCTAATCTTTCTTTTTAAAATTTATTTTTTTGGGGTATTTTTAGGACTCTAAACTCATTATTGTAAAAATAAGTCTCAGTAGAAAAGAACATGTATATTTTCACGTTCTGCTTTTTTGGATTCTTATTGGGATTTTGAATTCTTAAGAGATGAGACCTTGTTTAAGCACTTTATCCTCTCTGAAACTAATTTATCTCACCTGAAGAATAGAGCTGATACTGCCTTTTTAACATGATTATTGAAGTAAGATAATGTATGTAAAGCCCCCTACCATAATGCTTTAGACATAGTTGTCATTCAAAATTGCTGTCAATGCATAGCATTTGATTTTATATAAATATTTTCATAAGCATTTGAATTGACATAGAACAGCAAGTATTTTCCACCTAGAATTCCATGGAACTTGTTGAAATAAGTTCATATTAATGATAAACTAATACTTTGCTTTTCATTTGTGTGATGTGATTTTTGAACATGAATTGGTTCTACTTGAAGTACTTCAACAAACATGGTATTTTGTCCTCTGAATTCATTCCCTCTGGCTGAAATTATCTCATCCTTTTACCTTTCTGAATGATTCCTATAATTCCTTCTAATTTTAACTATAACCAGATCAAGAAAGTTCTCTCCAATGCAATAGTATGATCTAGAAAACCTCCCATTCTTAATTAACTGCACAAACTTATGTCAAGCATTGAAGTTGAATTGCTTTCTTAAATGTCTCTATTCTGGCTCACTCCCCACCAGAAAAACTACTCCTCAAAATGACAGATGGTATATTTTTCATTTCTGAATTTCCAAGGCTTAGCTCAATGCTTGACGCATGGCAAATGCTCTGGAAATATTTGTTTCAAGAATAAATTTTATTTTATTTTACTTTATTTTATTTTTTAATGCTTATTTATTTTTGAGAGAGTGAGAAAGAGAGAGATAGAGTGCTAGTAGGGGAGGGACATAAAGAGAGGGAGACAAAGAATCTGAAGCAGGCTTCAGGCTCTGAGCTATCAGCACAGAGCCTGAAATGGGGCTTGAACCCATGAACAGTGAGATCATGACCTGATTTGAAGAGTTGAAGTCAGTCATCTGACTGAGCCACCCAGGTGCCCGTCAGGAACACAGTTTAAAAAGAATGAATGAATCAATGAATGCTAGTCTTTTTGTGTGTGTGTGTGTTTGTGTGTGTGGTCTTGTTTTTGCTTTTGTTTTCTTTTTTTTATAGTTTATTTATTTTTAAATTTACATCCAAGTTAGCATATAGTGCAACAATGATTTCAGAAGTAGATTCCTTAATGCCCTTTACTCATTTAGCCCATCCCCCTGCCACAGCTCTTCCAGTAACACTCTGTTTGTTCTCCATATTTAAGAGTCTCATGTTTTGTCCCCGTCCCTGTTTTTATACTATTTTTGTTTCCCTTCCCTTATGTTCATCTTTCTTGTATCTTAAATTCCTCATGAGTGAAGTCATGATTTTGTCTTTCTCTGACTAATTTCACTTAGCATAATATCCTCCAGTTCCATCCATGTAGTTGCAAATGGCAAGATTTCTTTCTTTTTGATTGCTGAGTAATACTCCATTGTGTGTGTATATCTATCTATCTATATATATATAAATAGATATATATAGATAGATATATATATAGATAGATAGATATAGATAGATAGATATAGATAGATATAGATAGATAGATATAGATAGATAGATCTATCTATCTATATCTATCTATATCTATATATATATATATATATATATATATATATATATATATCACATCTTCTTTGTCCATTCATACATCGATGGACATTTGGGCTCTTTACATACTTTGGCTATTGTCAATAGTGCTACTATAAACATTGAGGTGCCTGTGCCCCTTCGAAACAGCACACCTGGATCCCTTGGATAAATACCTAGTATTGCAATTGCTGGGTCATAGTGTAGTTCTCTTTTTAATTTTTTGAGGAACTTCCATACTGTTTTCCAGAGTGGCTGCACCAGCTTGCATTCCCACCAGTGGTTGAATGCTACAGTCTTATCCACTGCTATATAGCTTTAAAATAAGTTGATCTATTGCACATGGAGCAAACTGGACTAAACTAGTGGTTTCTAATGCTGCCTGCACTTTAGAATCTTTTGGGGAACATTTAAAATATAAAATGTCTAGAGCTCTTGCCAGAGATTCTTGTTTACTTGGCTTGGGAAGAGTGAGTTCTGGAAATTGAATGTTTTAAAAGCTTCCTAGGAGATTACAAGTGTTGTCATGTTTTAGAAGCATTCTATTAAATTGGGGTGCCTGGGTGGCTCAGTCGGTTGAGCATCCAACTTCGGCTCAGATCATGATCTCACAGTTTGTAGGTTCAAGCCCCGCATCAGGCTCTGTGCTGACTGCTTGCTCAGAGACTGGAGCCTGCTTCAGATTCTGTCTCCTTCTCTCTCTGCCCCTCCCCCGCTCACGCTTTGTCTCACTCTGTTTCTCAAAAATAAATAAAATGTAAAAAAAAAAAAAAATGTAAAAAAAAAAAAAAAAAAAAGAAGCATTCTATTAAATCCTTCACCCCCAGTAAGGAATCCTAGACAGTTATGGTTGATTAACATATGTCTTGATTTTTTTTTGAGTTTTTATTTAAATTTCAGTTAGTTACCATACAGTGTTATATTAGTTTCAGGTATACAATGTAGTGATTTATGACTTAATATATAACACCCAGGACCCATCACAAGTGCCTTCCTTAATCCCCATAATCTATTTCACCCAAATGCCCACCCACATTCCCTCCAACAACCCTGTTTGTTGTCCATAGTTAAGAGTCTATTTTCTGGTTTGCCTCAAAAAGTTAAAAATAGAACTACCCTATGATCCAGCAATTGCCCTAATAGGTATTTACTCAAAGGATACAAAAATACTGATTTGAAGGGACACATGCATCCCGATGTTTACAGCAGCATTATCAACAATAGCCGAATTATGGAAAAATATGAATTATCCATCCACTGATAGATAAATGGATACAGAAGTTTTGGTGTATATATACAATGGAATATTACTCAGCCATAAAAATAAGAATGAAATCTTGACATTTGCAATGACATGGATGGAGCTAGAGAGCATTACGCTAAGTGAAATAAGTGAATCAGAAAAACAGGAATACCATATCATTTCATTCATATGTGGAATTTAAGAAACAACAATAATGAACATGGGGAGAAAGGCACAGTATACAATTTTTAATTTTTTTCAAATGTTTCTTTATTTATTTTGAGAGAGAGTGAGAAAGAGCTTGAGCAGGAGAGGGGCAAAGAGAGAGAGAGGGAGAGAGAGAATACTGTCAGCACAGAGCCTGAAATGGGGCTTGATCCCATGAACCATGAGATCATGACCCACGCTGAAATACAGAGTTGAATGCTTAACCGACTAAGCCACCCACGCACCCTAGTTATGAAATTTTGGTAGGGAATTGCAAATAGAACAAAATAAGCAGAAATATAGAGTTGATTGAAAATATAAATATTGGATTCTATATGTGAATGGCATTTATTGCTTTTTCTGAAGCAAACTTTCAGACACCTAGAATATAAAAGTGTTTTCTCTGACTTGAAAATGGACTTAAATCTACACACTTACATGTGTGCAAACATAAAATTTCCATTCAGTTATTGTAGAAATCCAAATTTTATTAAGCCCAAATTGTCTTGGAAGATCTAGAATATTCTCCATGAATACCAGAATGAATATGGGGCTTGTAGTTAAGGGATTTCAATTTGGACCCTGGATTGACTACTTTAGGCTTTGTTAATGGAGGGGAGCCTCCTCTCATGTCTCAGCCCAAGTTTCTCTTTGTGTAAAGTCAAAAGTACTATAAGACATATTTCCCCCCTTCCTTAGAAAAGTAACCTCCATAGACCTGTGTGACCAGTTGCTCTAGAGTGAGCTTTCTTAGAATCAGGTCCTGAGATGGAATTTGCAGGATATTTTTTGGGGAATATCCTTGTGGAGGGAAAGAAAGCAAGATTTGGTACAAGTCAAATTTGAGGTAGAATGCCTGAAGACAGCCCCAGCAAACTCCATGGAGAGCTCTATTGTAAAATGACCATCAGTTATCCTTATAATGAGTTGAAAAGTTCTGGTCTTTACACCCAAGGCCTAGACCACACACACGCACATGCACACACACACACACACACACACACACACACACACATTCTTTATTTCATGTGTCTCATCCAGGTCCTGGTATATTAAAAGAAAAATCAGTATATATCTATGAATACACTGGTACTTAAATTATTAAATTGCCATCTCAAATATTGTCACTTCAGGAATGTTCTCTTTGGCACATCATTTCTCGAACTTAAGGGTGATATCTGTCTCATATCACTTCTTTCTATTACTGCACTTAAGTAACAACTGATGTTTACAAAGAGTATGCTAAGTGTTCTAAATTTTTTAGAATTTTTTAAAGTTTATTTATTTTGAGAGAGAGAGAGCACAAGCTGGGGAAGGGTAGTGAAAGAGAAAGACAAAGAGAGAGAGAGAGAGAGAAAATACCAAGCAAGATCCATGCTGTCAGTGCAGAGCCTGTCGTAGGGCTCAAACTCACAAAGTGGGACATCATGACCTGAGGTGAAATCAAGTCGGATGCTTAACCAACTGAGCCACCCAGGTGTCCTTCGAACTTTTTATATATGAGCTCATTTGTTCTTCCTAATAATCATACATATAATAAAATATTTTTTACCCTCATTTTACACATGAGGAAATTGAAGAATGGGGTAAAATCATACAATCAGATTATGGTGAGTTTGAATCCAGGTAGTGTAGTAACTGCAGCCTCTGTGCCTGACTTCTCCCAGCTGGTGTAAAAGTTGAGAAATAGTCTAATCTCTTAGGCAAGATAGTAAGTTCCTGGAGGAAAGGAAGAATATTGTACTCACGTCATATAGATCACATTATTTTTGTACTCACATCATATAGTAGATCTATAAGATTCCTTAAAAAGTACTACAAATTTTGGGACTGAGCAGTGGGAAGAAGGACAAAGAGAAAGAAAGAGAAAAAGGAAGGAAGGATCATAATGTAATATATAAGGAGAAAGAGAAAATACTGGCAGGGAAATGTTTTCTCAAAATCTACAAGGTTAAACATGTAATCAAGATGAGGGTAATTTTATTGGAACAGAAAGATCAATAGGTCCATTTAAATAGCTAGACATGAGAGTGTTTAATTTGAATATCTAAATGGATTTTCTTAGTGATAATGTCAGATGTCTATTGCCCCTTCAGCTTCCATTGTTAATTTCTCCTCTGCCCATATGTTTCCTGACCAGAGTACAGCTTTGCTGAGATAATGTTTCTCACTTAGCCTTGGGGTGGGCATTCTGTCCTGTCTGAATGGTATCCTGATAGCCGCAAGCACCTTGGGAAGAAGCCATATCACTGAATTCACCAGGGCATATTAACAGATAAGCTAAGTTCTAGATATGGCAATTAACACAATCACTCATTTAGAGAAATAATTTATTTAAAATTCCTTTGAGTCCTTTCGTCCTAAGATATGATTATCAAATCCATGCTTATTTTATTACCTACCAAGTTATGAGTTCTTAGCCAAATAGCTCTTGACATTTTGCAGAGGGAAATGATGAGGTTTTAAAAAATGCACTGGGAATAGCTCACTTTTACCGCGATGGCTCTTTCCCCCTAAGGAGGACGCTTCCCACAGAGCAGTGGAAACTATGATGTTTATCCTCTTTTTCGTACTAGTGATCTACCCTTACAAGAATTGTAAGAAAACAGGCTCAGTGGAAAATAAATTGGAAGACTGATTATGACAGGCAAAGGCAAAGTAGGAAAATGACAGTCAAAAGAGATAGGCAACGTACGCATTCAATCAGCAAATACTGACCGCTTCTGTGTTCTGTGTTCTGTCCTAAAAGCTAGAAGCACAACCGTGAAGAGAGAAATGTTGAGTTACTAACCTTCATGGCTATGACTATCCTTGAGAGGGCTGGATAAGATGTGGGGAGGGGATCTGTTTGTCAGAGTTCATTCACTATTTATGACTCTCGCCTGAAAAAGCCTTCAAGGCTGTGTGGAAATGAGTTAAATCACTGGATTTCAAATGTGTTCATGAATCAGATTCACCCAGAAGTCTTGTGAAATCACCAATTGCTGGGTCCAATGTTAGCATTTCTGCTTCAGTTGGACTACGAAGGGGCTGGAGAAGTTGTGTCTAACAAATTCACAGGCGATGTTGATGCTGCTGGTCTGAGGTCCACTATTTGAGAGTCATTGAATGGGATGCTAGAACTTGAGGCAGGAGTCCCCCTTCGAAGGCCATTGCATAAAGACACACAGTAAAATATTATTTAAGTAGAGCCAAGACTTGATTAAAACAGAGCTATATTTCACGGGGCACCTGGGTGGCTCAGTCAGTTAAGCATCCGACTTTGGCTCAGGTCACGATCTTGCAGTTTGTGAGTTCAAGCCCTGTGTTGGGCTTTGTGCTGACAGCTCAGATCCTGGAGCCCATTTTGGATTCTGTGTCTCCCTCTTTCTCTGCCCCTCCCCTGCTCATGCTCTGTTTCTCTCTCCTTCAAAAATAAATAAACATTAAAAAAAAAAAGACAGAGCTAGATTTCAACTCGGCTCCATTTTTTATTAATATTTTGCCACCGTGCAAGGTCCTTAAACTAACAGACCAGTTCAAAACAAACATAACACTGTTAAGGGCATCAGACACATCACATTAGTTAAGCAGGAAAATACCATTCTCAAGACCTAGGTGGGAGCCTGATACCCTCCTTAAGAATTCTGGAAACCAGAGTTGAAGCAGAGGTTCTCAGATCAGGCTTAAAGGAAGGCTTCCATGTGTCCTTCGTAAGTTGCTTTCAGATTCTTCATTTTTTTTTTTCTTATCTGTTCTGAACCAGCATGGACCAAAGCCCTCGCCTTGCTCACAGGATTGATGCTACTGCAGCTTATTTGAGTACTCTATCCATCTTGCTGTATTCTAATCTATTTTTCATGATGCAATCAGAGTGATCTATACCAAAATGCAAATACGATCACATGAGCCCTTTTGGAAAGATTTAATTGGCTCCCATGATATTTGGGCTGTGCTTTCACATTCTCAATATGAGCTGTGAACCCATGAATCATTTGGGTCCTGCCTGGCCCTTCAAGATCATGCATTCCACGCACTGGATTTGACTCAGTACCAACCACTCTGCCCCTCCAGTCCTTAGCTGTAATGTGTTCTTTCGGCCACAGGAGAATTGCAGTTGCTGCTAATTCTTTTTGGAAAAAGTTTCTCCTTTCTGTCCACCCTCTGCCCATTTTACTTAGACTGCTCCTCCTACCTATTCTTATTATCTCAGCATGACTATCAGATTTCAAAAAAAACCTCTGTGCCTACTGCCCTCTTGCTCATCCCAGGTCCCAAGTTCCAATCACTTTAATTCATTTGCTTGTAACTCCATGTACTTTCCCTTCATTGCTTTTATGCCAGTTGCAATTATATTTATTGGTTGGTTTTTATCTGTCCATCCTTACCCTAAGCTCCTTGTGGGGACACAGTCAGTGTTGTTCATTACCCGGCACTTAGCGGAGTAGCTGACACACAGTAATTGGCCAACAATTAGCCACTGAGCAAGTGAATGAATGAAGTGACCCAAAGCGATGGCCAGAATGCATGGGTCTGTGTATAGGGGGGAAAATACACACCCATATGGAGTGGAAGAGAGGGCCACGCATTGATGCATTTCTTTCAAGCACCTGATGAGTGAGTTCTGGCTTGGGGATACATTTCAACCAACATTCTAGTCTGGTGGTTTCCCAATAGAGACACAACTGTTATTTTATTTGAGGCCATTCTTCATCATGTAGTAGTACTTTGTTTGATGTAGGAATTTTAACATTCTTGGTCTTGACCCACAAAATCCCAGCAGCACCTTTCCTCTAACCATTTCTAAACAGTCCCAAACATGTCCATATGCTTGTGATGAGTAATGCTGCTGTCTCTTGAGAATTACCATCTAAATCACATTAGCATCTACCTCCACCTTGCAGAGGAGAAAGAAAAGGAATGAACACAAACACAATGTCTAGGGTTGGCCTAAAGATTACTTGTTAAAGTATATATGAAGTCCTTAGTATCAGTCTAACACATAGTAAATGCTCAATAAATAGTGGCTGTAAGTAACAGGAAGTGATGTTGAAAGCCTGAACTAAAAAGTGAGGTGAAGTTGGAGAAAATACAAAAGATTCAAGAATCTATTTAGGAGGTAAAGTGAGTTTATTTTGGTAATGTTGTTCGAGGTCAGAAAAAGAAAAAAAATATTTTGTAATGTATGCTTGGACAATGGGTACCATTAACTGAGATATAGAATATAACAAAAAGGATAAGCTTTCAAAGGGGAAGGTCATTAATTTGGTATGGGGCACCTGGATTTGAGCTGTCTCTGGGGTGAATTGAAAGAGATATTCAGTAGCAGTTGGGCATTGGGCAATAGTAGTTTTGGAATTCATGTTGTAGGAGGTGAAATTTGAAACTTTCACAGAAGTGATGGGAACTGTTCAACAAGAAGGTATTGAGTGGAAATCCAGGGGAATAGCCCATAGGGGTTAAGCCAAGGATGAACAGAAGGGAAGGAGACCTCCAGGGACAATTGAGAAAGAGAAGGAGGACCTTAAGTTACATGTGTCTTAGAATCCGAGGGAGGAGTGTATTTTAATAGTAAGGGAGCTGTCATCAGAGTTCAAAGTCATGGAGACGTTTACCACACATCCTGAGAGTATATAGCTCAAAGTAGTGATTTACTACTCATTTAGGATTCTATATTTGTGTTTGTCTATGGAATGGACCATTGTTTTCTTCCCAGCAGCCTTTCCTCTTTCTGTACAAATGAAAGACTTTGGAAAACTGTGGTTCCTCTAATTCACATGGTTCTGATGGATCTGCTGACATTAGGATCTCACTCTTTTCTCCCTGGTAGGCATAGGACCTTCCCTTGGCCATTCTCCAACTTAATAATCTATGTTTTTAGTCACAGGGTTTATTCCCAGGAATAAACATGTCTACTAAGCTGAGCTAATCAGAGATTTTTTGTTTTTATGGTTTTTTTTTTCCTGAAATTTGTATAGGGACCCTGTGGAAGAGGGCTTTCTTCAGTGGTCTCCAGCTAAAATGATGTAAGCTTGGAGTTGCTGACAGCCCTGTCCACCATCCATGCCTCCACCACTCCCACCACCAACTGGAGAAAACTGCTTACAGTAGGAGAAATGACACCAGCAAGAGAGGCAGAAGCAGAGAGAGAGACAGTGTCTGGACAAGTGATGAGAAGAGAACAATGGCACTCCAAAAGATTGTGAGAATAGCTGTCTCCTCAGCCTTTTGGCTACCTGAATCGATCAATTCCTATTTTCACCTATGCTAGTTTTAGTAGGGTCTTTGTCACTTGCAACTAAAGTATATTGACTCACAATGTGTTTTGCTTCCTCAGTAAAGTCTTCTCTGACCCCCAAACCAGATCTAGATACTCAGTTTTACTGTTTCTTGCCTTCTGTGGACACTGTCCAAGCACTGCACCCCTTTCCACTTCATTCATAAAGTAGATTCCTCACAGAGGGTCTTTGACCTTCCTGCCTATGGACTTATGTCTCCACCTCAATCCCATTGCATTAACCTCTATTGTCTCACCTCTTGAGAAAGCCCTCTATGCCAACTTCCTCCACCTACTCATCCCTGCTCAGTCTTTCTGCACCTAGACACCAGCACTGGTGCCTGCTGTCTCCTCACGCCTTCCCCCCACACCAACACACCTACAAGACGCTTCTCATGTCCATCTCAGGGCTCCTTCTCTATTAACCATAACATTCCTAGTCCAGTCTAATAACTTTTACTGCAATTAAGACAGATATGTTTCTCTCAAGTTTACATGAAGCAAACAAAGCTGTGCAAATTATTTGACTTACTAAATATTATGCAATGTAAAGTAAAACACAGATTTTTTTTTTTTTTTTTTTACAGACCAGGGCTCTTTCTCTCTCTTTTTTTTTTTTGGTCATTTTTACTCAATTTACCATCTTTCTTTTCCTGTTCCTTTAATTATATTTACACAGAACCTACAAAGAGCTTATTAAAATAGGAGGCCCATAAATAATGTAAGAACTATATTCTCAATTCCTGCTTTTAAGAAATTTCTGATGTCCTCAATGGAACAAAGCTAACATAACATGTAATAACAATAAACAATATTACAAGGTTTTCTCTTGTGGCACAAATATCCAGCTATCAATAGATTGATTGATTGATTGATTGATAGACAGAACTGGCTAATAAATGAGGATTGTATCAGTTGGGGAAGGCTCCTCCTCCTGGAGAAGGTTGTGTTTGAGTAAGGACTTTAATAGTGTCAAGAAGGAAAGGAGATATTATAGCACTAATGGGAACAACATCTTGCTGACTGGCCTGACTGGACCAACCAGGAAAACCCTTCATCAAGTTGAGGAAATTCCCCTCTATTCTTACGAGTTTTTAACATAAATGAGAGTTAGATTTTGCTAAATGTTATTCTGTGTCAATTGATGAGATGACACGACTTTTCTTCTTTAGCTTGCTAATATGGTGGATTACACTGATTTATTGTCAAATGTTGAACTCTTGCATACCTGGAAAAAAATCCCCCTTAGACCTAAGTTATAATTCCTTTTATACAGTGATGGATTCATTTGCTAATATTTTGTTGAGCGTTTTGGAGTCTAAGTTCATTAGAGATATTGGTCTGTAGTTTCCCTTCTTAAGGAAATTTTGACTTTTTAGGCTTTTGGTATCAGGGTAATGTTGGACTTACGAAATGAATTGGAAAACACTTTGTCTTCATATTTTTCTGGAAGAGACTTTGTGAAAATGTTCTTTAAATATTTTGAGAAATTTTCCAGTTAAACTATAAATACTAGGAGATTTCTTATTCTGGAGGATTTAATTATGAATTCAATTTCCTTAATGGTTATAAGACTGTTCAGATTAATTATTTATGTCATCTTGGTTTTTGAGGAATTCATTTATTTCTCATAAGCTGTCAAATTTATGAGTATAAAATTGTGTGCAGTGTTCCCTAATTATCTTTATTGCTCCAGGATCTGTGGTGCTGTCTCATTTCATTCTTAATATTGCCTTCTCTTTTTGTTTTCCTGTCTTTTCAGTGGTTTACCAATTTTATTATTTTTAAAAAAAACAAATCAGCTCTTGTTTCATTGACTTTCTCTATAGCTTACCAAGTTTCAATTTCCTTTATTTCTGCTCTTATTTTCAAATAAAAATTATATAATTTCAAATAAGATAGTTTTAAAAAAAGAAATATTTTATCTTTGCTTGATCTGGGCTTATATTACTTTTCCTTCCCTAGTTTTCTTTAAGATAAAAACTTAGACTGTTTATTTGAGGCCACCTTGATTTGCTTCTTCATATTTGGCCAACCTTCCATTCCTATGATAAATCTCATTTGCTAATATTGTCCTTATTGTCTATTGTTGGATTCCATTTGCTAATACTTTGTTAAGGATTTTTAGGTATATGGTCATAAATGTTTTGGTCTCTACTTTTCATTTCTTGTGCTGCCTTTGTCTGATATTGGTATCAGTATGGTGCTGGCCTCACAAGGTAAATTGGGATGTCTTTCTTCTTATTATATTTTTCTAGAAGAAATTTTGTGCTTTCATGTAACTTTTTTCTTAAATATTAGGAATATTTCACCAGTGAACTTATGTATGTCTGCATTTCTCTTTGTGGAATGGGTCGTGAATAAGAATTCAATGTCTTGAATAGATATAGAACTGTTCATTATATGTAATGCTTCTTGTGACTTTTGATGGTTTGTGGCTTTTATCCTTTTAGGATGTCTTCAACTTGTATTTTGAAAATTTGTGTCATTTATGGTTTTGGTTTATCTTTACAAGAACAAGGTTTTTTTGTTTTGTTTTGTTTTGTTTTGTCTCATTTACTTCCTCTACTGTTTTTATGTTTCCTATATTACTAATTTCTTCTCTGATCTTCATTATTCCTTTTCGTTGGCTTGCTTGGTGTTTAATTTGCTCTACCTTTCCAAGTTCCTTGAGGCTGAAGGCTAAATAATTGATTCAAGCCATTTTTCTTTTCTAATATAAGCATTTTATATCATACATTTTCCCTTATGCACTGCTTTAGATGTATCCAAGGAATTTTCATATGTTGTATTTTTATTTTAATTTAATATAAAATATATAATGCCTTTTATATAAAGGCATTTATATGTTGTATTTTTATTTTAATTTAATATAAAATATATAATGCCTTATATAATTATATATAAATTATATAATGTGATTTCCTCTTTGATCACTGGATTATTTAGAAATATGTTGCTTAATTTATAAATATTGCAAGTTTCCTGAATATTATTTTTTAATTGGTTTCTACTTTAATTTTATTTTGGTCCAAGAATGTACTTTGTATGATATCAATTCTTTAAAAAATATATATATATATTTATGACTAAGAATATGGTCTATCATAGCGAACTCTCCACGTGCACTTGGAAAGTATGTGTATTCTGTTGTTGTTGGTTGAAGTGTTCTACAGATGTCATTTAGGTCACGTGGGTAGATAATGTCCAGGTATTAAATATGTTTACTCATTTCAGTACACTTGTTTCATCACTTAAAGGGGATTACTTATGTCTATAACTATAATTGTGAATTGTTTTATTTTTTTTCTTTTAGTTTGATCAATTTCTGCTGCAAGTATTTTAAAACTGTGCTTAAAGGGCATATAAATTTACAATGGGTATGTCTTCTTGAGGAATTTACCCCCTTATAATTATGTAAAATCTCTATCCATTATATTATACCTTGCCCTGAATTCTACTTTGTCTGCTTGTAATATAGTCACTCTAGATTTATTTTTGTTATAATTTGCTTTGTGTATCTTTTCCTATCTTTTTATTTTAATATATCTTTAACTTTATATTTGATATGTTGCATTACATTTATTTATTTTTGAATGTCAGCCTTGGATACCTAGAATAACCACCTCTTGGTCACGGAGTGTAATTCTTTATACACAGTAATAGATTCATTTGCTAATATTTTTAGGGGGACTATTGTGTCTATGTTCATGAGAAATAATGTTTTGTAGTCATTTTTTGTACTATATTTTTAAGTCCTTTGATATCAGGACAATACTAGCCTCATAAAATAATTGGGAAATGTTCCATCTCCTTGTATTTTCTGGAAGGAATTGCATAAAATTAGTGTGACTCTAGTTCTGCCTACCTGGCCTGGAATCACCTAGAAGGGAAAAGGGTCTCAGACATATGGAGAAAGAGAGAATTTCTGGGCAGACTGTTTGTCATGGCTGGGTCCCTCCTGCTGATCCCATCTGCTTATGTTTGTATGTCTTGAAAGAGAATGGACATCTCAGGCATAGTGGGAAGTAGAGGCACTTCTTCTAGCCACTTATTGTTAGTGGGGTTTCCAATTGATCCCCCCTTGCTTGTGGTGTAAAGCTCTTCTGATGTTTGGGCTTCCCTTAGATCCCTGGGAGGGATTGCCTTCTGTTGCTAGGCTGAGGGTCAGGAAACACAAGGTGGCATGTTCCACTAGGTGAGGGAGGCTGAGGCACCCTCCTGCTGTGCTGTTCCTGGAGTCTCAAACCATTTTGCTCTCCTCTTCCACATCTCCCTCTTCTCCTTTGGTTATTTCTTTTGTTATTTCTATGGATCACCATTGTGTTTGGTGGGCAGAAAGAGAAATGCATCTATGTCATCTTGTCCTGTCACACATTCATGCACTTTTTTTTTTGTTTACTTATATGTCTTCCCCCTCTTACTATGAATTCCTTAGCAAAGGTATGGGGATTTTGTATATCTGTATGTCTCCAGGGACTTAGATTGTGCCTGGAAAGTATGTAGTAGGCACTCAATTAATGTCAAATTAATACACTGACAGTTTTATGTTTCAATAGATAAAAGGGAAAAGAGAAGAATATTTTGCTCATTAGATTATGCTAGTGGGCCATTCTTTTGGGCATATAAAAACCTTCTTGGAATACAGGAAAGGGAACCATTGACAGCATATCTTTCCATGACTGAATTCAAATAGTCTGTAATCATGACACTCTAGGCCTTACCAAAGCAAACAGTCACATGTCAAAAAAGTTGACATAATTCACCAAACAATATACCCATGTGTTGGTTTTAGGGCCTTGGCAGACTCAGACTCCATGAATGGTTCCATCTCTATTATCTACTGATTATCTTTATAAAAAATAATTTATTTTATTCAGGAGAGGGGAGCAGAAGGAGAGAGGAGAGAGAGATGGAAAGAATCAATCTTAAGCAGACCCCACGCTCAGCATGGAGCCTGACATGGGGCTCAATCCCACAACCCTGGGATCATGACCTGAGCCAGAATCAAGAGTCGGATGCTCTACTGACTGAGCCACCCAGGTACCCTGACTATCTATTATCTTTATACCCACTCAATCAAGCAACTATCAGAGATGGGAAAATTTGAGTCTGTAAGAAGGCAGAGAAAGAGGTACATTTCAGATAGAAAAAATCCAGTGTTGCACATTTAATCACACAATAACATCAACACGAATGCATTAATGAAACCAAATTGTGGAAGTGATGGCATGTGCCTAATACAAATTATGAAAATATGAAGAGCTACGAAATAGTAGAATGAGGTGATTCAGTTCCAGTTTATTTCATGTTTCTTGCTTTGTACATCCCTTAATTACTCAGAATGGAAAGGTAAGTGCTAGTGTTCATTAAACATTATGTGGATCAGTGCTCCAGGAGAGGAGAGAAAATGCCAACTGAAGCTACTTCAGTCTTCTGGGACTAGGCTTATCATGCAGTTCTAACCACAACTGTAGCAAAAAGGAAATCACATTAAAATATCTTAAAATTTCAGTATAATTAACATATAGTGTTATACTAGTTTCAGGTGTACAATGCGAATGATTTGACAATTCTAAACATTTCTAAGTACTCATCAAGTTAAGTGAACCCTTAATTCCCTTCACCTATTTCACCCATCCCCACCCCAGCTCCCCTCTAGGACCAACCATCAGTTTTTTCTCTATGGTTAAAAGTCTGGTTTTTGGTTTGTCTCTTTTTCTTTGCTTGTTTCATGTCTTAAATTCCATATGACTGAAATCATACGGTATGTATTTCTTTGACTTAATATTATACTCTCTAGCTCCATCCATGTTGCTACAAATAGCACCGTTTCATTTTTTTTTTTTTTATGGAAATCACATTTTTGAGGGGCTGTGGTCAAGGACTGACATTTCTCAGATGTGGTTTTCAGGCCACCACCTGCCTCATCCCATCTCTTAATGCCACTCCAAAACATGTGTCTTAACAGTCTGTGACTTGCTTGAAATGCCATTGGTGAGACACTCATTTTGGGTTAAATTACTGTTCTCTTAAGTATAATTCTTCAAAATAACCCTGGAAACAAACGACCTTAGATAAATCATCAATTAGATGTTAATTTTTTATGAGCTGGGAATGCCTCTTAAACCATGCTGTGCCCTTTTGCCTCTTCAATGTCCTTGGCTCTGAAGCACTTCCCTGGGCTTTGAGGGCAAGGCATAGAAGGATTGAGGATATTTTTTATAGGGAGTACAAGATGGATAAGTTAGGAATGTGATGCTGTGTCAAAAGAAGACAGACCTGGATAAGAGGTTTTAGAAGGCCTGGATTGGAGGTACTGTGAAGCCAGGGGTCAATGCAATGAAGTTAATGGAAGCCCACAGACAGGGGCATGGTTACTATAGTGGAATGAGTTATAGGAAAGGGACAAGACCAAAGAAGGAGGAAAGATACTTTTGGAGTTGACCCCAATATATTAGGTTCACGTATAGTCTACAATGAAAGTGAGTGTTTGCTAGTTTGGCACATTAGCTACACCCTCCAACCTGTTTTTCAAGGTTGCAAGCTTCTGACAAGTCATTACTGATTTATGTATGGTTTCAGGATGTGCCTCTTGTCTTTTATTTAAAATGTCTTCTTCTCTGTCATATCTGTGTTTTATTCTTTCCTTCAATATTTTTGAGCACCTTCTACGTTCAGGCACTGATCTAGGAATGCAGAATGAACAACAGAAACAAAATTCCTGCCCTCCTCATGCTACCATTCCAAAGAGGGAATAAGTAAACAAATAAGTAGAGTTTATAATATGTTAGTATGTTTCATATCAATCTTGTCCCTTGTGCTCTAATCTTGGTTCTATGATTCAAGTAAGTGAACTGCCAGCCCTCTTGTTTTGGTAGGATTCCTGGCTCTCACCTTCTATGCCAGGCAGCCCCCAGGGAAATGACACCTGACATCTATCACACCTCAACCTTTACTCAAATGTTCATTACCTGATCAAAGTCTTGTCTATCTGGGAAAGAAAATTTGATGTGAGGTACTTAACTACTATGTGTATGTTGGATGCTCCCAATGCAGGTGTTGTATGGAAGTTTTGCTGGATAGGGGAGGGTTTCTATTGTCTATCTACCTTTTAATGAGGAACAAATGTTACACACATATAAGCGGTGATAGGTTGGGCTGGATTCCACACTCCTGGGTCTCAGCACCTGTTAACTTCCCAGAGGTTCATACTTACCCAGCTCCATTTCCTATTCTTCAAATCAAAAGTTTCGGCTTCACATCTTCTTTCCCCAGCTCCATGTCCTCCAAGTACCTTACTTACTTCTGGTTCACTTCTCCGTGCAATAACTTTACTGGGCTACAGTGTTATTGCTGCCTATTTGTGGCTTGCCACAATATAGCCACAATATGCCACAATAGTAATTTGTGTATCAAGTACTTTCTAGGTGGTGAGCATATGACTGAGCAGGAGATCCCTATTCTCTGTCCTTGTACAGCTTATAATCTAGATGAGATCTTCTCAAAGTTTAGCGTGTGTGTAAGAACCCTGAAGGATGCATCGAGATTAGACTCCCAGAACCATGCAGATGAAGATGTGTGGTTGGACCTAGGATTGAGATGCCTAATAAGCTCCCATGTGATATTGCTGCTGTGTTGGTCTGCTGACTACATTCTGAGGGACATACAAATGAATGGTCAAGAATATTAGTTAGAACTCTATTACAAGAGATACAGATCCATTAAAGAACATAAACAAAAAAGAAAATTAGTGGTTCTAGGATTCAGAAAGATCAAGGAAGAACTTCCTGAAGTGGAATCTTAGAGTTTTCAATCAAATAACATATATCTTTCCAGAAGCTTCTTTTTGCTTCTCCCACTTCTCCTAGGTTCTGTTTGACTGTGTTCAGCAGAGAAGACTTTTCAATTACCAGGTGAATATGGCCTCTGGTGACTCTGGATTTTCATCTTCTCATTTAAACGCTCCAATAGAGACATCCATATCAGCCCCAGTGAAAAGCTCTAATCAGTGTATTAAAGTACTTACAATCTGAAGCCCTTGTTGTTCCCAGGGGCATGGGCTATGCCAAGTATCAAAGTGGAGGGATCTAATATCAGAAGTAGAAGGGAAAAGGTTGTCATATTTAAAACAATAGTCCCCCAAGTCCTGTGGAATAGTTCCTTACAGTTGGTGAGTGTTCTCATGGGGCAAATGCAGGGTGCTTATTGATTACTCAGAGAAGCTTCATGAAGAAAGTGGCATTTGAAACTGAGACCACACAGATGAGCACATCAGGTATGTGAAGAAAAGTAAGAAAGACTGTCCTAAGACAAAGAGAGGGACTGTGTGGAGGGAGAAGGAGTGAAGAGAGAGATGGAGAATGAGACAGGCAGACAGAAGGAGTGAGAGTGTAAAAGCAAGAGAGAAGAAAGGACCCTGTGTGACTCAGGCTGAAACTTACTGGATTGCCCTGATTGTCCCCTTCAGTGCTTCCTGAGGGATTTTGATTGCCACTATACTGGAACTAATAGGAATCATCTGGATTTACAGAAGAAGCCGATTAACTGAAGATATAGAAATGATGATTGGAGCAGAGGTCAAAGTTCTGGCTATAGTGGAGAACTTGCTGGTTTTTCATTATGCCTACCCTTTTAATTACAACTTTTATCTGGTCACTAGTGAAATTTCAAAGACCTGATTATGCTTAAGTCCTACACCCTGGCTATAGAGTTGCTGTAGGCTAATATATGGTTATTTTTTTGCAATGTTTGCATTCCAATTGTGGCCATCATAAAAATAATTCAGGCTAATGAAACATCATTCAATGCATTGTAACCTGCTAGAGTTGAGCTTCTTACTGGGAAGCAAATCTGAATCATCGTCAGGGAGAAGTATATGAGGGCTCTGTGGGGCCTGAAATGGAGACTGACCATGAAATACTTACTGTTAGTGCCAGTAGAAAGCTGGAAGGAAATCTCACTTCATGCCATATGCAAAGTTGTACACCAGCTGTATTAAAGACCTAATTATGAAAAGTACATACACACACACACATTTTCTTCTTTAATGGAAAAAAAACACAACAGAACATCATTTTGACGTTTTGGAGAAAGCTTCGAAAACACAAAATATAAGTAAAAACTTGCAAATTTAATTACATTGCGAATTAAAACTTTAATTAACAAATGTACTAACTGAATAGACACACATGCACAAGTATAGACACATGTATTTTGGGCTCAAATGTAAACATTTGAATAAATATTTCTTGGCTCCATATAAGTTATCCTATTAGTCAATTCAAGAACCCACTTATTCATGTATTTATTTATTTGCTTATTTGTTTGCTTATTTTCTACCCTTTATCTTCATTCTGCACTCATATCCCTCTCTCCTGTCTTCATAAACAACCATTCTAACATGTGGGTGGATTGGTTTTTGTTTGTTTAACTGTCCCTGATTTTATATAGTTTTGTATAAATTCTTAAAACTTTGTTTAAATACTATTATATTATACATTTTAGATTCCTTTTTGTTTTGGTTTTTTTTTCCCTTTCAGCTATGTGGGTGGGCTTCAGTTCCATCCATGTTTCTCTATGTAAAATTAACCTTTTTGTATTCATAGTGTTCCATTGTGACCTATATCCTATCTTATTGATTCCACTAAATTCACATGAGGAAGTTCAATGAATAACAAAAGCAGGAAAAGAACATTTAAAAAATTTACTCCCAGACATATCATGTTGAAACTGCAGGACACCCAAAAAAGTAAACATTTAAAAGCAGCCACAGACCAAAAGATCGATCCACCACAGACGAACATTACTTAGCATGGCCTGATTTATTAAAAACAACTAGTAAAGCCAGAGTACAGTGAAATATTATCTCTAATGTGCTGAGATTACATAAATCTTTCCCCAGAATACTATACTCTGAACACTTTTCGAGAATGAGAACAAGAGAAGATAATGGCGGGGGGTGGGGGGGTGGGATCTGTACTATCAACAGATATTTTTTTTTATAAGGAAATTCTAAATGACACATATAAGGCAGAAATAAATAATATCAGGTAAGAGCTGGAATTTGTAATGAATTATGACCATTTATATAAGTATGTTGTTAAAATACGTTTACATGTTCTTAATATATACATAAGTGTGTACGGATATATTAGAAACAGTAATGCCTAATTTGTGTGTGGTGGGTGGGGGAGCATGACAAGGGAGAAGTAAACAAACAAACAACAAAAACAAATACGAACAACAAAAAAAAGCAACCCTGGAAATCAATATAATTTCAGGTGAAAGGGATAATGAAAGTTAAAATATGTCATGGTTCTTTTAGAGGAGAATAAGAACTTCGATTAACTTTATGCTGTATTATATATGTATTTTTAAAAGCTCAGGCTCTCTGCTAAAAGAATAAGAACATGTAACTTCCAAACCAGTAGGAGGAATAAAAAATAATGAGGATACCGGTTGTTTCTCTATATTTATGAGTCTGTTTCTGTTTTTTAGTTTGCTTTGTTTCACTTTGTAGATTCCACATATAAGTGAAACTGTATGGTGTTTGTCTTTCCCTGACTTATGTCACTTAGCATAATAGCCTCTAGAAAGGAGGGAAGTGGGGGGTGCATGCAATAGGTGAAGGGGATTAAGAGGTACAAGCTTCCAGCTATGAAATAAGTACAGTGCAGGGCACGCCAACAGTCATGTTGCAATTACATTGTATGGTGACAGGCACTACGCTTATGGTGAGCACTGAATAATGTTGGGAATTGTCGAGTCACTGTATTGTGTACCTGCAACTGACATAAGATTATACGTCAACTGTTCAATAATTAAAGATAAAGAGAGTAAGAATAAGGTTAAAAAAAAGAAGCTTGTAATCTTTCTAAAAAAGAGAATATGTGTATAGAAAGTCTGTAAACCAAGTGGGCATAAAGCACTTAGTGAGATGTTAGAGATAAATGCAAGGACAACTGGTAAAATGAAAAAGTTTAAGACAAAAATTTAAAGATTAAAAACAATAAAAACAAAACAAGGTTTTTGTTCTTTTTAAGAAACAAAGAAAAAAGGAGTAGCTAAAGAGTTAAAGAATGGAAAAGCTGGGGCGCTTGGGTAGCTCAGTCGGTTAAGCGTCCGACTTCAGCTCAGGTCACGATCTCACACTCCGTGAGTTCAAGCCCCGCGTCGGGCTCTGGGACGATGGCTCAGAGCCTGGAGCCTGCTTCCGATTCTGTGTCTCCCTCTCTCTCTGCCCCTCCCCCGTTCATGCTCTGTCTCAAAAATAAGTAAGTGTTAAAAAAAAAAAATTAAAAAAAAAAAAAAAAAAAAGAATGGAAAAGCTTATCCCCAGAAATACTAACCTGAAGGAAACTGGTGTGACCAGACAAAATAGATTTTTAAAACTTAATAATATTAGAAAGAATAATTCCACTAACAATATGTATTCAGTTCATGAGGAAGATATAACAATTCTAACCTTGATATAATTGAAGGATTGGGATATAAAGAGTAATAATTGGTTGAACTACAAGAAACAATTTAAAAAATCACAAACTCAGTGGGCAGATTTTAAAATTCATATTCTTTAGTAAATTATTCCTCAAGGTGACAGAGAGAGAGAGATAGAAGAGGGAGAAGAGAGAGAGAAAGAGGGAGAGGAAGAGAGCGAGAGAGAGAGAGAGAGAGGCAGACAGGGAAAGAGAGAATAAAGGAAGTGGAAAAAACCAACAGAAGAATTTTGAGGTTTTTGAAAAGGACAATAACTTTGGGCAAACATATATAAAATAGCCCACACAACTTTGGAAAACACACTTCTTTATAAACACGTGGTAACCAGTTTTTAAAAATTTCCACATGTGAGATAAAATTTAGTAATTACACATTTTAAAGACTGGTGTCATATGAATCACATTCTCTGTGAATAAGCGATTAAAAGAAAACTGGAAAAAGAAAAGCCATGTGTTTAGAAATTTAAAAGTAAAATTCTAAAAAAAAAACCACTCATAGATCAAAAGGGAAATTAGAAACCATTTGGAACTAAATGAAAATGAAAAATACTGTCATCAAAACTGGTGAAAACAGTGAGAAGCCCTGTTACAGGGAATTAGAAGCTTTTCCCATAAAAGGGCGAAATATTGAAAATCAAAAGTTAAGACAAATAGACTCTGACAAAATAGAAGTAAATGTTAAAAGATGAGAGTAAAATTGATATGGGAGAAATTACAAGGAGGTTAACAAAGGCAAAACAGGTCTTTTGAAAAGGCTAGAGAAAGGAAAAAATCTCTGGCAAGATTGAATAAGGAAGAAAAGACTACAGGCACAAAAGGCACAAATAGCAAGAGAATGCAAAGAGGGACATTACTACAGATCAGATATGACAAAGAATGTCAGAAGACACTGCAATCAATCTGAAAATTTTATTCAATAAACTCCTACAATTCATCAGAAGTTATACCAAAGTAATAGAAAATCTATTTTAAGAACTATTAAAAAATGGAATGAATGAGCGAAGACCTTTCTTTCCACAAAGAAGTTCTAGGACCAGACTTCTGGGATTCCCTGGTAAATTCTAGACAATATTTAAGAAAGAATGTTGCCAATCTTATATAAATTCATCTGAAAAATGGAAAAAGAAAAAAAAAACATTTCCAGCTCATTTTATGGGTTGTACATTATGTTGATCCCAAAACCAGGAAGAAAATTAAAGCCAAACTTAGGGGTACATATGCAATTAAAAATATCTTGTAAAATATCGGCAGGTAGCTCTGCCAACCTGAATTTATCCAGAAAAGCTGGGATTACTATTAGCAAAGTGATTGTTGTAATTTATCATGTTAACCAATAGGAGAAAAGTGCATGTTCATTTCAACAAATATAGAAACAGTGCCTCATGATATTCAAAAAAATAATCCTCAACAAACTAAGAATAGAAAAAACAATTTCTTAAATAGTTACCCATCAGTAGTATCTAAACAACAACAAAAAATTATTGTAGCAGGATTCTTGCACAGAGTCACCACACCGAGGCTTCTCCTTCCAGGAAACAACTTTATTCGTGTTGGCACTGCTCAGTTGGGTTAGTACCAGAAAACTGAGCCCCGACCATCACGTGGAGTAGGTTTTTATACATTTTCTATTTCTTAGTCTCCCATATATGGTAACACACAAACATGCAATCTGATTAAGTTGTCTCATGTTACAAGGTCGTGAGGGATGTTGTCACCTTCACTATAGCCATGTTGCCTTGAGGTTTTTTTGTTCTTTTTTCTCCTTAGTGAGGGGCCCCTACCACATTATAGCAACTCATATATTAATGGTGAAATGTTGGAAATAGTTTCCTGATGAGGAGGGACAAGATAAACTCACAGATTATTGTTTTCTTTTTTTTTTTTAAATAGAATTCTCAGACAGTACAGTTAGTCAAAGAAAAACAAAGCCATACAAATTGGAAAGGAGGCATGATGGTTACTTTTGTGTGTCAACTTGACTGGACTACAGGGTGCTTGAACATTTGCTTGCACTTCTTGGGTTTGTGGGTTGGCAAACCAAGAGCTGGTGAGTTAAGAATATGCAGGGTTATGTTTGCTTGTTTCTGTTTTTGAGAGAGAGAGAGAGAGAGAGAGAGAGAGAGAGCGCATGAGCAGGGAAGGCTGCAGAGGGAGAAGATGGGAATCTTAAGCAGTCTCCGTTCTCAGTGCGGAGCTCAATCTCAGGACAATGGGATCATGACCTGAGCTCAAATCAATATCGGATGCTTAAACAACTGAGCCACTCAGGTGCCCAAGAAAATGCAGATTTTGACCTGCAGAATGAGGAGGCACATGCACCCACATGGGGCCAGCAGTGAAAAACCCCAGTTTTGCTTTGTTTCTTTTTTTTTTAATTTAAATTTTAGTTAGTTAACATACAGTGCAATATTGGTTTCAGGAGTAAAACCCAGTGATTCATCCCTTACATACAATAGCCAGTGCTCTTCACAGCAAGTGGCCTCCTTAATACCCATCCCCCATCTAGCCCATCCCCGATCTCCCTCCCTCCCTCAACCCTTGGTTCATTCTCTAAGAATCTCTTGTGGTTTGTTTCCCTCTCTTCTCTTTTTTTTCCCTCCCTTCCCATATGTTCCTCTGTTTGGTTTCTTAAATTCCACATACGAGTGCTGTTATGAGCAAAGGCAGGGTTTGAAGACACTCACACAAAGGAAGTAAGGTCATAAGGTTTATTATTTACAAATCCCAGAACCCAAGTGCCCTGAACCAGCAGAAGGGCAGTCCTCCCTCCCAGGTCACAAGCAAGCAGGAGACAGAGAAGAGGGAGCAAGCATCTGCTGCTTATAAGGTGGTTGGGGCAGTGACCATGGCTGGTTTCTCATCACAGTGTGTCTTGTGAGGGTGTTTTTGGATGAGAACCACATTTGAAACGGTATAGACTGAGTAAAGCAGAATATCTCTTCCGATGTAAGTGGGCCTCCTCCAATCAACTGAATACCTGAATAGAACACAAACTCCAGTAAGAGGGAACTTCTGCCAGTAAGATGAGAGCTGCTATTCTCCTGTTCCTAGGCTGAAACTCACACCATCAGCTCTCCTACTTCTCAGGCCTTCAGACTCAGGCTGGAACTACACTTCGAATCTCCTGGATCCTCAGCTTGCTGACTACAGATCTGGGGATTTCTCAGCCTCCATAATTCTGTAAGCCAATTCCTTAAAATAAATCTCTCTCTCTCTCTCTCTGTTTCTATCTCTCTCTCTATCCCTATCTCTCTCTATCTCCATTTCTATCTCTACCTCTATCATCTATCTCTACTCTCTCTCTCTCTTTCTCCATCTCTATCTCTCTATCTCTATTTCTATCTCTATCTATCTCTATCTCTGTCTCTCTCTATCTCTATTTTTATCTACCTCTATCTCTATCCCTATCTCTATCTCTCTCTATCTCTATTTCTATCTATCTCTGTCTCTATCTCTATCTCTATCATCTCTATTTCTCTTTCTATCTCTATTTTTTACTATCTCTATCTCTCTATCTCTATGTTATCTCTGTCTCTGTCTCTCTATCTCTATTTTTATCTCTATCTCTCTCTATCTCTCTATCTCTCTCTTTATCATCCTCTCTCTTTCTATCTCTCTCTATCTCTATTTCTATCTATTTTTATCTCTGTCTCTGTCTCTATCTCTATTTTTATCTATCTCTTATCTCTATCATCTCTATCTCTCTCTATCTCTATTTTTATCTCTCTCTCTATAAATCATCTATATATTTCTAACTATATCATCTATCTATATCCTTATCCATATCTATCTATCTATCTATGCAATTGACCCTTGAGCAACATAGGGTTAAATTATGCAGGTCCACTTATGTGCCAATTGTTTTGATAAGTAAGTCCAGTTGTATAAATGTATTTTCTTTTCCTTATGATGTTCTCAATAACATTTCCTTTTCTCAACCTTAAATTATTGGAAGAATAAAGTATACAATACATAATATACAAAATATGTGATCACCAACTGTTTATGTTATTGGTGAGGTCAACAGTAGGCTATTAGTAGGTTTGAGGGAGTCAAAGTTGCCCTAACCCACATTGTTCAAGGGTCAACTGTATATATATGTATATAATTATATATATATATATATATAATAAAATATAAATTAAAAAAATATTAAATATAGATACCAGGGGAAGATGGTGGCGTAGGAGGACGCTGGGCTCACTGCGTCCTGCTGGTGACTTAGATTCCCCCTACACCTGCCTAAATAACCCAGAAAACCGCCAGAAGACTAGCAGAACGGAGTCCCTGGAGCCAAGCGCAGATGAGAGGCCTACGGAAGAGGGTAGGAAGGGCAGAGAGACGGTGCTTGCTATACGGACTGGTGGGAGGGAGCCAGGGCGGAGGGGCAGCCCGCTGGCCAAGCAGAGGCCTTGAGTCTGGCGGGCAAAAGCGTAGCGGCCAGACGGAGTGTGTTCGGACAGTGAGCGGGACTTAACATCTAGGAAGGTTATAAGTTAACAGCTCTGCTCAGAGAGCGGGAAGGCTGGAGGACAATGGGAGGGAGAGTTGTTGAGCCCCGGACGACATTGCTCAGTTTGGCAGGGAACAAAGGTGCTCGCCAGTGCCATCTCCCTCTCCCACCCCCCAGCCAAAATCCCAAAGGGAACCAGTTCCTGCCAGAGAACTTGCTTGCACCCCGCAAACACCGAACGCTATGCTTCTGTGGATCCATCCCTCCAGCAGCGGGTCTGACTCCCTCCTGCTGCCACAGGGCCCCTCCTGAAGCAGACCACTGAAGGAGAAGCGAGCTAAGCCTGTCCCTCCTGCCCCCATGCACCTTGCCCATCCACCCCAGCTAATACACTGGATCCCAAGCACCACAAGCCTGGCAGTGTGCAAGTAGCCCAGATGGGCCACACCACCACACAGTGAATCCTGCCCCTAGGAAAGGGGAAGAGAAGGTACACACCAGTATGACTGTGGCCCCAGTGGTGGGCTGGGGGCAGACATCAGGTCTGACTGCGGCCCCACCCACCAACTCCAGTTATTCAAGACACCACAGGGGAAGTGCCCTGCAGGTCCGCACCACTCCAGGGACTATCCAAAATGACCGAACAGAAGAATTCCCCTCAAAAGAATCTCCAGGAAATAACAACAGCTAATGAACTGATCAAAAAGGATTTAAACAATATAACTGAAAGTGAATTTAGGATAATAGTCATAAAACTAATCGCTGGGCTTGAAAACAGTATAGAGGACAGCAGAGAATCTACTGCTACAGAGATCAAAGGACTAAGGAATAATCAGGAGGAGCTAAAAAAATCTATAAACGAGATGCAAAATAAAATGGAAACGACCACGGCTCGGATTGAAGAGGCAGAGGAGAGAATAGGTGAACTAGAAAATAAAATTATGGAAAAAGAGGAAGCTGAGAAAAAGAGAGATAAAAAAATCCAGGAGTATGAGGGGAAAATTAGAGAACTAAGTGATGCACTAAAGAGAAATAATATACGCATAATTGGTATTCCAGAGGAGGAAGAGAGAGGGAAAGGTGCTGAAGGGGTACTTGAAGAAATAATAGCTGAGAACTTCCCTGAACTGGAGAAGGAAAAAGGCATTGATATCCAAGAGGCACAGAGAACTCCCTTCAGACATAACTTGAATCAATCTTCTGCATGACATATCATAGTGAAACTGGCAAAATACAAGGATAAAGAGAAAATTCTGAAAGCAGCTAGAGGTAAACGTGCCCTAACATATAAAGGGAGACCTACAAGACTTGTGACCAATCTCTCTTCTGAAACTTGGCAGGCCAGAAAGGAATGGCAGGAGATCTTCAATGTGATGAACAGAAAAAATATGCAGCCGAGAATCCTTTATCCAGCAAGTCTGTCATTTAGAATAGAAGGAGAGATAAAGGTCTTCCCAAACAAACAAAAACTGAAGGAATTCATCACCACTAAACCAGCCTTACAAGAGATCCTAAGGGGGATTCTGGGAGACAAAGTACCAGAGACATCGCTACAAGCATGAAACATACAGACATCACAATGATTCTAAACCCATATCTTTCTGTAATAACACTGAATGTAAATGGACTAAATGCACCAACTAAAAGACATAGGGTATCAGAATGGATAAAAAAACAAGACCCATCTATTTGCTGTCTACAAGAGACTCATTTTAGACCTGAGGACACCTTCAGATTGAGAGTGAGGGGATGGAGAACTATTTATCATGCTACTGGAGGCCAAAAGAAAGCTGGAGTAGCCATACTTATATCAGACAAACTAGACTTTAAATTAAAGGCTGTAACAAGAGATGAAGAAGGGCATTATATAATAATCACAGGGTGTATCCATCAGGAAGAGCTAACAATTATAAATGTTTATGCGCCGAATACCGGAGCCCCCAAATATATAAAACAATTACTCATAAACATAAGCAACCTTATTGGTAAGAATGTGGTAATTGCAGGGGACTTTAACACTCCACTTACAGAAATGGATAGATCATTTAGACACACAGTCAATAAAGAAACAAGGCTCCTGAATGATACATTGGGTCAGATGGACTTGACAGATATATTTAGAACTCTGCATCCCAAAGCAACAGAATATACTTTCTTCTTGAGTGCACATGGAACATTCTCCAAGATAGATCACATACTGAGTCATAAAACAGCCCTTAATAAGTATACACGAATTGAAATCATCCCATGCATACTTTCAGACCACAATGCTATGAAGCTTGAAATCAACCACAGGAAAAAGTCTGGAAAACCTCCAAAGGAATGGAGGTTAAACAACACCCTAGTAAAGAATGGTCAACCAGGCAATTAGAGAAGAAATTTAAAAATATATGGAAACAAAGGAAAATGAAAATACAACAATCCAAATGCTTTGGGATGCAGTGAAGGCAGTCCTGAAAGGAAAATACATTGCAATCCAGGCCTATCTCAAGAAACAAGAAAAATCCCAAATATAAAATCTAACAGCACACCTAAAGGAAATAGAAGCAGAACAGCAAAGACAGCCTAAACCCAGCAGAAGAAGAGAAATAATAAAGATCAGAGCAGAAATAAACAATATAGAATCTAAAAAAACTGTAGAGCAGATCAACAAAACCAAGAGTTGGTTTTTTGAAAAAATAAACAAAATTGACAAACCTCTAGCCAGGCTTCTCAGAAAGAAAAGGGAGATGACCCAAATAGATAAAATCATGAATGAAAATGGAATTACTACAACCAATCCCTCAGAGATACAAGCAATTATCAGGGAATACTATGAAAAATTATATGCCAACAAACTGGACAACCTGGAAGAAATGGAAAAATTCCTAAGCACCCACACTCTTCCAAAACTCAATCAGGAAGAAATAGAAAGCTTGAACAGACCCATAACCAGCGAAGAAATTGAATCAGTCATCAAAAACCTCCCAACAAATAAAAGTCCAGAACCAGATGGCTTCCCAGGGGAGTTCCACCAGACGTTTAAAGCAGAGATAATACCTATCCTTCTCAAGCTATTCCAAAAAATAGAAAGGGAAGGAAAACTTCCAGACTCACTCTATGAAGCCAGTATTACTTTGATTCCTAAACCAGACAGAGACCTAGTAAAAAAAGAGAACTTCAGGACAATATCCCTGATGAATATGGATGCAAAAATTCTCAATAAGATACTAGCAAATCGAATTCAACAGCGTATAAAAAGAATTATTCACCATGATCAAGTGGGATTCATTCCTGGGATGCAGGGCTGGTTCAACATTCGCAAATCAATCAATGTGATACATCACATTAATAAACGAAAAGATAACCATATGATCCTGTCAATCGATGCAGAAAAGGCATTTGACAAAATTCAGCACACTTTCTTAATAAAAACCCTTCAGAAAGTCGGGATAGAAGGAAAACTTAAACATCATAAAAGTCATTTATGAAAAGCCCACAGCTAACATCATCTTCAATGGGGAAAAACTGAGAGCTTTTTCCCTGAGATCAGGAACACGACAGGGATGCCCACTGTCACCGCTGTTGTTTAACATAGTGTTGGAAGTGCTAGCATCAGTAATCAGACAACAAAAGGAAATCAAAGGCATCAAAATTGGCAAAGATGAAGTCAAGCTTTCGCTTTTTGCAGATGACATGATATTATACATGGAAAATCCGATAGACTCCACCAAAAGTCTGCTAGAACTGATACATGAATTCAGCAAAGTTGCAGGATACAAAATCAATGTACAGAAATCAGTCGCATTCTTATACACTAATAATGAAACAACAGAAAGACAAATAAAGAAACTGATCCCATTCACAATTGCACCAAGAAGCATAAAATACCTAGGGATAAATCTAACCAAAGATGTAAAAGATCTGTATGCTGAAAACTATACAAAGCTTGTGAAGGAAACTGAAAAAGATATAAAGAAATGGAAAGACATTCCCTGCTCAAGGGTTGGAAGAATAAATATTGTTAAAATGTCAATACTACCCAAACCTATCTACACATTCAATGCAATCCCAATCCAAATTGCACCAGCATTCTTCTCAAAACTAGAACAAGCAATCCTAAAATTCATATGGAACCACAAAAGGCCCCGAATAGCCAAAGTAATTTTGAAGAAGAAGACCAAAGCAGGAGGCATCACAATCCCAGACTTTAGCCTCTACTACAAAGCTGTAATCATCAAGACAGCATGGTATTGGCACAAAAACAGACACATAGACCAATGGAATAGAATAGAAACCCCAGAACTAGACCCACAAACTTATGGCCAACTAATCTTCGACAAAGCAGGAAAGAACATCTAATGGAAAAAAGACAGTCTCTTTAACAAATGGTGCTGGGAGAACTGGACAGCAACATGCAGAAGATTGAAACTAGACCACTTTCTCACACCATTCACAAAAATAAACTCAAAATGGATAAAGGACCTGAATGTGAGACAGGAAACCATCAAAACCCTAGAGGAGAAAGCAGGAAAAGACCTCTCTGACCTCAGCCGTAGCAATCTTTTATTCGACACATCCCCAAAGGCAAGGGAATTGGTGCAGCCACTCTGGAAAACACTGTGGAGGTTCTTCAAAAAATTAAAAATAGACCTACCCTATGACCCAGCAATAGCACTGCTAGGAATTTATCCAAGGGATACAGGAGTACAGATGCATAGGGGCACTTGTACCCCACTGTTTATAGCAGCACTCTCAACAATAGCCAAATTATGGAAAGAGCCTAAATGTCCATCAACTGATGAATGGATAAAGAAATTGTGGTTTATATACACAATGGAGTACTGCGTGGCAATGAGAATGAATGAAGTATGGCCCTTGGTAGCAACGTCGATGGAACTGGAGAGTGTGATGCTAAGTGAGATAAGCCATACAGAGAAAGACAGATACCGTATGTTTTCACTCTTATGTGGATTCTGAGAAACTTAACACAAACCCATGGGGGAGGGGAAGGAAAAAAAAAAAAAAGAGGTTAGAGTGGGAGAGAGCCAAAGCATAAGAGACTCTTAAAAACTGAGAACAGGGGCGCCTGGGTGGCTCAGTCGGTTGGGTGTTCAACTTCGGCTCAGGTCATGATCTCGCGGTCCGTGAGTTCGAGCCCCGTGTCGGACTCTGTGCTGATAGCTCAGAGCCTGGAGCCTGTTCAGATTCTGTGTCTCCCTCTCTCTCTGACCCTCCTCCGTTCATGCTCTGTCTCTCTCTGTCTCAAAAATAAATAAACGTTAAAAAAAAACTGAGAACAAACTGAGGGTTGATGGGGGGTGGGAAGGAGGAGAGGGTGGCTGATGGGTATTGAGGAGGGCACCTTTTGCGATGAGCACTGGGTGTTGTATGGAAACCAATTTGACAATAAATTTCATATATTGAAAAAAATATTAAATATATATATTCTACTGGTTCTGATTTTCTGAAAAACTCTGTTTAATAAAGGAGGAAACAAAATTTCTATTATTTGTATATAATATTTTCTATGTAGAAAACATATGAAATCTATTAATAAGGGAATTTATGTTTACTGAATTTAAAATCAATATGCAGAAGTCACTTGCCTTTCTATATGCTAGCACTAAGACTGTTATAGGCTGAATTGTGTCACACAAGAGACTTGATGAAATCCCATTCCCTGGTACTGGTGCACCTGACCTTATTTGGAAAAAGGGTCTTTCCAAATGTAATCAACTAAGAGGAATTCATTAGAATGGACTCTAATCCAATATGACTGGTGCCCTTATAAGAAGAGAAAAGAGGCACCTGGGTGGCTCAGTTGGTTGAGCATCTGATTTCTTTTGTTTTTTTTTCTTTTCTCTTTTTTCTTTTAATTTTTTTTAAGTTTTTTTTTTTTTTATTTATTTTTGAGACAGAGAGAGACAGAGCATGAATGGGGGAGGGTCAGAGAGAGGGAGACACAGAATCTGAAACAGGCTCCAGGCTCTGAGCTCTCAGCACAGAGCCCGACGTGGGGCTCGAACTCGCGGACCGCGAGATCGTGAACTGAGCCGAAGTCGGCCGTTCAACCGACTGAGCCACCCAGGCGCCCCCGCATCTGATTTCAACTCAGGTCATGATCTCACAGTTTGTGAGTTCGAGCTCTGTATGCGGCTCTGCTGACAGCTCAGAGCCTGGAACCTGCTTCAGATTCTGTGTCTCCCTCTCTCTCTGTCCCTCCCCTGCTCATGCTCTGTCTCTCAAAAATAAATAAAAACATTAAAAAAAAGAAGAAGAGAAGAAACACAGAGACAGACGGAAACACAGAGACATACACAGACATTGGAGTGAGGTAGCTACAAGTCAAGGAAAGCAAACAGTCTATAGCCACCCTAGGAAGCTAGGAAGAGGCAAGAAAGGATTCTACTCAGAATCTACCAGGAAGTATGGCCAATGCTGACATTTTGGATTTAGACTTCTATTCTCCAAGACTGTGAATAAATTAGGAAACTACTACAGATACCATTTACACTCATCATTAAAAAGTTACTCAAGAAAATGTAGAAAAACTTATGCACAGTCTCTGTGCAAAAAATATAATACTCTATTAAAAGATATTAAGGGAGTCATAAATAAATGGGAAACCATACTACCATAAAATATCAATTCTAAATTGACTCAGACTTACTGGAATTCCAATTCAATTTCCAGTGCAGTTTTCCTTGGAACTTGATAAGTTGATTCTAAATTTTGGTAAAATGAGCAAAAAAAAAATATGGAAGTAGTTTCATGATAGCTTTTAAATAAAAATGAAATAAATAAACACAAAACCTTCAAATGTCTTTCAACAGTAGAAAGAATACATGGATTGCAGTGCATTTAAACAGTGCTATAAAACAGTAACCATGAGTGGGCCACAGTCAGGTGCATAATGTGAGTGAGTCTCAAAAGAAGAAAAATTATTTCAAAGCAAAGGGGAAAGTCATCCCAGACAAATGATATCAATCTCACTTGTAAAACATTGGAAAACACAACATTTAAGTCAATACATTCTTAAAGGAGTCATCTACAAGTGATAAAATATTATGGAAGTAAATGGAATTATTGCCACAAAAATCATTTTTGGAGTCATATCTGAGAGTGAGAGAGGAGGCCAGTCATAAGAGGGCAGATGATGGATGCTTTGAGATATTAGAAATGTCTATTTCTTAAGGATAAATAGATGTTCAGGCCTACTCTTTAAAATTTACATGTGTGCTCTGTATGATCTTTTATGTATACAGTATATTTTGTAACTGGATAGGGGTCTCTTTCATGAGGAAACATTATGTTGAATTCACATAAACTATTGGTGTTCTCGGGTCCAGCTGCAAAGAACCTTATTAAGCAAATGGTTTGACCTGGTACTTCGTAGCTAACACTCATTGGCTATAGAACTTCAGGTAAAGTTTGAGCCTCCCAAAGCTGGTTATTGATCAATATCTTCCCAACCTTACTGGCTCTGTCATTTACTTTAAAGCCAGGCACCACTGTAATGATGGCTGATTACAGGAGGCCCATCGCCCACAACTTCATTATCACCCAGTTTGCAGGGGGAGCATTTGGTCCACAATGAACTGTAAGGTAGCCAAAGCAAATTTATGACATTGCATACTGTATCGATTTTGATGGGAACAAAAGCAGAGAAGGTCAATAGGATGGCATCCAAAGTCATTACTGGGCAGAAGAGAAGACTAAATCAAAATGAGTGATTAATTTTTTTTAGCCATTTTATGCTATGTTCCTGCAGCCTCAGAAATGATCCCATATTTTGGTGTCAGAGCTCTATAATAAAATGGCAATGCGACTGTGATAGAAAATTCAGATATAGGGGCAAGAACATAGGAATAAATTCTTTTAAAAAATTCCCTATGAGAATGATTCAAAGAGTTGTGTTTTAACAAAGTCACCTTGTTTGGAAGATGCTTTGTTTCTGGTCCAAACCTAGTTTTCCTTGCTTGAATGCCCTGATTCCTCTGCCTTGCTCTCAGTATGCTCACCACTGAAAAGAGAGGAAAGGAGAGAGAAAGAGAAAGACAGAGAGAGAGTCAAGGAAGGAGAGAGACAGAGGGAAAGAAGCAGGGAGGGGGGAGAGAGGAAGGAAGGAAGGAAGGAAGGAAGGAAGGAAGGAAGGAAGGAAGCAGAGAGGAAGAGAGATAAACGAAAGATATAGGGATAATATAAATAAAAATAATGCAAATAAAATGGACACTGAGAGAATTGGTGACCTTGAATTCTGATGTTTTGTATTATTTTTCCTAGAGGAAAATGGATGACTTTTCAAGGGAATGCTATTTTATTTTATTTTATTTTATTTTATTTTATTTTATTTTATTTATTTTATTTTAATTTTTTATTTTTTATTTAATATTATTATTTTATTTTATTTTATTTTATTTTATTTGAGAGAGTGAAAGAACATGTGAGTGAGGGGGAGGGGCAGAGGGAGACAGAGAGAGAATCTTAAGCAGGCTTCATGCTCAGTGCAGAGCCCAACTGGGGGCTCGATCCCACAACCCTGGGATCATGACCTGAGCCAAAATCAAGAGTTGGTCGCTCAGCTAACTGAAACATGCAGGCACCCCTATTTTTCTAAATATATAGAAAACAACAGACAAATAAGAGCAACAATAAATAATACTAGCCTTAATTCTAATATTAATAGTTATACTAAAACTTATTACCATTCATTGATAATTTAATGGTTAACAGCCACACTGCCTCTCCTGATTTACATCTTACTTAATTCTTGTAATAACCCTGAGATGTAGGTGCTGGTGTCTGTTAGTAAAAGTAAGAAATTTGGGGCTCTTTAAGGTAGGAAAGATTAGCTTGATAGCTAATACATAGTAGGTTTTTAACACAAAAGTGCTGGACCTATACAAGCTTGTGTCCCAGAACTGTTACAGTGACTTCTTAGACTCACCATAGAGAAGTGTTGACATCCTCATAGCTATAGTTTATGGATACTTCTGCAGGTAGAATAACAAAAATACTGCTGTTCCCTAAAGGGGACTCCTGAAGGGCTGTCTGAGTCCTATGGTTTGAGTCCTTCAGCTTCCAGGTCACTGTGGCCACCCAAGAAGCTTCTAGCATATGTGATTAGGATACCAGCTCTGCAGCTGTGAGATACCACATGTCTGTGTTCTGCTGTGTTGACTGCCCCCATTGTAGACCCAGGAACTAAGGTTATTGGATACTAATTATCAGATTCAGAACCCCTCCCCAAGATGTCCACTTGCATCTAGGACTACAGACCCCTGCACCATGCTTCCTGTCTGTGCAGTTGCCTCAGGGACTGTCTTCCCTGTTTTCTGTAGCTTTTCTCTCATTAGCAGCTTCCCTCTCTAACCAATCTCCCTTATGACTGGCCTCTTTCCTTTTGTCTTTTCCCTTACAGTTAGTGTTTTGACTTTCTTGAAACTCTGTACCCCAGAGTTATTGATCCCTTGGCCCTGACCTGGGGCCTGTGCACGTGGTGCCACCATCTTGGAGTGGCTCCATAGCACACTTGTCCTCTCCTCATGGTGGTGTGTAATCAGGGTCAGCATTCTTCCCAGAATTCCTTTCTCAACTTTCCACACGTGGGGTTATGGAGAGATGCACACAGGACACACTTCTGAGCAGAAAGTCTACACCATGACTTGATTTGCAGGGTCTCATTTTTTTCTGATCCCAGCCTGTTCTCTTTGCATTCCCCAAAGCACTCACACATGGGCTAGATGCCTCAAAATTCTCATCTCCTGTTTTGTCTCCTCTGGGAAGCCTTCCTGCCTGCCCCAACTTCCTGTAGCCTCTTTCTCTCCTCAGAGTCTTCATAGCTGGGGTTCTCTATTGTTCCCTTCTAACACTTTCTTGGACTTCATGCAAAGACTTGCAGACTTCATGCAAATCAGCCTGGGGCACTGATCCTTTCAATATCCCCTCCTACTCTCATTCTACAGACAAAGAAAACTATAGAGTCAAGAAAATAAATGATTTGCCCAAGGCCCTACAGATCTTAGTGGTGAGGTGACTAGGAATAATGTCTTCAAGTGTGGGGAAGCAGGGATCTTTCCCCTCCCAAGGGGTTTATAAACAAAGAGGTACTTGTAGTGATGGGTGTTCAAAGAGTACAGATTTCTGGAGGCCAGAAGAGCTCTCAGATCAGAATCCCTGAGGACAAAGCCAGCCCCTCCATGTGACCAGAATCCAGATTTCCCGCTTCCCTAGTCTTCATTAAGAACCATTCACTGCTAATTCCATCATAGTCCCTCCCTCATTCACATACACACCAGATCATTTTTGACATGTTTGCTATTTCCCAGGGGCAGGGTGGCAGCCTGCGATCATATCTACACTCAGACACGCAAATACACTGACAATATGAGAAGTTACAGAAAGGGCTAATTAAGGTTATATAAATAAGATCAAATAAGGTTGCACAAGTGCACACACACACGTATGGTTATATGATCTTATTTAGCTCTTTGAGGTTCTGCAATCTCTCCAAGTGTCAGTTGCATCATTTGCAAATGGGGTTAGAAATCTCATGGTATTATATTTAATTTAAACCTGACCACTTCATACACCACAGAGGTCATCAAAGAGCTTGTTTGAGTAAAAACTCAGTTCTTCCCTACAAGTCAACAACTTTATATGTGGCAATTTCTATCCTTTGCCTTCCTGGAGAAGGAAATTGGCTTTTCCAGATTTATTAAGAAACAGTGAATACAAAAATACTCTGCATTATTGGACTTTAGAAACAACTTACTAGGTAAGAGAAACAACTTTCTCCACTGTAGAAATGATAGAATGTGCAATGTTAAATGCAGGTGAGTGATAAGTACATTTAAAAAATGTCAGATAATTTAGGCTCAAGGTAAGTTAATGTTCCAGAAAAAAAAACTAATTTTATAAATACATTTATATAAAAGTTTATGTATACTTTCATAAATAAATCTATTATAATTTATATGGAATATACATTATAAATTTATACACACATGAAAATACACATACATGCATACACATGCAGAGGAGTCATCTTACAAGCAGTTTTAGGGAAACAAATAAACATTAAAAGAGACAATGTTGGTGCAGCAAAGTTCCTCAACTCCTTCTTGGTTCCTTTTATTCTCTGTCAAGAAGAATAAGAAGAATTATCTTTGGATCGAAAAGGGTACAGCGAGCATTTCTGCTGGATGGATAAATTCATGATTTAGCCAAACGATTGTAAGAGTACACATGCTTGCTTTGCATGAGTTCAAACCTCTGACCTGTCTAAATTACACACCAGAGTCTCAAGAGACTCTAAATGAGATAACTGTCATTGATTGTTCATGTTCATGTAAGGACAAAAGCTTCTGAAAGACTGGAGATGGGCAAATTCTATCAGTATTTAAAAAGAAGGAGGTTTATTCCACAAACCACTCATTAGTAAGCTTCAATAGTGACCTGCCAAAGACATTAAAATCCCTTTACACTAAAATTTCCACAGTCTAAGATGTAAGTCTTACCATGGTTATAATTGTTTTCTCCTTTTATTCTTCTTTCCTTGTTTTTGTCCCTCCTTCCTTTCCGTCTTTCCTCTCTTCCTTCCTTCTTCTCTTACTTCTTTCCTTCCTTCTTCTCTTACTTCTTTCCTTCCTCCCTTCTTTCCTTCCTATGTGTTAATAAAATTTTCATTTTAGAACAATTTTTGCAAAGATGGCACAAAGGTAGTACAAAGAAATCACAAAGGTAGTGACAGAGTCCCTAGATATCTTGCAACTAGTTTCCCCTATTAGTAACATCTTACATTCGTATGGTACATATGTTAAAACTAATAAACCAAAACAGGTAAACAGGTTTCCATGCTAAAAGTAGAGTGTTTCCATAAAATCTTTCATGAACAGAAATGGCATAAAGCAAAGAAGCAATTACAGTTAATTTATATGGAAATTTGAGTGTTCCCAGACCCAAAAAATAATCTCTCGGAGGTTTTTCTATTGTAAGTCATACTGCAATAAACATAGGGGATAGATCAATGGAACAGGATAAAAATATCAAAAACAAACCAATGATTATATGGCCAGTTAACCTTTGACAAAGGAGGAAAGAATATACAATGGGAAAAAAGTCCCTTCAACAAATGATGTTGAGAAAACTGGACAGCAACATGAAAAAGAATGAAATTGAAACTGTCTTACACTATGTGCGTGGGCACACACACACACACACACACACACACACACACACACATACACAAACCTCACAATGGATTAAAGACTTAAATGTGAGACCTGAAGCCATAAAAATCTTAGAAAAGAACACAGCTAGTAATTTCTCTGAGATCGGCCACAGCAACTTTTTGCTAGATGTATCTCCTGAAGCAAGGGAAACAAAAGCAAAAAAAAACTATTGGGACTACGTCAAAATAAAAAGCTTCTGCACAGTGAAGTAAACAATAAACAAAACTAAAAGGCAACCTACAGAATGGGAGAAGATATTTGCAGATAACATATCTGATAAAGGGTTAGTATCCAAAATATATAAAGAACTTATGAAACTGAATGCACCCAAACCTGAGTAATTTGCATCCCCAAACCAAATAATCCAATTAAAAAATGACAGAAGACGTGAATAGACATTTCTCCAAAGGAGACATACAGATGACCAACAGACACATGAAAAGATGCTCAACATGACTCATCATCAGGGAAAATCAAATCAAAACTACAATGAGATACCACTGCACACCTGTCGAATCACTAAAATCAACAGAAACAAGTGTTGGCAAGAATGTGCAGATAAGGGAACATTTATGCACTGTTGGTAGGAATGAAAACTTGTGCATCCACTGTGGAAAACAGTTTGAAAGCTCCTCAAAAAATTAAAAATAGAACTGGCTTATGATCCAGAAATTGTGCTACTGAATATTTACTAAAGAATTTGAAATAACTAATTTGAAATAATATTGGTATCTTATTATTAACTGAAGCCTTTACTGTATTCAGATTTCCTTAGTTTTCACCTATTGTGTCTTTTCTGTTTCAGGGCCCCATAAAGTGTTGTATCATATCACAATTCGTTGCCATGGTTCCTTAGGCTGGGACAGTTTTTCATTTTTTCCTTGTTTTTTGATGACTTTGATAGTTTTGAGAAATTATAGTACAATTAGTTATTTCGTAAAATCTTCCAGACTGCAATTTGCCTGACTACCTTGGGATTATGGGTTTTGGGGAGGAAGATCAGTGAGGGGAAAGTGCCATACATAATTTATGTATTTTTTCTTTAATTTATTCTGTTGTTGCTTTCATATCTAAGAAAACATTGCCTAATACAAAGTCATTAAGATTAATATCTGTATTTTCTTCTAAAAGTTTTATAGTTTTAGTTCTCACATTTAGGTCTTTGATTTGAGTTTGTTTTTATAATGGGGTGAGATAGGAGTCTAACTTCATTTACTTGTGTGTGGTTGGCCATTTGTCCTAGCAACATTTGTTGAAAGGACTATTCTTTTCTCATTGAATTACTTTGAATCCTTACTGAAAGTCAATTGACCATAATGTGAGGATTTTTCAATTCTATTCTACTGATTTGTATGTCTATCCTTATGTCAGTACCACCCTGTCGTGATTAACGTTGCTTTATACTAAATTTTCTAAGTGGGAAGGGTGAGTCTACTAACTTTTTGGCTTTTCTGTTCCTTTGAGTTTTCCATAGAATTTGAAGATCAGCTTGTCAATTTCTGCAATGAAGCCAGCTGGGATTTTAAATGGGATTGTGTTGGGGGTGACTGAGGCTTTGGCGGTTGAGTGACTGACTTTGTTTCACATCATGATCTCATGGTTCATGAGTTCAAGCCCCACATTGGGTTCTGGGCTGAGAGCACAGAGCCTGCTTGGGATTCTCTCTCTCCCTCTCTCTTTGCTGCTCCTGTGTTCATGCTCTCTCTCTTTCTCTCAAAAATAAACATTAAAAAAAATTTAAAGATAAATGGCGGGGGGTGCCTGGATGGCTTATTCAGTTAAGCCTCTGACTTTGGCTCAGGTCATGATCTCACGGTTCATGAGTTCTAGCCCCACATACGGCTCTGTGCTGATAGTTCAGAGCCTGGAGCCTGCTTCAGATTCTGTATCTCCCTCTCTCTCTGCCCTTCCCCCTCACTCATGCTCTGTCTCTATCTCAAAAATAAATAAAAGCTAAAAAAAATTTAAAAAGTAAATAAATGGATTGTGTTGAATTTCTATACCAATTTGAGGAGTATTGCTACCTTAATAATATTTGCATTATTAAGTCTTTGTATTATTAATGTTTGTATTATTAAGTCTTCAGGTACATGTGCATGGAATATGTTACCATTTATTTAAATCTTCTTTAATTTCTTTCAGCAATGTTCTGTAGTTTTCATAGTATAATGTTTGGACTTATTCTGTTAAATTGAATTCTAAACTTTTTGTTTTTGATGCTATTGTAAATGGAATTATTTTCTTAATTTCATTTTCAGATTGTTCATTGCTAGTATATAAAAATACAATTGACTTTTGTATATCAATCTTATATTCTACATTTCTGAACTCTTTACAATAGCTGTTTTAGTGGATTCCTTAGGACTTCTATATACAATATCATGCCTTTTGTAAATGGAGGCAATTATCTCTCTTTCCCTCCTTCTCCAATTTGGATGCCTTTGATTTCACTTTCTTATCTAATTGCCTTGGCTAGAACCTTTAATACAATGTTAAATGAAGGCAAGGAGAGTACATCTTATCTTGTTTTTATTCTTACAATAAAATCATCCAGTCATTTACCATTAGGTATGATGTTAGCTGCAGGGTTTTTTGTAAATTTCTTTTTATCGGGTTTTAGAAATTCCCTGCTAACCTGGTTCAATGAACATTTTCATTATGAAAAGGTCAAATGCTTTTTCCATGTCTATTAAGATAATCATGTGACCTTTGTTTCTCATTGGATTTTTTGTCTTTCATTCATTGACAATACTTAATTATTTTATTTATTTATTTGGTGTATTTTTTACTAAAATTTTTTTAATGTTTATTTATTTTTGAGAGAGAGATAGAGAGAAAGAGAAAGACCCAGTGCGAGCAGGGGAGGAGTAGAGAGAGAGGGAAGCACAGAATCCAAGGCAGGCTCCAGGCTCTAGCTGTCAGCACAGAGCCCCATATGGGGCTTGAACTCACAACTCACAAACCTCAAGATCGTGACCTGAGCTAATGTTGGCTGCCCAACTGACTGAACCACCCTAGTGCCCCTATTTATTTGGTTTTATAACATATATCTTATGTTATATGGTATATAACAATGACTGATATTATTTCACTCATATATGGGATCTAAAAACAAAACAAATGAACAAATAAACAAAAACAGAATAAGATTACATATTTCTATGTAAATGCAGAGAGAGAAAAAAAAAAAGAAAGATCATTTCCAGAAGGGAGGGAAGTGGGGGAGTGGGCAAAATGGTAAAGGAGAATGAGAGATACAGGCTTCATGTTATAGTCACAGGAATAAAAAGCACAGATTAGAAGATACAGTCAATGATCATATAATAGTGTTGTATGGTGACAGATGTTAACAACACTTGGGGGCATAGCATAATGTATAGAGAAATTGAATCACTATGTTGTATACCTGAAACCAATGTAACATTGTGTGTTAACTCTACTCAAATTAAAAAAAAAATAAAAATAGATATTTGGATATTAAGCCAATCCTACATTCCTGGATAAATTCTACTTATAATTGTTCTAACTTAATTGAGTTATGTTTGCTAGTATTCTGTTTAGAATTTTTATGTCTATATTCAAAAGTGCTATTCGTCTATAGTTTTCTTTTATTGTCATTTCTTGTTTGGCTTTGGTACCAGTATAATATTGGCTCCAAGAAATAAGTTGACTAGTGTTTTTTTTCTCTTCTATTTTTGAAAGGCTTTTTGAAAAATTGTGTTAATTATTCTTTAAATATTTGGTAGAATCTACCAGAGCAGTCATTGGGACTGGGCTTTTTCTTCTCAGTAGTTGTTGCTGGTATTATTATTAATTCAATCTCTTTACTTGATATACATTTATTCAAAATTTTCTATTTTTCTTGAATCAAATTGAATAGATCATGTCTTTATAGAAACATGTCCATTTTATCTAATTTATGTAATTATTGGCATGCAATTTTTCAAAAATTCTTTCATAATCTTTTTTATTTCTGTAAGGTCAATAGTAATGTACCATTTCATTTTTACTTCTTTATTTGAGTGCCTTTGTTTTTTATTGTCAATCTATCTAAAGATTTATCAAATTTATTAAAACTTTCAAAAAAACCCCAAAGTTTTCTTATATTAATTTTCTCTATTTCCTGTTTTCTGTTTTGTCAAATCTTGCCCTAAATTTTATTTCCTTGATTTTGTTTGCTTTAGGTTTAGTTTTCTTTTTATTTTTTTTTCAGTGATTTAAGATTTAAGTTATTAAGAATATTTCTTTTCTTTTTGACCCAGCCAATTACAGTTACACATTTCTAAACACTGCTTTAGCTGTATTCCATTGTTAGTTGTGTTTCTATTTTAATTCATCTCAAAGCACTTCCTATTTTCCCTTTAGATTTCTTCGTTGATCTGTTAGTTAGGATGTATTCTTTAATTTCCACACATTTATGACTGTCTCAAGTTTCTTTCTGTTATTTATTTATAATTTCATTCCACTGATGTCAGAAAACAAACTTTATATAATTTCCATGTGAAATTTATTGAAGTTTGTTTTATTGCCCAGCATATGGTGTGTCCTACACAATGCTCCATGCGCACATGAGAAGACTTTATATTCTTTGTTTGTGAGATGGACTATTGACACATGTGTGCTATGTCTAATTGGTTATATTATGGTTGAAATCTAATTACATGCTGATTTTTTGCCTACATGTTCTTTACATTATTGAAACGGGTTTTATTAAAAATTTCAACTATTATTGTTGAACTGTCCTCCGTTCTGTCAGTTTTTGCTACATGAGTTTTGGTTCTTCATTGTTAGGTGTATGTATGTTTATAATTGATATATCTTCCTGATGGATTGACCCTTTTATTATTATAAGATGTATCTCATTTCTAGTATTTTTTTTTTACTTTACAATCTACTTCTCTTGTATTTGTATACTCATTCTTTCTTTCTTGTGGTTACTGTTTGCATGGTGTATATTTTTCCATCCATTTACTTTCAGTCTATGTATCTTAGAATATATAGTGTGCTTCTTGTAGGCAGAATATGATCATAGCTTGGTTTTTATCTGGTCAGACAATTATTGCCTTTCAATTAGATTGTGTAATCCATTTACATTTAATGTTACTATTAATATAATTGAATTTGCTTCTGCCATTTTATTTTCTATATGTTTCATGTTTTTTTTGTTTCTCTGTTCTTACTTCACTCATATTTCCTGCATTATATAAATACATTTTCATTTCTTTGATAATGTTTTCTATATATAGTTTTTGATTTATTTCTTTAATGGCTGCTATATGGCTTACTATATACACTTGAACTTGTCAGAATATATTTCAGATTCATAAAACAATTTCAATTATATATAAAAATATTACTTGATCTTCCTCTTGTTTTTTGAAGTATTATTATTATATATATTACATCTATATATTTGACAAACTTCAACAATATATTGCTATAGTTTTAACTTTATGAGTATAAAAAAAAGCATGTATTTATAGCTTTTTGTTATATTTGCTTTTGTATTTCATGTTTCCTGTTCTGTTCATTTGTCCTATGTTTTCAAGTTACTGTCTAGATTCACTTTTTAGCTCAGCACAGCTTTGTTCCCACTGTCTTCCTTTGCGATGTTCCGGCAAATATATTACATTATGCCCATCAGTATGATCCGATACGTATTATTTTATCCAATTATTTTTTAAAGTCAGTTAAAGGAATAAAATAAAATATGCATTTAAACTATTTTTTATAATTACATAGTTCCCTGTACTAGTGTTCTATGTTTTTTTTCTGTCAGTTCATATTATTTCCTGGAATCACTTGCTTTCAGTAGGAATAACTTTGTTTAGTATTTCTTATAAGATGGATCCTCTAAAAATGAATTCCGTGTTTGTTTGATTTTGTAAAACTTTGAAGTATATTTTGCTATTATTTTTGCACTTTGCTTTACTGGATGTGGTATGCTTGCTTGGTATTTTTAATTTGAGGACGTTGAATATGTAATTTCACTGCCTTCTGGCCTCCATTATTTCAGATGAAATTTCAGTAGTCCAATCTTACTGGGGTTCCCTTTTATGTGATGATTTGTTTTCACTTGATGTTTCCAAAATGTTTTTTTGTCTTTTGTTTTCATCGTCTATATATGATAGGCACATGGATATCTTTGCATTTATCCTAATAGCAGTCTATCAATCTTGTTTAATATATAGATTTTTTTTTCAAATTTGAGAAAATTTCAGCCATCATTTCTTTGAATATACTTTTTTTTCTGCTCCTTTCTCTCTCTCCCCTCAAGCTACTTCCCCCATTATGTATATGCTGGTGCATTTAATAGTGTCCCATCTTTTTTTGAGGCTTTGTTAATTTTTTTCCCATTCCTTTTTCTTTCTGGTTTTCAGACTGCATAATCTGCATTGGTCTCTCTTCAAGTTCTCTAATTCTTCAGCCAGTTCAAATCTACTTTGAGCCTCTCCAGGAATTTTTAATTTATAATTATACTTTTCTTCTTCTAAAGTTAGTATAAAGAACTACTAACTATGGCTTTATATACATTCTCTCTTTGATGAGACAGTTTCATCATACTTTATTTATTTAAGCACGTTTTGCTTTCATTCTCTGAACATGGTCACCTTGAAGTCTATGTCTTTTAATCTGACATCTGTTCACTCTTACATACAGTTTCTATTGCTGGTTTTTACCCTTATACAGAGATCATGTTTTTCTGTTTCTTAGCCTGCCTCAGAATTTTAACATGTCCCCTTCCCCCCAGTAATATTCTTTTATACCTTAGATGAGACAAGAAGGCTGGAGGAGGTTGAGGGGGGCAGAATGCTCTTCTTCCAGCTAGGATAAGGCTGTGGAAAAAATCTTTTCCCCTGGAGGGTATGTCGACCACTTCAGGTATATTTCACAGTGATTACCCTATTCCTCCCCATGTCAGAACCATGGCGGGCGGGCGGATCTTTCTCGGATTTTCAATATGAGAACTGGAGAGGATTACTGGGCATAAAACCACAGAAGTGTAAGGGTGTTACAGATCAGAAGCCTCCAGTAGATTCTCTGTGTCACAGTGGTTCACACTCCACCTCTGGCAATTTGTCAAAGTTATCATTTAAGTGTTCCTACTGGTGGATGGCTCCAACAGCTTCTGTTGGAGGTAAGCATATTTCAACTGTGACTCTCTGGATTCACCTGTTTCTAGATTTTGCGGTGGCAGTTTTTACTGAAATCTTCATTCTCTGATGAGTGTAAGAAGAGTCGTTAATTTTCAGTTTGTTCAGCTTGTATTTATTGATTTATTTACTTAATGTTTTTATTTATTTTTGAGACAAAGAGAGCATGACTGGGGGAGGGGCAGAGAGAGAGGGAGACACAGAATCTGAAGCAGGCTCCAGGTTCTGAGCCACCAGTACAGAGCCTGATGCAGGGCTCAAACTCACAGACTGTGAGATCATGACCTGAGCCGAAGTTGGTCACTCAACCGTCTGAGCCACCCAGGCACCCCAGCTTGTATTTATTATAAGGATGTGAATAATGACTTTGAAGTTCTTCTAAGTTCTTTAGTCAGTACTGAAACCAGAAATGTTGCACTTTTTTTCTTTCTTTTTTAACTTTCTGACTCATATATAATTGAATTACTCAAGTGTGAATGTGCATATTATCAGTGTCATTTAAGGGAGTGAGGGTCTGTTATCTGTCTGCATGTCCTTGGGACTCCAGTTTTCCTCACTTTGAGCAAGCTGAGAAGTCTTAATTTCAGTTAGCATTACTTTCATGCATAATTCAGCCTCTGCGAATACAGAGATGGCAACTAATTCAAGAGATTTATTTAGTTTCTTGCACATTCTCTGAGAAACTAATTTATATAGTAGTAGCATCAGGTGAGCCTCCTGTTTGTTTTAGATAAACAGAAATCTTAACTTGAAAGCTCCATTATTTGCTTCACTACCAACAATTCAAGAGATAATTTTCCTGCCCTGCTGACCTTTCTAGGAAAACACCTGGAAGTTTTTGTTGTTTTGTTTTCCTTCTCAATGTTCTCAACAGAGATGCCCCCTAGAGGCTATTACTTCATATGTTCTAAACCTTTCCGTTATTAAATTACTCTTTTTGATGTTTGAAAAGACAAGTGCATAAAACATAAATATTTCATCCAATAAAATGACATAAATCTGAACTTGTTAATTGTAACCCAAGTTAAGAAATAACATTAAATCAGGGCCCCTGGGTGGCTCAGTTAGTTAAGCAACTGACTTCGGCTTAGGTCAGCCCCACATCGTGCTCTGTGCTGACAGCTCAGAGCCTGGAGCCTGCTTTGGATTCCGTGTCTCCCTCTCGCTCTGCCAATCTCTCTCTTTCTCTCTCAAAAATGAATAAAACATTTTTAAAAAATTTTAAAAAATGTAGCACCTGGGTGACTCAGTCGGTTAAGCATCCAACTTCAGCTCAGGTCATGATCTCACAGTTTGTGAGTTCCAGCCCCATGTTGGGCTTTGTGCTGACAGCTGGGAGTCTAAGCCTGCTTCAGATTCTGTCTCGATCTCTCTCTGTCCCTGTCCTGTTTATGCTTTCTCTCAAATATAAATAAACATTTAAAACAATTAAAAAAATTAAAAGAAAAAGAAAGAAAATTAAATTGTTACTTAAAATTCCCCTTTAAATCCCAAGTTTCCATTGCCCTTGAAGTGTTCATTACTTTCTTCCTTTAAAAGTGTAATGATTCTTTCAAGATTCAATTCAAGACTCCTTTTCCTCCATGAACTCTCTACCAAAAAGTAATCCTAAAGGAGGATGAGTTTCCCAGAATGTAAATTAATAGATGTCAAAGATGCCTGCTGTTTTCCTCCCACTAGTGCTGAAGGTCAGTTCTTCTAACCAGGATTCTACTCTCGAATTAATTTCTAAAACCATGAAAACCTTGTCTTAGGGACAAAGCGCACAGGTTACCTCCTTATCCTGAATTACAGCACATTATTATCAGCTTTTCTGGAGACTCCTTAGTAATAAAGCAGTGCCTATTTCAGAAAGAATTCACAGTTGACTCTCCAAAGGGGTTCTCAAGGTGATCTACCGAGACGCTGAAAGAAAATGGCAAAATTTCTATTCATATAAAATTTTATAACTTTCTATTTTTCATATATAATGTACATTTTATATTGTGGGTTAGCAGTGCTATTTAGAAGATTTATGAATTACAGAATCAATATGTAGAGGACACAAGTACAGAGTATTTCTTTAAAAAAATTTTTTTTAATGTTTATTTACTTATGAGAGAGAGAGAGAAAGCAAGCAGAAGTGGAGCAGAAAGGGAGACACAGAATCCAAAGCAGGCTCCAGGCTCTGAGCTGTCAGCACAGAGCCTGATGTGGGGCTTGAACTCACAAACCGCGAGACCATGACCCGAGCTGAAGTCAGATGCTTAACAGACTGAGCCACCCAGGCTCCCCAGCACAGAGTATTTCTTATACAAATTTGGGAGAACACTGATTTCATTCCTTGGTGCTGTTGACTTCATTTGAGATTCATTTGTCTTGAGATCCATGTTCTTAAAGAAAACAAAGTGGTGTTTTGACATTTGGGCTGTTTTTCTTCATCCGAGGGAAGCAAACATGAAGGAAACATACAAACCAATGGTGCGCTAAGTGAACGGTTAGTCAGCCATTTCCTACTGTGGTTCTCCTTCTCTTGTCTGTTGGTGCTGAAGTCTTTGAATTTGCCAGGAAGGACCTTGCTGTTTATTGTCTGTTCCTTGGATTGCGATTCTCTCTGTGTCTGGAATACCCTTCATGCTCTTATATTCATATATACATTCATTATATACACATATGCTAGTATATAAACTAAATATATATGTATATTTGAATTGATATATCAAATATGCAGAGATAAGCACAGATCATAAATATCCCATTCAATGAACAGAAAGCTAAATCCTTTTGAATCGACACCAATTTAATAAAATTAAAGTATCACCCAAAAGTCACTCTCATGTCCCTTCTCACTTACTTTCCGACCATCCTCTCTCAAGTAATAATTTTTCAGAGCTCTAACACTAGGTTCTATGGCCTGGTTTTGACTTATATAAAAGCTGTCATATGGTACACACTTGCCTTCTGTTCCTTAGCCTTGTCTGTGGTACTTGTATATAGTATAGCTATCAATTGTTATTTTTCATTGCTCTATGGTATGCCATTGAATGGATGGATATGCCACAATTTATTTACTTATTCTACTGTTAAGGGGCATTTGTATTATCTCCAATTTGAGGCTATGAATACTACTGTTCTGAATTATTTTTACATGTCTCTTAGTGCACATGAGCAAGCCTTTCTTTGTCAACTATACCTAATTGTGGAATGGCTGAGTCATATAGCATATGAGCATTCACACTTTACAGATTTCCAGAACAACTACTGATGTAAATTCCACAGGCAATGCATAGAAAGAAAACATAGACATAATTATGGGAAATATTAGAGCTTATCCAAAATAATAGCGAAGATGTTTTCATATAACTATCTCAGTAACTAGTAACATAAGTAAACAAAAATTAATGAAGATATAGATAATTTGAACATTCCTAAAAATATATAAACACATATATATACATATATATATAGGTATATAGTATATACATTAATAATATAGTAGTATTATTATGTATTATATTATTATGTATAGTATATACATAATAATATAGTATTATAGTGTATATATTAATTATATATATGTGTATATATATGTATATAAACACCCATAGAAAATTTTCAAAAATCACTTATCCTTGAAATAATATGGAATATGTTTTCTGACCAGAGTGGAATTAAGCTAGAAATCAATAAGAAAAATGAATTAACATACTTAAAAATTAAGTCCCAGAAAATATCTCAATGGAAATCATATCCCACAAAAAAGTCCACTTTAAGGCTATAAATGAAAAGAAAGACAGTATCAAGTCCTGACAACAATGAAGATTAACAGGATGTCCATTAAAAATATAACTCCACATTTCAATTTGTCTCCTCCATGAAGACTTTTCTGCTCTTTCCTTCCTCAGCAGAATGAGTACTTTTTTCTTTGTGGCCTGTGTCCTACAAAGCATATTCATTTTCATATATGTCTCTTACTCTTATCTGAGCTTCATGAAGGCAGATATCTCAAATATTTAGTAAAGTCCCAATGGGTAATAGTAATAAAACAAAGGATTAAAGTGGTGGATGAAAACTCTTTTCCTCTATTTATTCTCAGCTTAGGATCAACGGCTTCAAAGTACACAGTGTCAGAGTGGACCAGAGACGTATATACAGCACCTGTTTAGAAAAAGAAAGATAAAAAAAGAGTTTCAAGTCCTTTGTAACAAAATCTCAGTTTTCTTAGGTACCAGGCTTCTGATAGAACTATGGATTCTTTCTATTATTCTTTGCTGTCTTATACTATTATTCTTTCTGGACATCAGATAGGCAAGAACTTCTAGGTATATATATGAGAGGGCTGCATCACAGGGAAACTTGTACAAATCTATTATCAAGTTTTCTGTCATAAAAAAGAAATAAAGAAAATAAATCAAACCAATACAATTAAAGTTTAAAGCAATGAAAATAAATGTGTGGGAGAAAGGAGTTTGAGGAACATACTACAATGAAGAGATTATTTCATTATGTAAATTTTATATTTCAAATGTATTCTAAAGAGACCTATAATGTTCCAGAAAGACCTCATGCTTCCATTGTTTAGAATGTGGAAAGTTAAGAAAAAGCATCCCAGTATGCTAGAGGCTGATAAATAACGTAACTCGGTCTTGATTTTTCTGTGATGGATTGTTTTGCCTCACCCCATGGGCAGAGGGGCTTCAGATTAGCAAAGGGACACTTTTAGATGGAGAAAAATAAATAACCAGGTAACTATAAAATCAATACCTCATTTTGGTTCATTAGTTAAGAGATAGCTTGCTGGTCAAGGTACATTCTTCACAGTCACTGCACTCTTCTGAAGGAAAAGACCACACTTCCCAGCCCTGTTCTGATAAAGCAGACCATGCCTGTCACTCACTATAACACCTGTTCTTGCCCTTCGTAGCCAAGCTTTTTGGTTGAAAAACCAGCACCAAATTCAAGAATAATTTGTATAAACTGATCAATGACATGTGAGATGTTTCTCTTTGAAAGTTTATTATGTCTAAGGACAATTATAATTAATTGATTAGCTATTTCTCTTAGAAATTTGAACCAGAGATGTTACGCTTGGTATGTGATGGGGGACTCAGGGAGCTAAAAGCTAAAGAACATATAGTCAAAAAGTGCAGATGAGGAGTAAGGTGGAGTTAGGGGGAGGCATGAATATGTTAAACTCTCCAAAGATGATGTCAGCAACATTTCTTTCATTGTGTATGGATACCTGCCTTACCCATTAAGAAATGGAATCTCTTCCTACTCTCCTCTTGTATCTAGGTTTGCCTCATAAGTTCCTTTGATAAATAGAATTCCATGAAGCCTGGTTGCCTCTGCTTTTGCTCTTCAAGTGATTTGCCAAGGAAGAATTCTGACTGATGCAGAGATCACCATGATGTGAGGAAGACCAAGCTACTGAGGTAGAAGAGCTCATAGGAAGGAGTAGTGTGATACCAGACATGCAAGTGCGAACTTCTTAGACCTTACGACCTAACCCAACTGAAGGCAGGTAAGACAATGCCACATGGTGCAGGAGAACCATACACCAGAGCCCAGTCAACCCCCAAAACCATGAAAAATAATGGTTGTTGTTTTATGACACTGAATTTTGGTGTTGTTACACAGCAATAGATAAAGACGAGTAAGAAGACATGATTAAGCAGAAATCAAAACCACAAAAAACATGCCCTGGGGAAAGATTGATTGTTTCTATTGGAGGAGGCAAAAACAGACCAGGCTGAGACAGAGATGTGCTGAGTTGTGTCCAATGGGTGAGCCCTCATTAGGGACCTCATTGGATAAGGGAGTTATCGGTAGTTGTGAACACCTTCAGTCTTAATCTATTGGTTATTTAAAAGGCTTATGTTTAAAATAATCATTCTTTCTCTTCCCTGTTCTTACTCATGTTCTCCACCTAAAATGTTTGACATCTGTATTTTATAACTGGCGTATACAAAATTAACAATCTCAACACTTCAGGAAAAAATTAATTTAAGGGAAAAGATGTTAAATTAGAACTACAGATGAAATAGTTTATATGGTCCAGTGGGATCTAGATACTCTTTTTGCTGCTATATATATATATATATATATATATATATTTATATATATAAATATATATAGTTATATATATATAAAGTATATATATATATTTTTATATATATTTATATATATAAATATATATAGTTATATATATATATAAAGTATATATATATAAATTTTTTTTTTCCCTCTTAAGTCCAGCATCACATCATATAGTTAGAGAAGGGAGATGGGCTGCTTGCAAAGTGGAGCATCACCGTGGTGTACATTCCAGGAGACTTTTAAAAAACATTATTAAGGTTACTCTTACAATTTTTTCTTCTGGCTGTCGGTCAGACTTGCGTTTTTTACCATAAGATGATACGCTTCTTCAGAAAAGATACACCAGGTGCATTGGTGTTCTTATGACATGGCACCTGGACCCCTTGCAGAACTAAGAATATGAGAGAGAAAAATAGAGTGACAACTCATGGTAGAAAATACAGTCTTATGTAACTTAACCTGGGACTGTAGGAGGAACTACACAAGGGTTTGAATACCAAGAAGTAGGAACCATTGGGAGTCACTCTGGAGGTTCACTACAACACATGCTCATTTGATCTAGGGGGAAAAAAGGTAATATTGCATTAGAATAATATTTAAACACACCCTCTCTAGATACAAATATTAAATTATTTCCAGGCATCATCTTAAAATAATTACTATTTGTTGCAGTAGATGATGAAGCTTAGTCTGCTAATCTTTGTGTTTTGATTTTCATGTCTTTGTGATAACACTGCAATGTCTCACAGTTGATAGTAAATGTTGACACATACTTAGTGCCTTACATGTTCATCATCAACATTTTTGAAAAATGAAAATTTAGCATTTAATTTTTCATCAAACACACTCTCATTCTTTTGAGCTCATTACTACTGAAAACATTTATTATAAGAGAAGAAAAAAGGTGTTACCACACAACAAATAGTTGTGCACCTTATAATAAATGACCAAGCCTTTGCAGCAAGACTGCTCAGATTAATCGCAATACATCTCCACAGCAGGGTTGCTCAGCTTTTTATTTTTCCACCACATTTAGAGTACACCTAAGTTATGGTTTCCCTTCACTTCCCACTGACACAACCGACTGCGATCCTAGTGGCTTTGTGAATCTTATTGATTATGACACGGACCATGGGAGGTCATCAAGTGGCCATCATGGAGAACTGTGATGAATACTTCTTCACCCACATCCCAAGAGCCAAAAGAATTAGATGTGGCCAGCTGCTCCTGCCTAAAGGCACTTTGTTTTAATGTGTGTCCCCTGCATGTGCTCCTTGGAAGGGAGTCACTAGTAACCTTGTGTCTGGAAGGATATGGAAAAGAAAGATACGTCCTGTGTAATCATCTTTCAGATCTAATCATGCATAAAGCAAGAACTGTTTTCTGCACACATTTCATACATGACTATGGAAGACTGTGAAAGAAGCTTAAAGTAAGTACAAAGTGGAGGCCTAAGAGCCTCCCTTGGCTTATTTTAGTGTAACCATAATAATGATACTTTGTTATGATTCCATTTATATCTAGTTCAAAATCAGGTAAAACTAATCTATGGTGTTAGAGGTTGACATACTGAATCCCTCTGGGGAGATGTCAGCTGGAATGCTCTTGAGGAGTCTATAAGTAGCTGGAAACCTACAATAGTTGGTAGGTTTCCAGTATCTTCATTTGGGCAGTAGTTACACAGGTGCATACATACGCAAAGCATAGTACATTTAAGGGTTTTAGACTTTCCCGTGTATAATTTATACTTTAATTTTAAAACATAGTTATTGGTGGGGGGGAGGGGGAATATGGGAAGTCAATGGAAAAACACTAAACCAAATGGACCACCAAGACAACGGGCAGAAATCCAGATTGTGTCAACCAAAGGCTAAACCAGAGTTTATACTCATCTTTTCTGTATGCTAAGAGTCAGAGAGTTCTGAAAGGACTTTGTTTTTCCTTCATGGCCTCTTTTAATTTTTCACTACTTGTCCCCCTAAAAAGAAATTTCTGTGATCTTACATGCCAAAAAAAGGTGATTAAGGTCATTATAATCAAACACACAGCAATAAACTTTATATATACAGGTGTGTTTCACAATAGAAAACCTGGAAACCCCAAAAATAAGATAACAAATTTACAAAGCAAGAATGTCAGGGGCAATTAGAGATTTACCTGCAGCATTACATGGTCATAAGAATTGACAGGCAAAATCGTTGGTTGTTCAAAATCGAAACAGTTCAATGTTTAGTATTAAAATTATACATGAAATTATTATTGTATAGTTAGTGCCTAAACTAAGATACATTTGCAAGTCACATTTGAAATACCACTTGCTAATCCCAAAGACCTGTATATTCTAATTCTACAGTTGTTGGAAAGTTAGAAAAACACAGCCTTGTGCTATGGTCATACTCAGTCATCTTGCCTCTCAAAGATGTGGCATGGTGACAGATCAGGGAAGAACAGTTAGTAATCTTATGAATTGATTGTTTAATTTATATTTCTGTAAGAAAGAGAATAATTTATTAGAAACAGTACCACTTCAACTTCATTTAACTTTCGCAGATAAAATCATTAGTTTATTTTGGAATGAGCACAACGGAAATGATGACTCCCATCAGATGGAAATCTCTTACCACATGGAAATTAACAAGAATGTATTACCAAATAAAACTTTATACATATCTGGCTCTTTACACTTTTCAGAATTTCTGCATTTTACACTCCCTCATTGATCTTCATAATAAGACCATGTAACAGATAGATGTACAGAGAACAGATGTAATCTCTTCTCCACATGTTTGAGAAAACTAAGGCTGATGTGTTGAGCCTGGAAGGACTATAAGGAGGTTCACATCCTTGGTGATTTCTATCTTGTCAATTACACTTCACAACTGTTTTTGCTGTTTTTGTGTTACTGTCTTTATTAATGACATAAAAATTTCTTTTTAAAAAATAATGTTTATGTATTTATTTGTTTATGCATGTGCACAAGTGGGGAAGGGGCAGAGAGAGAGGGAGAGAGAACAAGCAGGCTCTGTTCTGTCAGCATGGAGCCTGAGGTGGGACTCAATCTCATGAACTGAACTGTGAGATCATGACCTGAGCTGAAATCAAGAATCAGTTGCCTAACTGACTGAGCCACTCAGGAAACCCGACATAAAAAAAATGTCTTAAGGGAAATAAAAATTATTACATTTGACAGAAAAAAGATAAATAGAATCTTTTGCTAATTTATATTCCCATGTGTATTTGGCACATAAAGTTAAGGTGAAAGTCACAAGATATATTTTGGGTTTAAAAAAAGGAATCTTCTACATTCTCTAGTGACTGGAAGGTTATCATGGTGACCTGTAGTGTCTAATTTCATTCCTGATTCACAGGATGTCTGGGTGGCTCAGCCAGTTAAGTGGCTGACTCTTGATTTTGGTTTAGATCATGGTCTCACAGTCTTGAGTTTGAGCCCCGCTTCAAGCTTTGGGCTCACAGCACAGAGCCTGCTTGGGATTCTCTGTCTTCCTCTTCCTGCCCCTCCCCCAATCATGCTTACATGCTCTCTCTCTTTCAAAATTAAATAAACATTAAAAAATATTTAATTTCATCCCTGATTCATTCTTTCACTGCTCTCCCATCAACTTGAAAGTTTACTTCCACTTCTTATAGTGAAGGTGGTCTACCTATGAATTGTTGGAACCCCAGAAACAGAATTCTGAATCTTGGATACATTATGACTTTGGGAATCTATGGGAGTCAAAGCTGCTTGCCTCCCCAACCCCCCTCCCAATTAACACAGATAAGTACACAAGAAGCAGGGTACAGTGCTAATGGCTAACGGCCACCAATTAGTGGTGCAATGAGGAGGTGGACTCCAGAGTCCAGAGGCTGAAGGTTTAAATTCTGACTCCACTTGGGAAGCCCTGATGAATTGCCTGCCTGTCTCAGCCATCTGCAAAATGGAAAATATTAATAATTATTTGCAGGATTGCCAGGAAAAATTAAATGTGGAAAATATATGCAAAGTGCCTAGAACACTCTAGAAATGACACCTATTATAACAGGTGGGATAGGAACATTAACTGTCGGCGGTATAAAATAAAAGAACTTCGGGTAATAAAGATAGAAACTGTTGTTCAAGGACAAAGAAGATCAGCTACTTTCCCAGTCTCTCTTGCTACCCCATAATGACTAAATAATCTTTGTTTCCATAATGTCATGTTTGCATAGCTCTCTGATTGCAAGCACCACATAATTGCAAAATGACTGTGTTAATGGAAGATTTAGATCATTTTTAAAAAAGTAAAGTTTTCACATTTTGCATCTAAATTCATTGATTATGCATAAAGAGGTCAGGAAAGCCTTGTGGCTTTATTAAATTGATCGGCATCTAATAACTTAATTATCTACAGAAACAGATGTTACTTCAACTGAAAACAAATTATCTTATACACAGGGAAGAAAATTAAAGCATCGAACACTGTGGAGATCTGTAAAATGACCACATTGAGGTTAAAAGGAGAGAGAAACAACAAAACATCAGGATTCCTGATTCGGACTCCACTTTGTTTAATGTGCTCCAAATGGTTTTCATCTTGAATACTTTTTATATCTCATTTGACTCCAGTTTAGGGGATTGTGCCTGCACATATACGCATACACAAACACACACACACATGCACGCACACACACACACACACACACACGGATTTTTGTGCTATTGAAATCTAGGAGGAGATACTGAGGTATTTGCTCCTTTCAGGTTCCTGACTGAATTGTGTTTCTTGTTCTGGGAGAGGAAATAGCATTGCTCAGCTCTGTTGAGCATTTTGAAAATAAAATCCGCCTAAGAGCAACCCCTAACACAAAGAGTCCCCAGAGTTTCTGTCTTTTCTGATGTTCTGGCCTTTGCTTGGAGAACTCGCTTCCAGGTTATTCTTCCGTTGCCCACTGTCTGGGCCTCAGATTCATTGTTAACTTTGGCCTCCAAGAAACGCATCAGGACAAGCACTTCTTGTCAATCCACTTTCCCCAGTATATCCTTGGCTTTCCTTTGACACCGAGTCAGGCTCAGCCCATGATAGTGGTTTCTCAGTTCACCATGGACAAACACCAGTTCCGTTATGACCTGGGTCCAGAGCTCTTAACCTTGATAATGCTGAACTTCACTTCCATATTGGGGGAACATCTAGTATGTTTACCTTAGATTCAAAAGGTAGAATGGGGTTATTTTTTAAATGACTAACAGGCTATAGTCATAAATTACAGGAAATTAAAGTTGAAAAAGACCTTAAATAATTCATTAATTATCTAATTAATGTCTAGCTCCTCTATCATGGATGGAAAACTGAGGTTAAATTATGTTAAGTGATGTGTCTCTGAGATCATAGACAGGAAGTCCAACTTTGTCAGAATTAGAACTTGGAAATGCTGCATATGACTGGATTGAGGGCAAGAAGGTGGAGGTGAGAAGGTAGGAAGTCTTCGGAAGACTTCCCCAAGACTAAGTATTGAGGAATGTGTAGATTCAGGAAACAGGGCCAGCTATAAAATTCAAGGTCACTGATAATGGCAAAGATTGACAAGGGCACCAAATGCCACATCTGGGGAGGGAAGCAGTGGGGGTAGAATCTGGAGTTCAGCTGCAGCTAGAGGAAGCAGAGGTACTTGGCCTATCTTTCTCCTCATTAATATTTATAGTAGCTACCACTTATTGAGAAGTTACTGAAGCATTGTTCTAAGTCCCTAATTTGTATTAACTCATTTATCCTTGCAACAACCCTATGGCAAGTATTTTTCTTATCTTCCTTGTACAGAGGAAGAATCTGAGGCACAGACTAGGAGACAGTTTCCCAAGCCTTACAGCATGTCAGGAGATCAGACAGGTCTCATCCCCAGGCATACTAACTGCAGAATCCCAACCCTTAACTGAATCACTGTGTTGCCTCTCTGTATCCCATTGCCAGAATGGGTATCTGGCATGTAATAAACGTTTAGGAGCTGTTGTATCTGACATCAGAATGTGCCAGGACTTAGCTTCTGTGATTCTGGAAATTTCACAATGTACTCAAGACCCATCTCCAATCACTGTCCACACCTCTTCTCCCTCACCCTCCCAACTTGTTGTACTATAAATAAGGGATGGGAACATAGTCCAGTGCCATCTAGATTGCCAGCCTGTGAGGCAATTGCCAAAGGCAGTGTAGATAGGTTACTGTACAGCTCATGGATTAAGTGAGTTCACTCTCATTGCTCTAAACGGTGAATGTGGGCTGAAAAAGAGAATTCAGTGCTGAATGAGATTCCTTTTATCATTCCTTTACTTTTATTCCCTTTGCATCTGATTGAGTCCCGATGGCCTTGGCAAGGAGGGCAGGAATCACAACTCTTCCATTTGTGTTTCTTAAGGATGTATTGAAAAGACTATCTGCACTCTACGAATGGCCCAAGAAGGTGAGTGGAGCCCAGATCTCTTACAACTGGGACTTGACACTGAGAGAGAAGCCTCATCTCTCCAGAGGCTAAGAGCTTGGTGCTGGGCTTCTGACCTAATGCTGTAATCCCCTCTACATTCATTATAAATACTCAGGGAAACCACAAAATCCAAAACAAATAAAGTCAGTCTGTTTTCAAAGGGAAAGCACCATTTCTTTTTTTTTTAATCGTTTTTAATGTTTATTTATTTTTGAGAGAGAGAGAGAGAGAGAGAGAGAGAGAGAGAGAGAGAGTGTAAGGGGGGAAGGGGCAGAAAGAGAGGGAGGCACAGAATCTGAAACAGGCTCCAGGCTTTGAGCTGTCAGCACAGAGCCTGACCCGGGGCTCGAACTCATGAACCCTCGAGATCATGACCTGAACTGAAGTCAAATGCTCAACCGACTGAGCCACACAGGTGCCCCAGAAAACACCATTTCTTAAATGTTGGTGATTTCAGTTGGATAAGGTCCTCCAAGAACCCCTGCCCATTTTGTAGGAAGGCATGCAGGCTTGTTGAAGGAAGCCTGCTCTACAAGAATTTACATTCCTCATGGCCAAGAACACTGGTCTAAACATGATTGGTCATGTGATAGGCCTGTTCCTAAGTAGAATTGGGAAGTAAGTGAAGTTGTCTACCATCTTGTCGTCAGACCGATAGAAAGTACTCATTGATGTTCATGTTGCTTATGCCAACATTCCAAACATATTTAAAACCCTCACCAATGAGGATAAAACATACTCATCACATTTCTATGAATTAAGTATTATCCCCATTTCCAGATGAACCTAATGAGCCTCAAACCTCAGTCACCTGACTCTGAAGTATAAGTCTTTCTCTCTATTCCTCCTCTGCTCCTGAATTGCCATATCTACTCCACTGCACTGATGCTGCCTCTCTCTCTGGCTTTATAACTCACTTCTCAGTACATGCTTCCCCTCCCATCCCACCCATTGAACTCATTGCAAGTTGTTGTTCCCCGGAGCTTTCTAAATCCCAACAGCCATCTTGATACTGAACTTGTGTAAGCTGTATAAGTTATTTGTTTAATGAGCTAATTTTAGTATCAAATGAGAGAGAAGGTTACATACACACCACACACTGCCAGCATAAGTGTATCTGTGGGTACAGAAGCTTTAGTTGTGACACATGGTTTTTTGAAAACTCTGCAGACAGAAATAGCACATAGCCAATCTCTTCCTCTGAACGTTTCTTGAGACAGATAGATAGACACATAGTCCATTCCTTTGGTTTGGAATCATATAGAAGTATCTTCACTTCAAAAACACTAATGGTAACAGTAAGAGGGGAGCAATCTGGGAAGATTAATAATATGACACTGAAAAAGTATCAACTGTTAATTAATTCAGTTGCTTATCCCTCCAGTCTTTTCCACAAATGATTCTAAATGCCTAACACACCCCAGCCCTGTGCTAGGAACTGTTGCTATGGAGAAGAGTATGATTTTCACTGTCTCATCACCCCCTACTGTGAGTTCACAGATGAATAGGGGAGATAAACATAAACATGTATATCACAGCACAATCATTACTTGCACAAGGAAGCCCAGATGGTCATGGAAACACCAAATACAAACCAAAGGGCCCAAGAAATTTTCTCAGAGGATTGAAAGCAGAACTAAATGTTCTAGGAGGTAAAGGAATTATGGCATTTTTAGGAGAAGGACATGCCACATAGGGCAAATAAATGTGAGAGACTGCTGAAGGAGCCCAGAGTTCAATGCTTATATTGTTGGGGGGTGGTGTAGTTGGGAATGGAGACTGATAAGACTAGAGAGTGATATTAGCTTGAAAGGTCTCATCAAAGGAGAGGCAGGGGAAAATGCAGAAGGCTTGGTTTCCTGTCCTTGGGGGAGGACATAAAAATTCAACTGTAAGATTAGTGTGTGTCAGTACCATTTCAGGTTTCATTCTCTGGAATCAGATGATAAGACACAATGGTGGGTGGGGATATAATTTAGGGATGACCATTTATAAGAGAGCGGGTGAGAAACCAGGACCAGGCAGGAGAAGCTCAACTGTGACACAAGCCTGACAAAGCCTTTGCCAAACCCAGTAGGAGCTTTGGGGTCCATATGGGAACATAGAAGGATAAGTAGAGCTTTACTACTTTGGACTAACTTGGTTGATAATCAGTCATTGGATGTGGGTTGCCTGGACAGATGACAGCTCTTTCTGCTGGGGGTAGGGACTATCTGCTGACCACACTCTGAGTGCCTGGGCCATCAAGAGTGTCTGTGCTGCATAGTCCAGGGGCCACCCCAAACTCCTAGTACAGGGAGCTGCAGGTTTCTTATTTCTTTCTCATGACTCCATGGAACTGTTGAGAGTAAGAAACTGAGGTTCATGAGAATCCAGTGCTTATGGTCAGACTGCTCTTGATGACTTTGTGTTTCCCCACTTTTACCACACTTCCCACTGCTTCCTGAAACGTATCAAAGACTTGTAAGGTTTTCCTGATAATGGATTACAAAATTCTAAATATTTCCAGGAAGGAGTAAACTCAGCATGGGTTAAGATGATTTGGAAATTTTCATGAGGTCAGAATTTTATTGAGCAGGGAGGAATACATCTGGCTGTCTTTAAATAAAATGCTTCCAAAGATAGTAATGCCATATTATGGGACAAGGGTCACATAGTCACTCACTTGAGATTAATATCAAAGCTTGGTAATTATTACCAGGGTCAGAAATATAGGAACCCCAGAAAATAATGTCCAAAGGGACTTGAAATTAATTGTTAAACTCATTTAAAAATCATTTTAAAAATAGCAAGAATAAATTCAGAGTACTATTATCACTTACTCAGAATAGTTAGAACTTCAGTAAGACCTAGTCTACAATGACATTTGCTTTTTAGCATACGATTTCCACACAGTTATTTTCTCCAACATTTATCTGCACTTTCTTTTAGCTAGCCTATATGTTACACCACAGAAGACAGGGTCAAATGGATCATAGACTCACATGTAAGAAAAACAGGAACCCTCCAGAGAGCATAATGATTTGTTCCAGCGAGATGGAGTGGGGCAGAGAGAAGAAGTGTTACGGTGGATTAGCTAATGCTGCTCAATAATTTACCAATCAATTAAAATGCCATTATTATTCTCCTCTGCCACTTAGCTTCTGTGATATTTAAAGGTCACATGGGCGCTATTGGGGAGGATGGCTATTAGCAGATACATGAAAATAGCATTTCCAATCTCTGTAACAGGGCGTCAAGGTAATTTGTGTCCTAGTTCAAGTTACACTCATCAGCACACAAGGGCAGATGTTTGACAAATGTAGTATACTAAAGGAAATGAGAAGAAGAAAAAGTACTTGAAGCCCTGATGAGGTATGTATGGATAACCAGAGAAGCAAAGTGGCACATGATATTATGTGATCTTTTGGATCTTTTCAACTGGGGCCAGAAGATTTCTGCCTGAAGGGAATCTTCAGGATCCTCTGTTGAGATTGATTCCGCATCAACATTGGTTACCCAAAAAGTAACTACTTGTCTGAGATCATAAAAAAAATTTAGCTATAATTACAAACAATTTATTAATTGCTAGTTATTTAGTAAATATTTAATTATTTGATAAATAATTAGTAATTAAAACATAATAAATGATTATGAATACATAGTTGGCTTTTATTGAGTATTTAATATTTGTTGAGAGTTGTGTTAGACACTTTGCATGCATATCATCTATCATAATAATAACATAGGTAATAAAGTACATTATCTCCATTTTATAGAAAATAAAACTGAGAAAGAGATGCTAAGTAGCATGTTTGAAATCTCGTGAGTAATAGGTGATGAAGCCCTGGGCCAATATTGTTAAAACTTCACAGCCCCCTTAATGACTTACTTGGAATTGGTACTTTTATGCTTTCCCCAAATGTGCGCTAATTTTTACTCGCTGTTCATATTATAAATGACTTCTAGAGGGGAGCTAAATCTTTGATGTATGTGTGTAACAAAATAATCAAATTTACACCTACACATGCAACATATGTTTAATAAATGCTTGTAGAGAAGACTACGGGATATTTCAATTTGTCCATTGAAAGGTCGATCAGTGAAAGAAATGGTGTCATGTCCGCACATTCATATACTACTCCTGTACTTCTTCAGTGTTGATAAAAAATGTTCCCATGCTAAACTATTACTGAACAGATGGCTTAATTTTAAAGTTTGGGGCTATCTGTGCACGAACATCCATCTCAACTCTGGATGACAATATAGTATGATTATTCATCAAAGAGCAAGGCAGCACAGCATAGTCACCCATCATTGTTTAGAATTGTTCTTGACTAAAGGGTCTGTCTTCTGGAATTATCTCTCTGTATAGAAACATAACCTGAAATTCCCCTCTTCACTCAGTAAAGACTCACAGGAATGGTGTCTCTGAGTCAAGCACAGTGGGATCGGCCACACTGTTCACCATCAGTGATTAATGTGATGCACATCCCTTCAATGCCCTTATTTTCTAAGTTTCTATTCATTTTCCAACTTACTCCACCAGGACATTCTCTCCACACCAGGAAAATTGAGAAAGGCATCCATGGGAAAGGCAAAAGCTTACCAAAGACCTGGAATTTTGAAAATGAGTATGCGGACCAGCCCTACTATTCCAGGACTTTGTGAAATGGTGCAAGCCACCTACATAGGCTGAATCGTAATTTCCTCCTGGAAATATAATCAGCCTTACAGGTTTTGTTTTTAAAAGATTCAATGAGAGAAATGAAAAAGATTCTTGTTGCTTTTCCTTATGCACTATGGATTCCAATCAAATTAAACTAATCAAGTTCCTTTGAGTTACCACACTTTGCCTCCTTGTCCTCAGTCCTCAACACATATCGCTTCTCCTGTCTCTGAGTCCTTCTCCTGCTTCACCTGCTACCAACAGGTCCAATCAGATTGTAAATGAATTAACAAATCTTGGAGAACAGAGGGAGAAGATTAAAACTCTAAAGGATTTAAAAAAAAAAAAAAACTCTATTCTGTTTCTCCTACACATTAATAGAATGCTAAAAGCATCTAATGGAGATTTTCGTCAAGAAATAATTAGATATTTATCATCTTATATTTCATTAATGGACTTGGTTTTCTTATCACAATATTTTAATTGACATTTAAAAATATCCTCATTACACAGTATTTCAAATTGTGGCTGAAATAGTCTGTGTGGAGTGCCTCTGTCATTTTAAGGTGAAGATAGAAACTTGAAAAACCATTTGAATTTCTAATTGAAAAATAATTGGGTTTGAAAGAAGGGAATTATGATAATCATTAGGTGTGATAAAATGGGGGTTGATGCTGAATTTTCAATTATGAATATAAAGTGTAATCTCAAGAATGTGCTGGAGAGCAACTTTTATGTTCAATGCTTGTGTTTTACAGACCCCCAAAATGAGAGCTTATATGAGAGATCAGACAACAGAAAAAGGCTCTGGGGATTATGGTAACATTTTACCATCTAGAAAATTCTAAAGGGTAAGGATGAAGACTTTTTATTGATCAAAATCTTTTTTTAAGCCTGAAAACAATTAGGGTAATTTCTAATGTCAAAGAGATTTGAAGTGAAGTCCCTGAAGGATACTCCTTCCACTACCGCATTCCCATTTCATGGGGTCAGAACAAGACGTTGCAAGGCCTGATGTCTTCAGTCCTTCCCTGACCCACAGAATACTTCTCTCTCCTTCACTTTTACCAGATAATAACTTTATAATTCACATCTTCTGAAATTCACCCTCTGAGGTTTTTTGTTTGTTTGTTTTGTATATTCACAGAATCGGGCAACCAACACCACTATCTAATTTCAGAAATTTTCATCTCCCCCCAAAAGACACCCTGAACTCATTAGCAGTCCATCTCAATTTGCCCCTCCCCATCCTCTGAAAACCACCAATCCATACTGTTTCTATGGTTTGCCTAGTCTGACCATTTAGTATAAATGGAATCATATAGTACAGGGCTCTTTTGTATCTGGATTCTTCCCTGCAGCATAATGTTTTCAAGGATTATCTATCTTATGGCATATATCAGTATTTTATTCCTTTTGTTTGTTTGCTTTTTAAGTGTAGTTGACACACGATGTTACATTAGTTTCAGGTGTACAACATACATCGATTCAATAACTTTATACCTTCTGCTATGCCATTTTTTTATGTTAGTCATCATAGTGGGTGTGAAGAAATATTTCATTGGGATTTTGATTTGCGTTTCCCTGACTAATGATAGTGAGCATCTTCTCCTCAGATTATTGGTCATTTGTAGACGTTCTTTGAAGAAATATCTATTCAAGTCCTTTGCCCATATTTAAATTGGATTATTTGCAAAAGTTCTTTGTTCTGAAAACTTGTATGATTTGTAAATATTTCCTCACGTTCTGTAAATTGACTTTTCAATTTGACTATTTTTTGATGGTACAGTACAAAAATTTTAAATTTTAATGAGGTTCAACTTACCTATATTTTCTTTCATAAATATACTCTTAGTGTTGCATCTTAAGGGTCCATAACTTAATCCAACATCCCAACAGCCCTGTTTTTTTTCTAAGAGTTTTTTTAGTTTTGCACTTGCATTTATTTCTATGAGCCATGTTGTTGTTTTTGCATATGATATAAAGTAAGAGTTGAGCTGTATTCATTTATACACAAATATCTAGTCATCTCAGTACCATTTCTTAAAAAGACATTTCATTTTCCTGACACCCTTATTGAAAATCAATTGCCATAAACTTAAGAGTTTATTTATTTTTGGACTCTCAATTATATTCTATTGATCTACATATCTAGCCTTATGCCAGTACCACATTGCCTTGGCTACTATAGCTTTATAAGTTTTTAAATTGGGAAGTATGGATCATCCAAACTTTGTCCTTTTTTAAAGATTGTTCTAGCTATTTTGGGCCCATTGTATTCCCGTATGAATTTTTCATATGAATTTTCACATGAATATATTACTTTCTGCACAAACCTCAGCCAAGATTTTGATAGAGAATATATATATGTTGAATCTGTAGATTAGTGTTGGAGGACTGACATCTCAACAGAATTTTTACTTCTCTTCTAAAACCATGGATGTCTTTGCACTTATTTAAGACTTTTTAAAATATGTCAACAATATTTTTTAATTTTAATTATACAAATCTTGTATGTATTTTGTTAAATATATTCCTTAGTATTTTATCCTTTTGGACATATTTTAAATGTAATTGTTTTCTTAATTTATTTTTCGGATTGTTCATTGCTTAGGTATAGAAATGCAATTGATTTTTTTATTTTGATTTTTTATCCTGCAACCTTGATGGACTCTTTTATTTGTTCTAATAATATATTTTCTGGATTTATTAACACATTCTGTATACAAATTTTTGTCTTTTACATAGACATATGTACATGTCAAGGTAGTTTACATTCTCCTTTCCAATTTATCTAATTGCTGTCACTAGAACTTCCAGTAGAATGCTGACCAGAAATGGTGAGAGTAGACAACCTTGCCTTATTCCAGGTATGGGTCAGCATTCCCTATGTCATTTCATGTCTCATAACTTTTGTTGAAAAATAAACATTTAATTAAAATGATTTGGCAAATCTCAAAATCCTATTTCTTCCCTCCCTCCAGATTATGTTGTCGTTGCTGCTGTTTCCTGTTTAGGGATTCTTTAAAAATGTTTTTATTTATTTTTAGTTTTTGAGAGGAGAGTGTGTGATGCATGCTTCTGTGTGTGCATTTGGGGAGGCATAGGGGAGGGGCAGAGAAAGAGAGAGAGAGAATCCCAAGCAGGCTTCCTGCTGTCAGCACAGAGCCTGGTGTGGGGCTTGCTCTCAGGACTACAAGATCATGACCTGAGCAGAAATCAAGAGTCAGATGCTTAACCGACTGAGCCGCCCAGTCACCCCAATTGTTTAGTGACTTTTGAATTGTTTGTATTGTTTGTATTGTTTTTCATGTGTGATTCTAGGTTCTGCTCAGTTAACTTAAGGTCAATAAATTAACGGATAGAGATTTCATTAAATTGCCTTGAACCAACAAATCTCTTAGCTTTGCTGAGGGCCTTTGTGCTCATATTAAGGCTTCTGCAACACGCTGGTGGCTTACAACTCCATCTTCAGTCTTCACTCCCTGTTTGCACAGAACCTCCACGTCACTGAGTAGTGAGAGCTAGGGCTCTTCCCCACTCATGCACACAGCCCTAAGCATGTACACAGTCCTATGCATGTTCCTGTTTTTCTAGACTCCCAGGAGTGTCTCAGAACTTTTCAAACTCCACTATGGATATGTCATTCCCCAGGTTTCCCTTAAGTTTTTTGGTCATCCTTTTATTTTTCCTAACTTTTATCATGACCTCAGATTATTGTAATATGAAACAATTTGAAGCTGTGTTTTGAAAAAAAAAGTCCCATGGAAATAGCTGTTCTCCTTGAACAAGTTCAGAGTCAGGACATGTACAGAAAAATCTTGAGTAGGGAGTTTCTGGGGAGCTGCCAGATAGGTTAAATAATGATAGTTTGTCAGGAATTGTGTTTCTTTTGGAGTGCCAAGTCCTTTCTTCTCATTCCAGCTGCTGGTTTCCAGAGCTACTCTGATTAGGAAGCTGTTGGTTTTCAGATAGACCATGGAGCTGGGATGAAGTGTCTGGGAATATGATGAGCTAACACACCAAAAATCTTGCTGTTCTTACTGAGATTCAGTCACCGTTTTTAAATAAATGTTACCCAGATTATTTTATAATTTTGTTAATTTCCAGAGCTCTGAAAAAGCTTATTTTGACAATTTTTCTACTGTTTTTGTTACTTTTATGGATGATCAGGAGTTTGGAAATTCTTACCCCACCATTTCAGAATTGCTTCTCTCCCAACCAAGATTTTAACATCATGTGATGATCTACATTCTGCATTAGCTTTTCTCTCCCTCCTGTAGGGATTTATGTGAGATCATGTCTTTCTGGATAAAATGCTGGATGCATGAAGAGTAGTGTGTATGGAGAAAACACTGGATGAAGAAATATCCAGGGTTGTTGAAGAATGCTTTTGAAGATGGTCTTGAAAGTCAGATATTTTAATGAAGATGTCAAGTCTTGAACACATCTTCTGAAATGCAGTCAGAAAAATCTTCACTTCCTGTCTCTTTGGTTAATAGCACCAGGTATTTATGGTAGCATAGGAGTTGCAATGTTGATGGAGACTTGCCAATGTGAAGAACATCTTGAGTGGAAATTGTAATGATATTCACAAAAATCTCACTGAAAGGTTTTCTCTATATTTTTTACTTGATTCTGTATCAGTCACCTTCTAGGTACCAACACCATCAAGAAGCCAGTAAAAGCTGCTGAGATCTGAAATGCAAATAAGTCTTAAGAACTCCATGGGATTACTAAAGAGCCATATCATTAACCAGGAAAGGAGTACCTGCAGGTTATTGAAGTTCCATGACAGAGAAAAGCTTGAGCTTCTGTTGCTCACCAGCTACATTTCCTGGGCCTCTGTATCACTATTTGCACAATGACTATCTGACCAAGCCTCCAAAAATTTTCATCATACTGCTATTTTTATTATTATATTCTTGTTATAACACTGGTATATATCAAAAAGAAATTAAAAAGTCCATTAGAGTTTCTGATAACCATGGGACAATTGTTAGGGAAAAATCAATGGCACTTGCTAGAGATGGCAAGGGAGACTTTGTTCAGGACCATCATGACAGGTATAGAGACCACTGCAGTGGGATCTTACAGTGGGGGACAGATTGAGCTCAACTGTGAATACAGCACAGGCAAGTGGAAATTTTAACCAAAAAGCAGGGTAGAAGGCTGTGGATGGAAAATTTGTAAGAGGAGACATCAGGGGTAAATAGGGGTTCTGGCTAAATTGACTTAACAAGGTTCTTGCTGAAGATAGTCCAGGGTGTTAAACTTTACCTGTGGGAAGGTGGAGGATGAGGAACCTGATGAAATATTGAGGGTGGGGGTTCTGGTTAAGGTTCTTGCCCAAACAGGATTTTATAAGGAAGTGCACATATGAGCTAAGAGAAGATAAATCTGACGTAATGTTTAGTCCAGTGAATAGTCTTTGTCACAGTCTCTGCATTCCTGGTGTGTGGGACACCAAGAAAAGAGGACATTGACCTTCTACCTCTCGGTACAAAGACTATTCTCAGCACTGTATCTCTGATTCAATGATGAGGTTGCATTGTTTGTTTCACAGGAACTCTCTTCTCCCTGAACCCCCATTCATCCCTCCATCTTGATCGTTCTTGAAAATCTTTCACTCTAAAAGCTTTGGCAACACATAATTTGGAAGTCCCCTTTCCTGTCTTGATCTGTGTTACTTGGGGGCAGAGCCAACCACTGTCCGTCTTAATGCGTGCATTTTGTTTTAGTCAGGTGAAACTCTCCTGATTTAAACCAGTAGTTGTGTTGGAGCCCTGTTGTGTGCCGGTATCCAGCTCCTACACCCCAGGTGGCTGCCTTGCTGGACTTCAGACTCAGCCTGTTTGGGCAGAACTGTCATTTCTACTTCCATACATTCTCATCTGTATCCATTCCTGCTTCAGAGCTTTGGCATTCATCCAGTCATAAGCCAGAAGTCCACAGGTTGTCTGGGACTCCTTCCTCTCCCTTTATCTATCTAGGTCAAGAAATCTGAGCCATATGGTAGCATTGTGAATAAAAGGAACAACATATGCAAAGATCCTGTGGCAGGAGGGAGTTCAGCTTTTTTGAAAAACTAAGTGTGACTGGAGTCAAAAATTGAGGAAAAGAATGCCATCAAAGAAAGCTGCTTCTAAACTCAGAATTTTATTGTTGATGTTATAAATTCAGCCCATGAAATAAGAAAACACACAAAACTGAAATTCAATCCAATTCTTCTGGTTCAAAACGAAGGTGGTACAATAATATCCCAACAGTTATGTTACTATATATATATATATATATATATATATATATTCCCTTATTCCATCATTTATGTGGATAATAGGTCAACAGCAGTCCTTATAAGGGAAGTAGATATATCAATTACACATGAGGAAAGAGAAAAATGATTACATTTTAAGTGTTTAGGAAAAGTTTGTGTTTTAGCAAGCACACATCTACAAGTGGAGAACTCATCTGGAGACATGCTACACTAGGGTCTCCAGTCAAGGTTGAACAGAGTGGGGCAAAGTCTCCCAAACTACATTTATTTTCATAAAAATGTCAACAGAAAATAAGCTCCAGTGATAAATCTGTGTTCGTATTATATTATAAGTGGAAAACAGTCAGTTTCACATCTTGTACCAGCACTTTCAATCACCTTTTATGGCCATGTAGTTGCCTTGTTTGGCAATTAAAAAATTAAAACGTAGATTCCAATAACAATCCATGAGTATTGATGTTAAGATTGTTTGTGGTGCCTAATTTCATTCAGGGCTGAGCCAAGGCAGGTGGCTGTGGTCTAAAGGTCATAGAACGCTGCGTCTCCTCAAACTGCACTTTAAAGACATTACTGAAAATGCATTCTATTTAAATAGCTATTTGGATAATTAGATACGTCCAATCAGTAGGAGAAAACCACAAAAACAATCATTTGATGAGAAAATGCCCACATTTAAAATTCACTGGTGTCAGAAAAAAAAGAGAATGATTTTATTTTCAAAGCAACTGGAGTTTGGGGAAAAGTGCTGAAGAATCAATTTATTTTCAAAGGAATGGGCTAGACTGATTATGCATTTGTTAGTTCCATCGGCACTATTTGGATACAATATAGATGCACTGATTTTCATGCATATGCGATATGTCTTTTTCTTACACAGAAAATATGGTGTTCACAAAGAAGAGATGAGATTTTTTTGGTGGCTATAATAATAAATTCAACTTTCTGTCTTTGTCTTTTTAAGTTATTTGCCTTTTGAGTTTAATAAATTATTTGTGACTTATTATATGGAACACTTGTCCAAGATAATTAATTTCAACAGAGGGTCAGACCTGAAACCTCTCATTTTACAGCTTTGTCTTTAGAGGCAGTTTTGGGAATGGAAACAGAGAAGTCACTGCACAGACAGGCTTTTTTTTTTTTTTTAATGGAGGGTCAGACTGGGAGACTGTTGAACATTCTGATTCTACAGAGAAGGGGAATATTGCTTGGTTCCCTCCATATTCTGTTTTGAGACATTCCAACAGGACCTGGTGCCCTCCCTGTACTCGTCCCCAGACCACTATGTGCCCTGGATTTCATCCTCACTTCGAAGAACACTAGACTTATCTTGTAAAATTCTCACCCTGGGAACCTCATGTTGATTTGACTAGCCATTATCAGGTGTGCCTGTGTGCCTGTGAAGCAGAGATGCCTAGGAATTAGTTTAAAATGAAGATCCCATGACAACATTCAATACTTAACAAATAAGAATATAATAGATGTAGGGGAGAGGAGGACGTGTCAAGTATGGTCTCAGAAACTGCTTTTTGAAAACCTCCAGTTGCTTATAACATAATTTGCCTTTGGATTTCAGGATTTCAGTGGATTTGTTAGATAAAAAAGGTGTCTCTAGAAGGCTTATGTTTGTTAAAATCTTTTTTTAAAGGTTTATTTTGAGAGAGAGAGCAAGAGAGAGCATGAGTGGGGGAAGGACAGAGAGAGAAAGGAAGAGAGAATTCCAAGCAGGGTCTGTGCTGTCAGTGCAGAGCTGACACAGGGATGGATCCTATGAATTGTGATATCACTACCAAAGCCAAAATCAAGAGTCTGGCACTTAACCAACTAAACCACTCAGGCATCCCTAAAATATATTTTATACGCTTTATGGTGTCTTCATTCAGTTTAATGCTTACTTGAAAGGTCCCCAGGGAGTGGGAAAAAAATATGGTTACTTGATTCAATATAATTTCTTTATGTTGATTTACCCAATCCTCAAACACTACCACTATGTATGTAAATTTGAAGATAACAAGGTCTTTGCAGAGATCCTGACATATTAAGAAATGTTTTTGTTTGGTTGCCATTGAGAGAGTCTTAAAGATTCTGGCTTCTCTAGTCACACAAGAAATTTATCCCTTTCCCTGTGTCCTGCTGTTGAGAATGCAGAGGTTGTAGATTTGAAAATTCATGGCTAGAGACAATTTGAGCTGGACACAATTGCTATCAGATATTTTAATAACATGGAAAAAGATTTCTTATACGTTTTTTTGTCATTTGGCATTCACAGTAAGTCTATAAGGTGGACTTCTTTTGTATTTCTATTATGTAAATGTCAGAATGTTTTTCTAAAACTACTTAGATATCAAACTGACTGTAGTTAATTCTACCTATCTGTGGTGGAAATGTCCTGTGTGACATAATACACATCAGTGGGAAAACAAATCTGGGCTACTCTCTTCTACATACAGAGATTAATGAGGTTGAGTTTTGAAAGCTCCTATGTGCTGCTCATGACTGAGCCTAGGGAAAGAGGCACATCTTAGAGTCTGAAGTATGTAAAGATAGATCTACAAGTAAGAAATGGGTATTAAAGGGGCGCCTGGGTGGCGCAGTCGGTTAAGCGTCCGACTTCAGCCAGGTCACGATCTCGCAGTCCGTGAGTTCGAGCCCCGCGTCAGGCTCTGGGCCGATGGCTCGGAGCCTGGAGCCTGTTTCCGATTCTGTGTCTCCCTCTCTCTCTGCCCCTCCCCCGTTCATGCTCTGTCTCTCTCTGTCCCAAAAATAAATAAAAAACGTTGAAAAAAAAAATTAAAAAAAAAAAAAAAAAAAAAAGAAATGGGTATTAAGTGTTTTTCTCAGCAACTACCATTTTTGCTGCATCATCCTATTTACAGATGATATGACTGTTCATGTAGAAAATCCTAAAGAATCTACAAAAAATGCCTAGAGCTAATAAGTGAGTTTAGCAAGGTCACAGAATACAAGGTCAACACAAAATAATCAGTTTTACTTCTATATACTAACAATGAATGTGTGGAAACCAAAATTAAAAACACAGTATCATTTATAATAACTCCAATGAAGATGAAGTGCCTAGATACACACTTAGTAAAACATGCTGATGATCAGTACACTGAAAATGACAAAATCCTGTTGAAAAAAATCAAAGAAGACCTAAATAAATGGAGACACATAACATGTTCATGGATTGGAAGACGCAACATAGTAAAGATGTCAACTATTTTTGAATTGATTTGTATGTTTAATCTACTTCCTTTGAAAATCCCAGGAAGTAATTTTGTAGACATAGACAAGCTTATCCTAAAATTGATATGTAAGAACAAAAACCTTAGATAGCTTTAAAAAAAAGTCACGAAAGGACAATAAAGTGGAAAGAATTGGTCCACCCAACATTAAGGCCTACCCTATAGCTAAAATGATCAAAAGTGTGGTATTGGTCGAGAGACAGGCACATAGATCAGTCAAACTGAATAAAGAACCAGAAATAGGCCCACACAAATACATCCCACTGGTTTTGGATAAAGGTGCTAAAGGAACCAATGGAAGAATTCTCTTTACAAAAAATGGTGCTGAAACAATAGACATACATGGCCCAGAAGTGAACCTTAACTTAAATATCATACCTTATACAAAAATTAACTAAAGGTGGATTATGGACCTAAATATAAAATTTAACTTTATGTAACTTTTAGACAAAACCCAGGAGACAATCTTTAGTATCTAGGCTGAAGCAAAGAATTCTTAGCCTTGACACCAAACACACATTCCTTAAATGAAAATTTATAAAATTGGAAATATCAAGTTAAAAGCTTTTGCTCTGTGAACAACCCTGACCAGGGGATGAAAAGAGAAGGTGCACACTGGAGGGAAATATTTACACATGGCATATCTGACAAGGGGCCCATACAGAATATAGCATACAAACCTTAAACTAAACAGTAAAAATTCAAATAATCCAGTCCGATAATGGGCAAAAGACATGAACAGACATCTCACAAAAAAGGCTGTACAGATGGCAAATAAGCAAATAAAGAAGTGTTCAACCTCTTTGGGCATCAGGGAAAATGCTTATTAAAACCCAAATCAGATAACATTACACACCTACCAGAATGGCTAAAGCAAACAGTGCCAATACCAAATGCTAGAGAGGATGTGGACAACATAGATTACTCATGCGTTTTGAATGGGAGTAGGAATGGCTCAGCCAGTCTGGAAATGTTTGGTAGTTTCTTTTACAACTAAACACACAACTGCCGTATGTCCCAGCAATTGTGAACTTGGTCATTTATCCGAAAGGAATTAAACTATATCCACCCAAAAGCCTATGCAAAAATGTTCATAGTAACTTTACTCAAAATAGCCAAAAACTGGAGAAAACCCAACTGTGCTTTAATAAGTAGACACTTAAACAAATTATGGTCCATCCACATCATGGAATACCACACAGCAATAGAAAGGAAGGAACTATGATACACAGAACAACCTGGATCAGTCTCCAGAGAATGCACGCGAAAAGCCCATCCCAAACGCCTACATACTGTATAGCTCCATTTATATAAATGTTTTAAAAAACAAAATTGTAGACATTGAGAACAGATTAGTGGTTCCCAGGGGTTAATAACAACAGGGGAGTGCAAATGTTGGTGTGTTGATGGAATTGTTCTTTATCTTGACTGTGACAATGCTGATGTCCTGGTTGAAGCATTCTGATTGAATTTTGCAGGACATTCCTGATGGGGAAAACTGAGTAATGGCTAAATGAGACATCTGAGATGCCTCAATTTTATTTCTCATACCCGTATACTCAACTATATTAACCACAAATAAACTGTTAATTAAAAACAAAAGAGGAAGAAAAGTTGATTGCCCATGGTCACGTCATCAACTTTCAGCCATTTCCTATGGCTGTGGGTAGGCTTTTCTAAAATCCTCAGTCCCATTTTGTAAAAACACTAACAATATTAACCCTCTCCAAATTTATCGAGGTTTGCTATGAGCTATGTGGTTTCCACACATTCTCCCTAAACAGCACAGCAAGCCCTAAACATTACAAAGCTCTAAGGCACCACATAGGGTTGTCCGTACTTTACAAATGAAGACTCCTGTGCTTCAGCAATGCTAAGCCACTTACCCAAGGTCACAGGGCTGGGAAATGCCACACTAGCAATGAGTCCCAGTCTGTCTGTGTCTGAAACACATGACCTGATCCTTCCAGGTCAGCCTGACCTCAGAGCCAGTACAGATATGGGTCAGTGTCCTCGTGCCAGACCACACATCCCCTTGCAGGAATCAGCCAGGTGGTCCATTAGGAAGACACTGGTGTGACTTTCAAGGTAGATGAACTCATAAAGCATTCAGTTTGTCAGGCTGGAGTCTCTGCCTTGTTTGGAAAGCACAAGATAAATTTCAGCAGGCTACAGTTTGTTTGAGGACGCTGGGAATAATCTAATCTGCTATTTCAAATATAATTTAGATTTAAGAGGTGTTTTACTGTTCTATTTCTAGAGTGCCTGAGGATCCAGCTGAGTGTATTACACATCACATTAGATTAAGGTCAATTAACAGCATTGCCAGGGATTTTTCCCTTTCATAATAAGATGGAGCGCTGAAAATTTGTGATTAAAATCCTATATGTTCGTACAGACGAACAGAGGGATTTTAGACAAGATCCAATTATGATTAAAGCTGCAGCGTGGGGTCTGGGGGGTCATGCCATGTCATAACTCCCTGAACTTTCTGATCAGCATTTATTGAATAGCTTTGTACTTGGAGTGCAGTTGGCCAGAGGTGACTATTGTGCTGAGTGTCACATATTTGGATTCAGGATTTTGGATTTAAGTGTGTTGAAAGCAGCAGAGTTCACGTGGAAAAAAAATGGCTTTGCCCACAGTGCTGTTATTTGTACACATGTGCTTCCTGTCACGGTAAGGCAGGAGGAAGCCACAGGGCTTCACTCAAGGCCGGGGAATGGCAGAGACAAGAAATTAGGGAGCTTATGTCATCAAGAAGGAAGATGGGGACAGACCTGGGTGTGGATATCGACTTTGTCACTTATAAATTGTGTGAAATTGGGCAAGTCACTTAAACTGTGTGAGCTTCTCTTTCTCAGCTGTATGGTGGCGATGACACTTTGTTTCTTCCAAAATTCTCCTGCAGGTGGGGTGCCTGGGTGGTTCAGTCTGTAATGCATTTGACTCTCGATTTCAACTCAGGTCATGATCTCATGGTTCATGAGTTTGAGCCCTCAGTCTGGCTCTACACTGACAGCACGGAGCCTGCTTGGGATTCTCTCTCTCCCTCTCTCTCTCTGCCCTTATGCTGCTTGTGCGTGCATTCTCTCTCTCTCAAAATAAATAAATAAATAAATAAACTTAAAAACAATTCCTGCAGATGAAGCAAGGTGAAATATCTAAGCAGCTTGTACATGTAGGGGCTTAAAAAGTGGCAGACATCATAAGAACAAAAAGTTACAATTTCAGCATCGAAAGGAACAGTGATTGTCACCTAGCTCATCTCCCTAATTTCAATTCAGCAGGGAAGTGGGGGTGACTTTTACAGTAGATGGCTGTTATTCTCTGTGGTTGACTGAAAATGTTATCTAAAATTCATTCCTTCAGGGGGGGCCTGGGTGGCTAAGCACCCAACTTTGACTCAGGTGATGGTCTCGCAGCCTGTGGGTTCGAGCCCTGCATAGGGCTCTGTGCTGACAGCTCAGGGCCTGGAGCCTGCTTCAAATTCTGTGTCTCCCTCCCTCTCTGCCACTCCCCCCTTCATCCTCTGTCTCTCAAAAATGAATAAATGTGGAACAGAAATTATAAAATCAATTCATTCAGAAAATACTGATTGAATACAGATTATTGTAAAATGGACAACAGTTACTCATTTGAAGTTCTGGGAGTGAAGCAAATCCTAAATGGCTCACTGACTGAAATAAGCCCCAGAGGTATACACAGGCATCCAGGTCTCCCAACATACTCAGAAGGTGTTTGTAAGCATGGGTGCTGCAGAGAGTTACGTGAGCTCTCTGAGCCTCAGGTCTACTGCCTGCAAAGTGGGCAGAATGATTCCAGGATGTTTGTGAGGACTGAGAGAGGGGATATTTAATATATTGTGTTAGAGAGCCATCAGAGAGTAACCCCCCAATACTTAGTGGCTGTGGGAGTGACAAAGAAACCTGAGCGGCAGCCGTTTCATGACTGCAGGTGACACATCTTCAGGAAGTCTCCTCGTATGCCTCAATTTTGCCTCATCGAAGATCACATCAGTCCTTCCCTTCCAGAGTACACTCCACCCTGCTACCCACAGATTTGGGTTGTTTTTGGCTCCAGTCTTGGTCTGTTCTTATTGATTTGGCTCTTTAATTTCACAGTTCCCAGCTCTGATTATCAGAAGACTGTTCTGGAAGCTCCTTTTCTCGTAGGGTGTGCTGTCTCTGAGTAATATTGATGGTAGGGATCAGGAATTTTGACAGTCATTTTTGTAAAGCATCGGTATCTTAAAATTGGCTATAATAAGGAATTTACACCATGGCCATCTTCAGATACTACAAATCAGGGCTCCCCCTCTGACAGCCAAAGCTGGTAAGGCTTTGCCAGCATACTACTGGTTTAAGTTCACTCTTGGTCAGTTTAGCCATGGCTTATAACTTTGCCTCACATGCATACATCCATTTCCATTTGGATTTGGGGCTAACGTTAACTTTTTTTTTTTTTTTTTTTTTTAATTTTTTTTTTCAACGTTTTTTTTTTTTTTTTATTTATTTTTGGGACAGAGAGAGACAGAGCATGAACGGGGGAGGGGCAGAGAGATGAGGGAGACACAGAATCGGAAGCAGGCTCCAGGCTCCGAGCCATCGGCCCAGAGCCTGACGCGGGGCTCGAACTCACGGACCGCGAGATCGTGACCTGGCTGAAGTCGGACGCTTAACCGACTGCGCCACCCAGGCGCCCCTAACGTTAACTTATTCATTGTTAAGACTCATGGACTCTAAACACCAGGTGAGGTGCACTGTTGGTCCCAAGAAGAACTTTTGGAAACAGAGGGCACTGATGGGGATAATGCTTGCTCCAAGGGAAAAAAAAAATGAAAGTAAATGTTAAGCCAGGTGGAGACTATGCAGTGATCCTGAGGGACACCCTCCACCACACCCTTTTGTCTCCAAACCTCCTAGCTCTCTATTTTCAGACTCTATCCCTTGTTCCCTCTCTCTTGTATGTTCCCTCTCTCACTTTGTATGATTAGGCACTTTCAGTATACTTCCATTTACCCATTGCCTTGCCCAGTATGCTTGGGACAGTCTATAACGCCCCAAGCCACGTGAGGCTGATCAATGTCCCAGTTGCATCAGTGATGAAGCCATGGGTGGGGGTCTAATAGGGACAGTCCAGTTAGTGTCTGGGCACTGAGAGTGACAGGCCATTTCCCCATCCCTATCTATAGATGGCTGGGAACAACAGCCAGGGAAATGGTCATGAAAACATGGCTTGAAAAATGGGAAGGAATCCAGTCATGGAGGACAGCCTGATACCATATAAATGCACTTGGATTTTGTCTGGAAGGAAAAGAAGAACTGGTTAAGGGTGTTCAGCATGGGCTTTGAGATTTGTGTTTTAGAAGATTGTTTAGAGTTTTAAAAGGATTGCTTTGATGAAATCAGAGAATAGGCTATATCCCAGAGAACTGGAAGGCAGAAAATGATTGCATCAACAGAAAATGAGGCCCTGGAATTACAACCTGAGGCTATTAAAATGAAGAGCAATTGGTTTCTAGAGTTTTCTTTGCTTTGCTTGTTTTTGGACAGACTACTAAAATGTCTCTTGAGATTTAATCTGTTTTCCAAGACCCCAAAGCCTTGTTGCAAAATAGTTGATTATCAGTCTATAAATAAGTGAATTTACTTCCATCACCTTCTGCTTAATTGTAACAGCTCTGGTGAATAGGTTTCCTTCCATTAAACTCTTACAAAAGTGAAAGGCACATGATGTGAGCAGAGGCTGTATTTACATGGTACATCTTTACTGGGACCTGATATCCAGTCAATTATCTTATTCATTGTCATCACATCCCTTTGAGACAGGGACAAAGAAAGTATCATTATCCTCATTTCACAGATGAAAAAAACTAAGGCCTAAGCAAGCTGACTTCTACTTTCTTGGTGCTTTTGAAATGGATGCAGATAACTTCTATTCCAGGGAAACCCAAGGGAAAGAGAAAAGTAATTGACTAAGCTTTAGAGTAATCACTTAGGAAAACCACAAACTAAAATAAATGATAAAGATAAACAGTGTCATACATCCTAATTAATCCCATCGCTTGTTTAGAAAGAGCCACATAAACTGCAGGAGTAGGCTCGCTGGCTTAACACATCACACATGCAGCAAAAAGTCACCATGGTACCACCACCAAGACAAAGGTGATAGGCAGACCTGCTAAATTCAGTTCTTAACAAGGAGAAAGGCCCTCAAGCTGTGCTGTTTATTCACCAATTTTTGTTTGTCTTAATGATCAAACATATATATGTAGACATATGCATGTATATATGTGCACATATATGTAGATACTTATATGTAAATATATCTGCATGTGTGTATATATATGTATGTAAATATCTGCATAGATATATGTGTATATGTTTATACATACACACACAATTTCACATAACTATATTACCATGATCATCTCGTACCATGATCATCTTGTAATAGGGGGACAAGTACAGCTTTAATTGTTTTCTTCAAACTTTATGCTTGCCTACTTATTTACTCTCCTTCTAGTCTTCACCAGAAGACCTACTTTGTCAATAAACCAAATTTATAGGCTAAAAATAATCAAATTAATATAGTCTTCCATAGTTTCTATGTATTTATATAATGTTTTATATACATATATACACACACAGGATTCTTCTTCTGCCCAGTATCATCGTTTATTCCATAGAAATGACATCTTATGCATACTTTTTTCTTAATATTCTAGAAATCCTTCCAAGTCAAATGGTATGATTCTAATTTATCCTTTTTGATGGTGTCTTAACCTTCATGCTATAGATATACAATATTTTATTCAAATATTCTCTGCTGACAGAGTCCTTTTTGCACCGTAGTTTTTATTTCTACAGGACAGGTTTTCAAAGCTGTATTCTCTGAGTCAAAGGGAATCTGCATTTTTAATTTTTACAGTCTTACAAACTATACCTCAAAAGTGGTAGGATTACTATAGCAATGTGTGGGTGCCCTATTCCTCACCTATCAGCCTCCAGTAAGTATAATCAGACCTTTTAAAAAGAAAAAAAAATGCTAGATTGATAAATATAAAGAAATATTCATTGTTACTTTAATTTGCATTTCACTATAACTATTGTTTTTGAGCATCTATTCACATTTGACCATTGGGATTTGCTCCTGTGTAAGTAGTCTTATCTAAATCTTTTAAATCTATGCACATTTTTTACTTCCATAATTTGTTTTATTCTTGTAAATCTGTAAAAGATATTTGTCTATTATTAATAATGGGCATATACATATTTTGTTCATTGCAAATACTTTCCCAAATATTTATGCTGTCTTTTGTGTTTTGACTTATCTCTTACCACATATATTATTTTTTATATAAATTCAAGTAGATTCATATATACTCTGCCTTGAGAACGTCCATAGACTCAAATTTTCTTGCAGTTTTTACATTTAAGTCTTTAATACATTTTGTGTTATTTTTAACATGATGTAAAAAGGAAGTCCAGCTTTATATTCTTCCAGATGGATAGACAGCTGCGCCTGTACCACTTACTAAATAATCCATCCTTTGTCATTGAATTAAAATGCCATCTTTGCCATTTATAACATTCTGACATACAAGGTAATCTGCTACCTTATTCTCTCTTATAGCTCACGGATCTATTCGTGTACTCATAGGCCAAACCACAGGCATATAATTCCAGTAGCTCTGTAGTACTGATTTTCTGTAGGAGCAATGCAAAATTCAAAGGAACTTTCAAAAGGTCCTCATCTATTCTCAAGACTTTCTACTTTCATATAATGTTTCGAGTACTTTTATTCAGTGTTTCCATAAATTATTGAAATTCTAATTGAAGTTTTATTGTATTTTGGGGGAAGCATTATATTTTGGTGTATGTTATATATCAAAGTCTATCTATCCAATGATATGAATCTTATAATACACTTTTTTTTGCAATCTTATTTGATACCTTGAATTTGAGCACCTGTGTCCTCAGCAGCTGGGAAAAGCAGACAGAGAACAGTAGGCAGCAGAGAAGATGACAGTCCAGCCAGGTCACTGACTTCCAAGATTCTCCTCCTGCCCTTCTTTGTCTGGCCCCCGTGAATCCCTCTGAGATATCATGTGCCTGTTTTCTCTTATATTATTTCCACATCCTTCTGTTCCTGTGTCACAGGAAACTTCATTTGCTGGCAGCTCTTGCCCTCTGGCTCCCTGCTGTATTCATTCAATAGGAGATAACAACGGAACATTTGAAGAGAGAAGAAGTGAAGAGAGAGGCTATGTCTATGTGATTTTTTCCTCTGCTTCCACCAGGATCCCTAGAAGCCATTTATGGAAAGTTTCCAACTGCCACTAGGTAGTCTCTGCCATGGTTTTAGCTCCTGTGGATGGCCTTGGGTTTTAACCCTGCCGGGTGCCATCTCCTTGTTAAGCCCCTCCAACCCTAGATTATGAGGGCATGCTTGCTGTTTCTAAATTGAGGATTCCCTCACTGTTCTCTATATGGCATTCTAATCCTACCAGCCCTCAGCAACTAATTCTTTGCATTAAATTATTTCTATTTGAAACACCTAGAGCATTTCATTTCCACTTTCCTGTTGGGATCATGACACTTTCCAAACATATTTCTTGTCACTCACTGCCTAACACCTTGCCCTTTCTTGCAACACAACAAAAAATGAGATTTTTCTACCTTTCGCACCTTTTCCTTTATGTGGAGATTCTTTCTGAGCAGGTTATGCAGTTATAGACGCACCTACCTCTCTGCACTCCTTGCATTTCATTCATGCCTCCAAAAATCACTTTCCAAACTAGTTCTTGAAACACTTGAGGGCAACAAGCATGCATTTTTTTGGTTCCCAGTGCCTATGAGGTAACTGGGTGGTAACTGTAGGTGCTCTGTCTATGTGTCTGGGGAAAAAAGAAGGTGAGAAGGAAGTTTGCTAGTAAAGGAGACTCTTTTCATGCTACAGGAGAGAAAGGAAATTTCAGAGACCATGAGGGATAATTAAATTTGGGTCATGATAGAGTCAAATAGAATAGTGCTTTAATGGGAATAAATAACTTTATTTTTAAATAAGTGCATGAACGCATTTTTAAGTGTTTATTTATTTATTTTTTTTTGAGAGAGGGAGAGAGAAAAAAAAAGAGAGAGAGAGAGAATGGGGGAGGGCCAGAGAGAGGGAGAGAAGATTTGCCAGCACAGAGCCTGACATGAGGCTCAAACTCACAAAATAATGAGATCATGACCTAAGCTGAAACCAAGAGTCAGACCAACTAACCCAGACATCTGACCCAGGAATAAATAACTTTTTATAAAATAAAATGTGATTAATGTGAGTTAATACTACCGATATGCTAACGTTTCTGAACCTCAATTTCTTCACTTTACAAGGGTAATACTAATATCTACTGTGTGATATTATGAATTTAAAACATGATTATATATGTACAAAAATCTAATAGTAAGTCTATAATTTATTCATTTAAAAGTCACTTGCCTAGAGTAACTGAGTGCAATAAGGCTAATAATAATAAGAAGAAGAATAAGAATGATAACAACAGCATACAGTTTGGAAAGCAAAAAGTAAAATTGCCTTTGCTTATAGTCTACATAGAAAATCTTGTTACCTATTAAAAGCTACTAGAAATAGCAAGTGACTTCAGCAAGGTTGCAGAATAAAAGGCCAGTATACAAAAATAAATTGAAATTCTACATATGTGCAGTGAACAATTGGAAAAAGAAATGAAAACATTAGGGTAATTCACAATAGAAATAAAATTTGAAGTACTTAGAGATAAATAGATTAAATAGTGTGCAAGAACATATACTGAACACTACAAAACATTGCCAGGAAAAATCTTAGATGATCTAAATGAATGAAGGTACATTGTACAATCATGAATCAGAAGACTCAATATTATTATGCTATAACTGGCCTACAGACTCAATGTAATCCCAACCAAAATGCCAGCACAATATTTGCAGAAATTGATGATACTTCTAAAATTTATATAGAAATGCAAAGGACTTCTAATATCAAAAACAAGAAGCACAACAAAGTTAGAGAATTTATACCACCTGGTTGGTTTAAAGATTCACTCTAAAAGTTAATAGTAATCAGGACAGTGTGGTACTGTTTTAAGATCAGATATTTGGAGTAATGGAGAACAATGTGGAGTCCAGATAGACCCACATGTAAATGGTCAATTGATTTCCAGCATAAGTGCCAAGGCATTTTAATGTGGGAAAAAATAACACTGACAACAATATTTCCAGCAAATGATGTAGGGACAATTGAATATCCATATTCAAAATAAGTAAATAAAGTTCAGCTCTTACCTCACACCATATAGAAAACTAACATGAAATGGATCATAGACATAAATGTAAAACCTATAACTACAAAGCTTTTAGATAAAAAAAGAGGAGAAAATCTTTGTTAACGTGGCTGGCTTAGGCAAAGATTTCTAGAAAGGACACAAAAAGCATGTATCATAAAGAAAAATAAGGGTAAGTTGCACATTGTCAAAAGTACATCTCTTCTGTTCAAAAGCCAATTAAGAAAATGGAAATACAAGCTCCACATGAGAGAAAGTATTTGCCAAACATATAGTTAGACAAAAAAACTTGAAGCCAGATCATATAAAGACTTTTTATAAATCAGTAATAAGACAAATGGCTCAATTTAATAAATGCAAAAGAAAATATGGATGGGCCTAGAGGGTATTATGCTAAGTGAAAATAAGTCAGAAAGACAGACACCATATGATTTCACTTCCATGTGAAATCTACAAAACAAATGAACAAACAAATAAAACAAACAGGCACTTCATACAGGTAACAAACTGGTGGTTTCCAGAGGGGAGGGGGGTGAGGACATGGGAAAAATAAAGAAGATTAAGAGGTACAAACTTCCATTTATAAAATAAATAAGTCATGGAGATGAAAAGTCTGCATAGAGAAATAGTAATATTGTGATAATGTTGTGTGGTGACAGATGGTGACTTATGCATGGAATTGTTGAATCACCATGCTGTATACTAATTTAACATTGTGTGTTAATTATACTTCAACAGAAATCAATCAATTAATTTAATTTAACACATTTTTAAAATGTCAAAAGATATGAATGGACCCTTCACCAAAGAATGTATATAATGGGCCAACAAGCATATAAAAAGATGCTAATCATTACTCTAAACAATACAAGCTGAAACTAATTGAGATACTGTTATACACTTCCTAAAATGGCTAAACAAAAAGCAAAAACTGGCAATACTAAGTACTAGTGAGGATTTGGGACAACTGAATGTCTCACTTTGGAAAATAGACAATTTCTTTCAAAGTTAAATATGCCCTTACCATACTACCTAGCAATCCAACTTATTTATCTGTGAGCAATAAAAACACATGTACACACAAATATCTGGACATAAATGTTCACAGTTTTATTAATCACAGCCCCAAATTGAATACAACCCAACTGTGCACTAGCTAGTGAATGGATACACAGGTTGTGGTGGTCCATACAATGAGATATTCCTCAACAATAAAAAAAATGAACTGTTATACTTTCAACAACATGGATAGATTTCCAAGTATTATATTAACTGAAACAAATCATACGCAACAACTACATATGGAATGACTCCATTCATATATGATGCTCTAGAAAAGATAAAACTGAGGGACAGAAAACAGATCACTTGTTGCCAGGAGTAGAAGTAGAAGGGGCTTTTGGGGATGATAAAACTATTCTATAGTTAGGTCATAATGGTGGTTGTATGACTGCATTCACTTAGGACTTATCCAATTGTACACTTTATTTTTTTTTAATTTTTAAAAATATTTATTTATTTTTGGGAGAATGCAAGTGGGGAAGGGGCAGAGAGAGGGGGACAAGGGATCTAAAATGGGCTCTGCACTGACAGCAGCAAGTCTGATGTGGAGCTTGAACTCATGAACTGCAAAATCATGACCTGCGCCCAAGGTGGATGTTTAACTGACTAAGCCACCCAGGTGCCCCCAACTGCACACTTCAAAAAGGTGAATTTTATCATTTGTAAATTATACCTCAGCTAAAAATAATTTAACTGTCAGTTTCCATCTACATGTATATTCATATTATTTTCCCCACCAGAAAGCACATAATGTACTGAAAAAAAACTTCGCTTATTTTGTACTGTTAGAGAATGGCAGTTAAATTATAAAAATCACCCCAAATAATAGAAATCAATATATTTTGATGGCATTGGAAATATTTATTTTTTCCTAAATGTTTATTTCTTTATATTGAGAGAAATAGTGGGAGCTGGGGAGGTGCAGAGAGAAAGGGAGAGAGAATCCCAAGCAGGCTCTGTGGTGTCATGGGCTTGATGCCATGAACCAACAGATCATGACCTGAGCCAATCGGGTTGGATGCTTAACTGACTGAGCCACCTAGGCACCCTGGGAAATATTTCTTAAGAATGTTTTGTAAATCATTTCATACTAAAACACTGTATAAACAAAGTAATTTGAATTGCTAGTTGTGGCACATTGGTATCACCATGACCTATGGGATTTGGATTGAGATACACATGAAATATGCATGGGGGCAACTGACTTTGTCCCAAATGTTTTCTTTGCAAAGTGGCAAAACCAGGTTATAAACACGAGTCCATTGGACACTAATGTCCATGCTCTGTACACAGGATACATTGTTCCTGAATCCTAATCATTGACGGAGTCTCCATGTGGACACTGTGAAATATAGAAATTACAATCTGGCGTTTTTAATAAATAAAGTTGGGGTTTTAAATAAGTATGTTCAACTGAAGGTATTTTATTTACTCCAAGTTTATGTCTTTGTGTGTGTATGTGTGTCAAATGTTTTTTGTTTCTGTCTCCTTGTATGTTCTTTGTATACTGTTTCATGACAGTATATGATGGGCAAGTGAATATTGTTAGGGGGATAAAATATGCAGCCCAAGTAGATCTGGATACCAGTCTCTTTGAGTTCATAGTACTACCTAACAATAGTCTCAGTTATTACCTTACTACCCTTTAGCAACAGAGCACTTTGAATATTCCACCGACACAATTGCCCAAAAGAGAGCCATTGTAGTGTCAAGTACACTCGGGTGAAAATACAATGTAGTAAAGAACATTATAAAGAGAGGAATATACTGGACACCAGAACCTGACTGCAAGTTTTAGAAAAGGTCTTCACTGACCATAAAAATACTTAGAAAGGCAAATTAAGGACTTTGTGATTTCATTAAGAAGACTTAGTTGAGTGTAATCAGCTAATAATATGGAAATGAGAAATTTATATAATTTATGGTTTCTCAATCACATATAAGAACATACTCCAAATAATATAGATTGTGTTCTGATGTAAATATTTATTTCTTCTTTAAAAGCAGTTCATAGAAACAGTTTCAGTCTTTCTGATTTTTAATTTTTTTCAACTTCTTTCCTATCTCCCGTTATTATATTGGGCTTATAGCACTCAGTTTAGGGTGGCCTCTGATGCAGACTCAAATTCATTTCTGTTTCTCACTACTTACAACTATTTAAAACTCAGCTCCAGAACTATTTTGTTTTTAGCTGATTCTGAAAGAGTCTTCCAAATTTGTTCTGTACAGAAGCCATTTGCTTTACTTGTCACGCAAGGATGAGTCCTCTCTTCTGTCCCGTTACTCAGGACAACATGTGTTCTCTTTCTATCACACTACAGTGGAGACCTTTTTCCATTCTCTCAGATAGGAAGAACCACTTCTAGAACAGAATGCAAGCAAAAAGAGATTCTATCAATGGGCAGGAAGAGGTATGCATGCTGTTTGTTTGTTTTAACCTGCCATGTCTTATTTCACACCATTGAACTGAACGTCTTCTCTGGAAGTCGAAATTAACATGGCATAGGCTACAGGGAAAATAAAATCCGGATTTGTAAATTCTCCTGAGAACACGGGCTTGTGTGTAGAACATGGTCTCCTTTTCCCAGGCCGCCATACCCGAAATGATTTTTTAAATATTTATATCTGCACAGGTTTAATGTTTCTTTTAATTAAAAAACACAATATATGCCAACAAAAATATCATGCAAAATTAAATAACAATGTTAAAGTGGGCTGTGTCTCCACATTGGCAGATTGTTTTTCCCCCAAGTGAAGTTGTTTCAGTTAAAAGTCAATCAACTGACCACCTCATTCCTTTATCTAGAACAGCATTTTCCAATCTGTATTTTGTGGAATACCACTATCTAAATGTGATGTTAATTGATGGTCTGAAAGGATTTCAAGGTCAAATCATTTCCAGAAAGGTTATGTAGTACTCACAGAGATCATTACCCTTAAAGAGCCTCTGAGATTTACTGAGTCGAGAAATGTGTTTAACATTTTTTAACCCCGTTTTTCTCTTATTTGAGTCAAACATTTGCCCTCCCATTCTTACCACTACATACATGTCAATATTTTTTGTTGGCACATGTAAGGTGCCATGTACCCCAAAATACAAAATAGTGGACTTAAAAAATAGGGCAAGATCTATGTCTACAGTTACAGAAGATGAAAAAATATATTTCAGTGCTTGAGGTCACTATTTTAGTTTACCTAATAGATGGTCTCAGATTTCTTTGCATTAAACTGTGATTAACAATTCCCAGGTAGTAGTGCCTGGGTGACTCAGTTAAGTGTCCGACTTCAGCTCAGGTCATGATCTCACAGCTCATGGGTTCAAACTCTGCATTGGGCTCTCTGCTGACAGCTCAGAGCCTGGAGCCAGCCTTCTTCGGATTCTGTGTCTCCCTCTGTCTCTGTCCCTCCCTTGCTCATGATCTATCTCTCTCAAAAATAAATATATATTAAAAAAAAACTCCTGGGTAATGGCTTTTTGTGAGGATTAAGAGGGAAAACTGTTGTTTAAAACTCACTGCATGGTACCTAGTAAGGCTTCGACTATGGTAATTATTTCTATGACTAGTATTAATATTATTCACTCTTGAGTTATATCCCTTTATCTCTTAAGCACTATATCCCTTTATCTCTTATTATAAGTAGAATATCTTATTAACTATTTGTTGAATGGGTGAGTATTGGAGATTACATTATCTTTTTACTGCATTTATTCTGTGTGAATTCAATTCTGTTCCACGGTGTTGTTTTATGGTGTAATATTAGTATACAGAGACAGATGATGATATTACAGCTTATGGAACACCCCATATCTTTTAATTATCTTTCACTGTTTAACAAACTGCCCCCAAAACTAGTGGCTTAAAGCAACAATATTTTACTGTTTTTGTTTTCTTGTTTGTTTGTTTTGTTTTTGTTTTGTTTTGTTTTTCCAGAATTCTGTTGATTCACTGGTATTGGCTGGATCTATGTGGTGTCAGATAGAGTTACTCATTTGTTTTCTTGATGTTGATGTCTGGTCTGATCTAGAAAGTCAAAGAAGGCTTCACTTCCATGTCCAGAGTCTTTGTTTCTCCACGTAGCCTCACCACAGAGTGTCCCGGGCTTCCTCACAACATGGAAGGTTCTGGGTAGTTGGATTTCCTAAATGGTGTCTGATACACAGAGTGATAGCACATGCTGCGGAGCCTCTTCCAGACCAAAGCCCAGAAGTGGCTCAGTGGCACTCCTGCCACATTTCACTGACCAAGGCAAGTCACAAGGCCAACCCAGAGTCAAAGAGAATTGGAAACCCAGGCACATGAGGTCGAGTGGCATACCCATCCAAAGACAGAAGGACCCAATGACAGCATTCTTTGGCAGCTATCTATGCCAACATCCCTTACCAATTTAACCTCACCCTCCAACCAGCCTCTTCCTGACTCTTAACAAATGTGTTCTGGGCCCAGATCCTCACACAACTTAAATCCTCAATGTACACTTGTTGAATACATTCTTCTTCACTTTGCCACATATCTCTGCATGAAAGAAACCTATTCTTTGCCAGGAACTGTGCCAGCCCAGGCACAGCATCGGCAAAATCTGCCTCGGCCCCTTCATCTCTCCTGAATGAGATGAACAACACAGGCTGGGTAGTTTTCAAAATTCAGGCCCAGATGCACAGCAGCAGCAGCAGCAGTAGGGAACTTGCTAGACATGCAAATTCTCAGGCTTTCCCCAGACCTACTGAATCAGACACTCTCAGGTTGGAGACCAGCATGCAATGGATATGGAAGTTTGAGAACCATAGCTTGAGACAGCAAGAATAGTGCACGAAAGCATCAGGTCTGGGAAAGCATGATTTCCTCTAAATTTTCCCAGGGGAGAAATAAGTTGATCAAAATTACATCAGAGTGAGGACTTGCATGGCCTCATTTACAACTCTTTCTGGAGAGTTTCAGAATGGTCAGTATTACTGCTTTAAGGTCTAGATGAGAATGATGTACAAAAGGATATAACCAAGACAGAAATTAAAGAACCATTTTCTCTCTCACAAGGTCAAATGAAACCATGGAGCCAGTGGATTTATAGGAACTCTGAAAACTATAAAACACTATATACCTGCTGGGAATTTTAATGTTGATATTACTATAAAGCATTTATAAATTGAAGCAACACCCTCTTTTGCCTTATTTAGTTGTAGGTGGCTGCATGCATTTCAAAGACAGGATCCTATATTAAATGTTTCATATCTCCAGTTACTACAGTATAATTTTAATTTGTTGTTCCTGAACAAATAAGTGTTAGATAAATAGACTTTCAAAAGGGCTGAATGAAGACTCAATTGGGAGCTACACTACCCTAGTATAATCTTACATTTTAAATAACTTGTTGCGTGAGCTTGGGTAAACCACTTAACTTCTCTGAATCTTGGCTTCCTTATCTAATAAGAACCTGGATTCTTTGATCTTTTAGTTATATTTTGGTTCTAAAATTATATGATAAATCTCATTATCCTTTCCAAACAGAAAAAACAAAAGCAAAAACAAAACCACTCCCCTCTCTCTCTTTTTCTCTCATTCTCCCACTCCCTTCTACTTAGAAAAGTAGGTCATCTATTATAAATTCAGCTAGAAAAATATTATTTGAGCTTTGAGATGAGATTTGATTGGAATACTTTTTAAGGACTATTCCAGAGAGAAGGGAAGATAAACCGGCAAACCACAGCAGAAGACGGGGCTAATGGAGGGGACATCTGTTTGATTAGGTGTTTAGATTCAAGTTTCGAAGGAGCTGAGAGGTCAGGAAAGAGAGTTTATATATGTGTGTGTGTGTGCACATATATATATATATGTGTGTGTGTGTATATCCAACAACCTTAATATATATATATATATATATATATATATATATATGCTGAATTTTGTTATAGCTGAAATGATTCAGTCTGGTGAAGAATCAGAAACAAAAAATTCTGATGATTATGGGACAAAGCAGGAGATCAGGAAGGGGGGCACACAGAATTGAATTATTTGGAAACATAATAAGGATGCAGGGGATTCACAGGATTGGGACACCTCAAAGATATAAATAAGAATAAATAGTTGATGATTGGCCCGGTGGCTAATTATTTAGCATATTAAGTATAATATAATTTCTTACAATTTAGCTCACCACAAAAATTATTGCCATTTTGATCCCTATAAATGCAATGGAACATATATTTTATTATAGCATTAAATCTTCTGTAAAAGGGTATTTGATTTTTTTAAGAAGTTTTCTAAATGTGGTCTTCAAGATAGGCAAACTTTAGAATTCGCAGTTGGAGGAAAACATATGCTAAAATTAACTCCTGCCTCCGGATGTTTTGGGCATTCTCAAATGCATTTGTTGGATATCATTAAGAGCACATTCTGTGAATACCTATTGCCTGCCAGGCCCTGGTGTGGGTGTCGAAGACATAAACCCTCGTGGATTTCAGACCTGCCCCAAGAAAATGCATAGTGCCTTCTCCCAGGACTTCTTTTGTGTGCTATTTGGAAGATGTCAGGGAAACAGGACTCGAAAATAGGGTCTTCAGGACAGAAGGCCCTAGGAATACAGTGTGCCAAGTCTCTCTAAGGGGCCACATTTCCTCACCCCTGCCCAAGAACTCCTGGAATACAAAGCTGGTGAGGAGGAAAGTCAAGTGAGAAAAAGCAATCATAGTTCCTTTGAGAATGACACAATAGGTTTTCCACCCCAATTCCAAGCTTTTCTATCTGCTTGCAGCTATCTAACGGGGCAAGGGACCTTAAATCCCTGCCTCCTCTCCCACCAGCTAACCATGATAGCTGTGGGTTAGCTGTTACGTTTTCTCAAAGCAGATTCTATCTGTGAAGTTTATTGGTGATGGTGGAGGGAATGTCTCTATTGCCACAATGTGAAGGAGGGAATACTCTTGGGAAGGAATCTGGCCAACTCTGTACACTGATTTAAGGTACATCTTCCACAGGAGGCCAGTATAGGGGCCAGAGGCTCTGAGGAAACCCTGTGGATTCACAATGGGAAGCCTAGGTTCCTAGGTCAGGGATGGGGGTCCCAATGCAATTCTTGCCAACACACCTACCTAATTCCTACCCAGATGAGAACAGATGGCAGGGGATGTTTCCCCTGGGTGACCCTTCCTTGGAAGCCAGACAAAGAAGTGTCTGTAGGAGAGAAACTATGATGTTTCTAGTTCCAGCTCTGTTCTTTTTTAGGCAGTTCTCCCCTTAATGCTCACTTCTTCTCTGCCAGAGTCCTGGTTCTATGCCTAAAATGCTGAATGTTTTTGGGAACGTGTCCTTCTCTGGCCTTTATTTCCACAGTTTTTATGGTGAGCATGAGAATAGGCTGGAAAACATTCTCATTTTGTATTTCTCTGGAAAACAGCAGTATAAGGGATTGAGGGTTGAGGGAGGTAGCCAGGCATGGATATGGTTAGGCAGTGAGGGGATTATAGCATTTCTATCTGCCAGAGTCCCAGAGAGAATAGACATCATAACTAACATGATTTAACTGAATAGATTTTTAAGGAAAGACCTATTTACAAAGGTCTAAGCAGGGCTAATAGAACAAATAAAACATGCCAAGTTACCCAGATCTAGTGACAGTGGGAATTCATTAATACTCTTGATCTGATAGAGGATGGGAGGGATCCGTGTCACCAGCACTTGGTCATAGTTGTAGCCGTGTTAGAGTAGCTGCCTGAGAAAAACCAATAGGGAGCATGAGGCTAACACCTTCCTCCTGTGTTCTCCTTTCTGCTTGTTTTCTCTAGGACTTTTACCTTCTAGTTTGCTGCTGATGAGTCCTGTTGGCTAAAGTCAACCAAAAGCTGGAGAGAAAAGGAGTCCAGGGGATGCAGTCTATAGAGATAGCCTCTCTGGGTACAGAGCAGGGCCCAGAAAGTCCGAGTATGGACCAGAGAGCAATCGAACATCACCAGCACTGTAGGGTGGCTGCCAGAAATCAACCCGATGTGTTACTGTCCAAGTACAAGAGAAGTCTATTTATTCCTCAGGTATTATTAGTCCAGAATGGATTTTCCTGCTTGACAGATACCTCTAATCTACTCAGTGATTCAGAGACTCTGGTTTATGACTCTGTCTTCTCCTAGGACATCAGCAGTGTTGGCAACCTACCATCAGAAGAAAAATGGCACCAGAGTGCACCTGTGGAAGATATCTTATGGGCCATGCCTAGATTGACAAGTATCATTCATACTCACATTTATTTATGGGAAATTTGATTATATTTCCACAACAAACTACAAGGGATGCGAGGCAGTGGAGAGTCATTTGTGCCCCAAAGAGGAGGATCATTCCATAAACAGCTAATAACCGGGAGAGGGTGCTATGTAACCCAGCATTCCAAGTCCTCTGAAAAATCATTTTTCAACATCTTGGACTAGGAACTCTGAGAGTGAAATGATGGTGAGTTAAAAACACTAGACCCACTCCCAACCCTACATAACAAGAGAAAACTCTCAACTGGATGTCCAGCCCCTGAGCACATGGGAGCAAAAGTCATGAGGTGGTGACTATTTCACTTTACGCTCCAAATTGATACGCAGTGCCCATATTTCTGTCACCACTGAGTCTGTCAGTGTTAACATATTCTTACCCCTGTCCTGTGGATTACTTCTGTACTGAGCTTCAAAAGTTAACTTCACCCACAATCTATCTCAGTCTCAAGGACCCTGTCTGCTACATCCAACATCCTGTGGGATTGGTCTCAAATGCTGGGACTGGAAGCTAGTTGCAGTCCTCAGGATCAAGTGATTAGCCCATTAAACATCCAGCTTTGAGACACCAACCAGAAATTGACATGACACATTAGACCTTGAAATCTTGATGGATGCTTTTCCCTCAATGACCATGAGCCTCAAACCATCATAGAAGCTGTGATATTAGGTGGGGGGCTGGATAATGCACCAGAACATACTGCACTGTTTGAAGCTTGGTTCAGTGCATGATTTTCTTTACACTTCAGCTATAATGATTTGAACTACAGCAGACCCTTGTCATTTACGAGAAATGTGCACAATATTGTACATTTCCCAAATTTGCATACACTGTAGCATGTAATTCCAACCTTAGTTGTAGTAAATATAACTAGAAAATGTAGTTGAACCCTATAGGCCCTGAATTGTTCTATAAATATAGAACCAAAGTAATTTATAAAGCTATTTTCTGGCTAGGAATCACCCCTTTCTCCTCATTGCCACTGCAAGCATTAGCAGTTGGCTTTCTTTTCAGGGTCATTTTCTGCAAAGAAATGAAGTCTTCATACTTTCACCACAGTTTGTGCTTAAGCAATGAGGAGAATAAAGCTTCACAGCCCCGTTGAGAGGCTAACTCAGCAACTCTTGCCTGCTAAGTATCCCAGCCCTGAGCAAAATTATATTTTGTTCCACAGATCCAGATTTTGGGTATTTGAAGTGCAGACTTCCCAGAAGGCCCTGCCCTTGTCTCTTGCTCTGTTAACTCTGGGCAAGTATTAAGAGTCTTTAAAAAACTTTTCTTAGCCTCTGGCGTAAGACCAGTGCTTGTGTGGGTCCATGGAAAATCCTGTGTTTTTTCATATTGGGGGCTTTACTCCATGTGCATGTTTTCTTATCTATCAGAGTCCTGCATTAGACTTAAGTTCCCTGACCAGGCACCACAAACCCCAGAATCACACAGCTCTTGGATACTTTCCTTGAATAATTTCCTTGAAAATTGTGTGGAGATACTTTTTCAACTCCCACAATACCAAGTGGTAGGTGTCAGAGCTGGTATTTGCCCCTAGACTCCAGAGCCCAGGACTGTCCCGTGCATCTTCAAACTAATGGAGACGTGGGTTTCAAGAATCAGTGAGGACCTACAGCCTCTACATAAACATTTATGGGTGTAGGAAGTCACTTCTCTCAGAGGCTGTAGAAATCCAGCCTTAGGAAATTTTATTGAGATCCTCCTGGGATAGAAACAGGCACCTACTGTCATGAAAGATCAAAACCTAACACAAATCCCATCTCATATTTAGGCAAACTAATTTCAATATTATTTACTCTATTTTCTTTCTCTGAGGTCTACCAGCACATCTTACTGCCTTAGCCTTGTTTCTGGATTCCACTTCAAAATTTACACCTCTCTCTCTTTCAATATTATGGGCTGGTAAATGTTTGTCACCTAGTATGGGCCAGGGGAGAGGAGGAAGCCCTTGGGTTTTTACTGCTTATCAATTCCAAGCTAAAACATTTGCTCAAGCATTTCAAGGACAAGGGCAAGACAGTGGATGGTGGATTGAAATTATGTGAAGAGGCAAGAATCAAGATTACAGAAGAAGTATAAATAACAACTTCAACTATGAGCATTTGGAATAAGAGATTGAATTAGGCTATCCTGAGAGGGCATTAGTGGGAGGGTAGGGATACAAAGGCCAAGACAAGTAGAGAAGGAGTCCACCAGTGGACACTGCTCCTCTATTTTTGTGTTGCTTTGTAAGTTTGTATTACTTTCTGTTAGTGGCTGCTCAACCCTGTTAGTTCATGCACAGGAGAAGCCACGGCTGGGAGAGTGCATGCAATGATGAACGCATCCATGGTGAGGAGGCGAACAAATCTTGTGAGCTGCTTACTTTTATTTAATAAAACAAAACAAAACAAAAGAATGGCAACTCTGTGAATTTTGCCCCAGAGAGAAAAAGAAATCCCATACGGTTTCCTAAAACTTATTCTTCATGAAATCTTTAAGATGTTCTTTTCTTCAAGCAAAACCATTAGCTATGAGAGTAGCTATGGGCAAACCACCAGAAGAAATGCACGCAGCAATTTTGGAAGTCCTTTATGGGAATTTGTGAATATGAAGCATCTGATTATTTTCTCCCTCTGGGAGAAACAGCTTCTAATAGAGACAGGAAAAAAAATGGCCAAATGCTACTGGAAATACCTGTCAATAACTTGTATCCTCACAGACTGTGCCTTTAGAAGCTTATTACTATGTGTGATGTATTCCCATCTAACATCTGCAGTATAGTTGGGCATGGGGAGGTGAGCGCTGCAAGGTTGTTCATGTGGGCAATCCAAGGATTGCCATGGGATTTTATGGCCTGAAATCCCATCATGCATACGTCTCTGGAGGTTTGCTAAGGATTTTCATTTGTCAAGAGCCTCCATGTAAATACCCTTAGAAGGCATCTTTTTCAGAGGCACTGTTATCAGCAAACGCCCTAGGTAGCACACTGGTTCTCCACCGCAAGTGGGCATTTTAAATCAATCGTGGAACAATTTTTAACAAACCAATGTCTAGACTCCTTCCTTGGGATTTCTGATTAAATTGGGCAGATTGGAGAGGTCTGGGGCAGAGCCTGAGCATGGCCAGCTTATAAAACCTGAAGGAATGGAACTCCTGTAGAGCAGAGTTCTTCTTGGGTAACTTCTGAACAAGATCCACTCTGCTCCAGGACTGATGTGATTTTAAAATCAGGGCTAGTCTTACCCTAGCTGAAGCTGAAGAATGTTTATATTGTGGCCACTTGGGGGACCCCCCAGGTCATATATTCCAGCTGACCATCTTCTTGTGCAATAATTCCTCTTCCTAAATGCTCTGCATTCTCCACTTTCGAAACCACAGAGGAGTGAGACAAAGGATGCTTAACTTAGCATCATTTTGCATGTGACCTCAAAGAAATTGCAGTGATTGTCTAGAGTGCTGTGCTGCAAAACAGAGTCTGCATCTGACCCTAGCAGTAAAAGCTCCATCATCAATTAATAATGTCTGCATGGGTGCTGAGAATGAGGAAAGGTAGCGAAGGGACACATTTTACCATCTTTGAATAACCCAGGAACAAGGAGAATAATCTTCAGATGCCCTTTATTAATCTATGCACGTATAATAGAGAGAGTGTGCTGTTCCATTGGCATATTAGGGTGTATCAGGTTACCTACGTAACCACTGTCTTAGAAGGCCTTTTAAACCCATCACAGAAAATAAACACTGGGGAAGTACCTAGAGGTTTGTTTTTGGTTTTGGTTTTGGTTTTAATTTTTGTTTACTCTGCTCTCACAAAATACCATGGATGCAGAAAACATATCATCATTCTCGATTGTAAGAGGCTCATAGTCTCGCTAGAGAGATAAAGTATATATGCAAGCAACAATTAATGATCTCAGCATTATTCATTGTGACAGAATTATGTCCTGATATAATAAAGATGATGAAGAGAGTAAATCCTTAATTATGGAGTCTGATGAGAAAATGTTAATTCCACAGTATACCAGGTGCTGCACTGACCAAAAGGGCATTGGAGGCAAACAGTTTCATACACACACAAAGCAGAGCTGGATTCTCTCACAAGCCATCACAGCATAGCACAACACAACACAATACAACACCACACCACATAACAAACAAACAAACAAACAAAATAATGAAGGGCACAAGCGTGCTACCTTCTCAGCGTTGTACAAAGAGAAAGGGTCCAGACGTTGGACACACTTAGTTGGCTTTGCTTAGATCTTGACTGACTGCGTGGCCTTCAGATTCAGAGAGTCTGCGATGCCAATCCCTGCTCCCACCTACAAGGTGGAGATGCTAAAACCTCCCTTGCAGAACTATTTTAAAATTTATGAAGAGGTGTCTGCAATCTGATGCTTAATAGGCTCTCATTAAATAGCAAGACTTAACAACATTATTTCTTCGATTCTAAAATGACATTGATTTTAAGATGCACCCTTGAATTAATAGAAAGTTTTCAGTAGGGGAAAGAAAAACCCTTCATCATAATGTACTTCTCAGTGTAATATGAGTCTACAGTTTAGAAATTGTAGAATGTGAATAAGAAGTGCTTCACAGTGGGGCGCCTGGTGGCTCAGTCGGTTAAGCACGGACTTCGGCTCAGTGGTTTGTGGGTTCGAGTCCCACATCGGGCTCTATGCTGACAGCTCAGAGTCTGGACCCTGCTTCGGATTCTGTATCTCCCTCTCTCTCTCTCTGCCCTTCCCCTACTCGTGCTCTGTCTCTCTTTCTCTCTTAAAAATAAAATAAACATTAAAAAATTAAAAAAAAAAAAAAAGAAGTGCTTCACACTGGGTGAAGTGGCATATCATAGGGTCCAGCATGGACAGACAAAGACAAAGAAGCAGAGGAATGGCAGCAAATGCTTCTCTGGAGCTTACCAGAAGCCAGGCACTGTCATCAAACATAATCTTTGGGCACCTGGGTGGGTCAGTTGGTTAAGCGTCTGACTCTTGACTTCAAGTCATGATTTCATGGTTCGTGAGTCTGAGCCTCCTGTCAGGCTCTGCTTTGATAAAGCAGAGCCTGCTTGGGATTCCCTCTCTCTGTCCCTCTCTGTCTCTCCCCTTCCCCTGCTGACTCTCTCTCTCTCTCTGTCTCTGTCTCTCAAAATAAATTAATAAACTTAAAAAAGAAACTTAAAAAACACTTAATCCTCATAGGACCCCCACAAAGCTGGCCCTATTGACATCCTCATTTTACAGACAAGGAAACTGAGGCACTAATCACAAATTGGCTAAGCCATATCCAGAATTTGCCAGGGCCCAGATTTCACTCAGGAAGCCTCGCTCAGAGGGCCGTGACATCAGCACCACACTGTCCCTCCCTGGGCTGTCTGCTGGAAGGTAGCCAGACCATGTGAGGGAGGGCACCCTGAGGTCTGACACAGAGGGCAAGAGAGCAGAACTAGACAAAAGCTGATTCATAATTGAGAAACATGGCCTGCATTTGAGAAAACTGATTGAGAAACTATGTCCAAAAGAAGGACATAGAAAGCATCTGAGCCGTAAGATTGGAAGCCCAGGAGGTCAGGAGAAGTGAGGACAGCAGGGTATAAAGCAGGCAAGGTGCAGCAGTTCCAGGAGATCAGCAAATACCAGCTACTTGTGAAGGTCATCAGACCCGATGGCTCTGTTTTCTGTCAAGGAAGACATATTCATGCAAATCCTGACATTTTCCAACACAAAGAAGACTTTGAGTTTGCCACTTCCTCAGGCCATGGACACATCAAGAACATGAGAACAGTTGGGATATGTTGGTTGAACTGTGTCCTCCAAAAATTTATCTGTTGATGTCCCCATCCTTGATTTCTCATAATATGACCTTATTTGGAGATGAGGTCTTTACAGAGGCAATCAAGTTGAAATAAAGCCATTAGGGGCATCTTAATAGAATATGACTGGGGTCCTTTTAAAACAGGAAATTTGAACACAGACACACATACAGGGAAAATGCCATGTGAATCCAAAGACAACCACCTACAAGTCAAAGAGAGAGGCCTGGTACAGGTCCTTTCCTACCAGCTTCAGCACAAAGTAACCTCGACAACACCTTAATGTCAGACTTTTGCCTCCAGAGCAATGACACAATAAATTCCTGTTGTTTAAGTGACCCAGTTTGTAGCAGTTTCTTATGGACATCCCAGAAAACCAATAACGAATAAAAGGGTATGTTATGAACAATTCATTATCAATAAGCTTATCGTCTCATTCTACATATTTGACAGGGGATGTCTTTCCCTGATTCTGTGTGTTTCATATATGAACATTTGAAAGAAAAAAGTACATTCCAAACATATGTATTGATGCATTTTTATATTTTTTGTGTGGTAACGTTAACTCTTTCTGCATTTTCTCATTCACATACACACTCCTACACCAAAGATAAGGGCTATGACTGTGGACATTCATATGGACAAAGGAACATTGTGTAGACTCATTCATTCGTCATTCATTCATTCAACAAATGTGCATGCCCATTGTGCTCCGTGAGCCATACCAGTGTGGAGACAACAAAGATTGATAGAGTCGTCAAGATGGCTTCTTATGGAAGCCAGGGCAGGTATACGAGGAGCCAGTATGCAGTAATTAAGGTAATGATATAGTCAGATAACAAGGAGCTATCCAGGAAGGTACCACTAACCTTGCTAGGATGCTGGTAGCAGGCAGAGAGAGTCAGAATCAGCTTCCCAGAAAAGCTGGTGCACCTCAAAATGGCACTTGACAGTTACCCACTCCCTTTCCTCCCTGCTTTCTTTTCCTTTTAGTTAAACCCGTGGTTCTCACACCAGAACATGCATCAGCATCTCCCAGAGGACTTTTTCAAACACAGATTCAGCATGTCCAGAGGGGGCCTAGGAATCTGCATTGCCTGTGGTGCTGTGAGTCCAGTACCTACACTGAGGTCCACTTAGTGAACACTGGGAAGCATGAACCTGGAAGAATGTGCCTATCCTTACTAGATCTTGGGGGTGCAGCACTGAATAAAACATTATCCCACTTTGATGAAAATAACAGATACCAAATCAATCAGCTCCTTTATAATGCAATTGCATTTTTGAATCTCTACTTCATCATGGAGGAAATAAAATATGAGGTGAGCCTTGTTTCTCTAACAGCACAGTCAATGCTAATAGAAGAAGGGTTTCCAAATGATGAATGTCTCACCTCTCTTCTCTCTCCCTCTGTTTTAACACTGGAACAGTGAGATCTGGTGAAGTGGAATCTGGTCTGCAAAAGTTGAAGTTTGTAGATGGGGACATTTGGATTGATAGGGTTGGTAAAATAAATAGGCTGTATATTTCCTTTCTTCCCCTGCTACTCCCCTTTCTTGGAGGGTGATATCTTGAGTCAGCAGCATGAGGCTGCTTCTTTGATACTCACGAAGGAACAATGAGTTATATGATGCACTTTGTTGAAGGCTGTCAGGATTTGTTAATCACATGTTTATTCTCTGTGATCCGTGTTAAAAGGACATAAGAACCAGTGGGGCACAGCACAGCAGTGAATTCTGTCTATTAGGAAGAAGCCAAGCCAAAGAAGGAACAGAAGCAATGGTCTGACAGGGAAGTGTTCTCTGTTGTTCTCTAGCCTATGAGCTGGGATGACAAATATTTGTATTTGTGCTGACTATATTTTGAAGTGGTCTTGGGGACAGCTGTGCTAGAATGCATACACTTGACCAAAAGGAAACTCAATAGCAATTGAACAAAAGTTTCTCTTTTCCTCATTTCAAAAGCTAAGCCCTTGGCTTTTGAAAGGAAGAAGGACTTCCTGTGACATGCTCCCTTTTGAGCACTGGTTGTCAATTCCCCATAAGACTCCATGTTCCCCTAAAGTGGGCTTGCCTATTATCTGTCTTCAGGAAATTGGCCTGATTTTTAAGAGAAATACAAGGAGGATATAAGCCAGAGCTCAAAATCTGGGTGATCAGATAATCGGTTTAGTAATCCATGAGTATGTATTGATGGTATCTTGTAGATATTTAAAATGTTCAGTGCTGTGAGAATAAAGAGAAATAGTAGCTCTCTCCAACTACCATGCCCTGAAACATTTGAGAGATAGTTTATTGTTAAAAGAACAAAGCCTTGTTGTCTGCATGGCCAGTTTGAGTTAACATGGTGATTGATTTTTTTTAATGAAATTTGTATTGAACGTTCAAGCAAACAGATTTACTTAAAAGTACATGCACAAGGATGTATCTAAATTAGTACTGTTAATATTTTTACTCTATCACTGTGATTGTTCCTTGTTATTCCACTTTAGATTCAAATCATTCACTTCTAAAAATATTTATGGAGTGTTTTCCAGGTGCTAGATATGCAGGCACTACAAAGATGAACGCCTGGGCCCTTGATTTTAAGATGTGCACAGGTCTGTTTTCCATCTTAATGATCTAATTTCCATTACTATCACCCACAACCTGTTTTCACACACAGAGTTCTACCTTTGGCTAGGACTTCTCCAACATACTAAAGACCTCATTTGCACAAAACTGTTCATCCTTCTATCTTTAAACACAGCATGGATGTTTGCTCCAAGCCCCCACTCACTCAACTTGAATGTCTGCTTCTTCTGTCTCTATGGTTCTTTGGTTGGAAGCCCAATGCCTTGGATTTAAGGCTTCACTCAGATTACTTGCATGCTGTTAATTGTATGAAATCTCTGTAAATTACTTTTTAAAATTTTGCTCATGAAGAAAAGTTTCTGTATGTGTGTGTAAATATAAGCAAAGTCAAAAAGACATGTGATGTGCAGGAAGAAAATGTTTGCAACTCATATCAAATAGAAAAAAGCTAGCTCCCAAATATGTAAAGAACTGTTAAAATAGCAAAAGAGATAAAAAAAACTCTGTAGGAAAAAATGGAGGAAAGTACCAACAGTCAAAGTACAGGAAAGGATATGCAAATGCTTTAAATAATGAAAAAGTGTTCAAATTCACTCATATATGCACATGCACATTGTACTTCACTGAGATACCAGCTCTTACTCATCAGAGAGCAAAAACTCAAAGGCTTAACAACACACTCTGTATGGGATTTGGTGTAGGTATTATCATTCTACACTGCTGATGTGGTGCAAGGTAAAAACACCCTAAGGAGAAGGATATGGCAATGTCTAAAATACTGCAAGGGTATTGATCCTTTGGCCAGGCACTGCCATTTCTGTGAATTTACCTTGAGAATACATCTCCAGAAGTGTGAAACATCATATTCAAAAGGTATTCATTGTGGTATATATGAAGTCGTAAAATATTACAAAACCCAAAAATTCCCATTAGTAAGAAAGTGCTTAAAAAATGATCCTATGGGGCACCTGGGTGGCTCCATTGTTAAAGTGTCTGACTTCAACTTAGGTCATGATCTCATGGTCCATGAGTTTGAGCCCCACATTGGGCTCTCTGCTATCAGCACAAAGTCTACTTTAGATCCTCTGTCTCCCTCTCTCTCTCTCCCCCTCCTCCAGTCACTGTCTCCCTCTCTCTCTCTCTCTCTCTCTCTCTGTTTCAAAAACAAATAAACATTAAAAAAACACAAAAAATGATAGTACATTGGCACTATTTAAAGAGCAAGGGATAGGGGCGCCTGGGTGGCGCAGTCGGTTAAGCGTCCGACTTCAGCCAGGTCACGATCTCGCGGTCCGTGAGTTCGAGCCCCGCGTCAGGCTCTGGGCTGAGGGCTCGGAGCCTGGAGCCTGTTTCCGATTCTGTGTCTCCCTCTCTCTCTGCCCCTCCCCCGTTCATGCTTTGTCTCTCTCTGTCCCAAAAATAAATAAAAAATGTTGAAAAAAAAATAAAGAGCAAGGGATATATCTATAAACTGACATGTAGGGATTTGAGAGAGATATTGTCCAATTTAAAAAAGCAAAATACACACATATATGTGCATACATATGCATTTTCAGATTCTGTGTGAGGAAAGGAAGCCTTTTTTTTTTATTTTTCAAAAATAAATACAAAAGGACAAAACAGGAAATATTGAAATGGTTTTCTGAGATAGGTGAACAAAGATGGAATGGAGATCAATTTCTCTCATTGTACACTTTTATAGTTTTGACCTGCGAACCATATTCAGGTTAAACTATTTTGTTAAAAATTCAAATTAAAAAGTTGAGTGAGGAAATTTCTAATATTGACAACAAGCAAAACACATCTGAAAAAAGAATTAATTAGTGATGATTTTGAGCAGAGAATTCCTATTGTCCATCATTGGTGGGATTTCTTCAAAGGACCCAAAATAATTGCTGAGATATAAAGAACTTTATTTTAGTAGATTAGTTGTGGTCATGATGTAATAATTCTCAAACCATTCATTTTGTGTGTGTGTGTGTGTGTGTGTGTGTGTGTGTGTGTGTTGTAGAATAGAAGAGAGAGAGGGAGACAGAGAGACAATAGGCTGAGAGACAGGCAGACACAAATATGTTGCTGTGTACCTGTTCTGCTGATGGATGAAAGGAGATGCAAATACAGAACAAGATTGGAATTGGAAGTGTCAGTAGAAAGTCACTGAAAAGAGCCTGGAAGAAACTTTGGTTGTAATGACACCATCTGTGGTCAGATCTTGGTTTAAATAACATGGTAACAAGAATCAGGTTCCTTGAAGAAGATGCTGATTCCAGGTCTAGGTCAGGGAAAAAGCACAGTGGCTTTAAAACATATCATTGTGCCTAAAAGTAAGGGAATGCTCCCAATATGATGGATGCATGAAAAAAAAATCATGAGATTCACTGGCAGGGGCTTTGAGTCATCAGATTTCAGACAACTTAATAAAAAGGATAATGATAAGTGAATCATAAAAACATTAAACAAAGATATGAGTACATAGAGATAGTAAAGAAAAAGAAAAAAAAGGTGAGGGGTTACTCTTTACACAATACTAGCTAATTCATACAGAAGGAAGGAAAGAATTTATAATCACCACTTTAAACCTCCATTATAATAATCAATTTAAGCAAGATTATCAATTGATGCTAAATGATTGGGTGAAAGATTTTAGAACCACATAATTTCCACAGAATTTCAAAGCACCACCCCAGTTTTTGTGTGTCTTAATTACAAAAGGAAAAGGTACCTCTTGAATGGAGACATCCAGTAGATACTATTTTATCCTAATGCACAAAATTAATATCACCAATAACTGGTCACACTGAAGTGTGTGCTTTTTGGTGTGTTCTGGTATAGGAAGCATGCAACATGGCAACAAAAAAGTTTAAATTGAATCTAATCATGAGACGACTCCGGAATATGAAACACTCCATTAAAAACTGACCTATTTGCAAATGTCAATGTCATAATCGTCATTCATTAAATGAGGCTAAAGGGTTTGGGGAGCAAATGCAAGGTGAGATTCTTGATTGGATTTTGAACAACCCTCCCCAGTAAATCCTGCTATAAAGATGTTATTGAGACAACCAGTGAAATAGTAACATAGATTGTCTATTAGGTAGTATTCTCTACCAGTGTTCAATTCATTTGATAATGGTATTGTCATTATTCGGGAGAATGCCTTTGACCTCAGCAGTTACATGTTTGCAATTTAATTTTGAAAGGTGTAACAACCAAATTAATGAGGAGAGAGACAGAGACAGGGAAATAGAGAGACAGAGACAGAGACAGAAAGAGAGACGAGAGATTTAAAAAGCAGCAAAAGTGGCTTTTGCCACCTGGTTTTCAGGTGTTTATTGTATTTCCCTTCCCACTTTCCTGTAGGTTTGAAATTTTTGCAGATCACAAGGCTGGAAGAAAAAAGCAGGATGAAAAAAGAAGAGTATAGAAAGAGAAAGAAAAGGCTGAGGAGGAGCAGAGCGGAATCTGAAGAAGAGGGTGGAGGAAGAGAATGGAGAAGAGATTATCTCAGTAGGACGCAGCCCCAGGAACACTACTCAGGATCTTTCTCCATGTATTTTTCCATGGCCACACTGTCTTTGCTGTTGCCCACTAAATAACTTCTCTATGGAACCCCGCATAAGCAGCATACATAAGGAGAAACTAGAGGATAATAGGACGTATCAGAATAGAGTCGCTGTCAAGATTTAAATGGTCACTTTGGTTTTTGCTGCTTCCTTTTACACAAGTATCTCCATGATGTGGGCACAGTGCTACAACTCCCACAGCAATGGCATTTCTTCAGCTGAACATTGTACCTAAAGCAAATGACCCTGCAAATGGGTGCCACTTTACTATAAGCAATGATAATCAATTCAACAAGTGGATTTAATCATATTTTTTTTCTTGGCAATATGCTCATATCTCTTTCTTAAAGAATTTCTACAAGACTACAAAACCCTTGAGACCAGGAAAGATCCTCTTTGCTTCTTTTGTTTTTAAAAAGATTTTTTTAACGTTTATTTATTTTTGAGACAGAGAGAGACAGAGCATGAATGGGGGAGGGTCAGAGAGAGAGGAAGACACAGAATCTGAAACAGACTCCAGGCTCTGAGCAGTCAGCACAGAGCCTGACGCGGGGCTTGAACTCACAGACCGTGAGATCATGACCTGAGCCGAAGTCGGACGCTTAACCGACTGAGCTACCCAGGCGCCCCACTTTTTGCTTCTTTTGTACCGACATCTATTATGGTACTGGCACACAGTAGGTGCTTAACAAATGCAAACTGGGCATCTGGATGAATAAATGTAGCATATGTCTAAAATAATTTTATAAGGACTTAAAAATTTATTTTGCATTGATGTCCTCTTCATTATTATGGCAAATATATATTATAGGAATGGAAATGAATATGGAAAGCATGGATGGTCAAGATAAACTATGTGTATGTCAATTGTCTGGGTTAATATTCATAAACCATTGATGGATTTCTCCTTCTAAAATTGGGCAATGAGTTTTTTCATACAGGAAAAAAAGTCAATTTATATAATATTTTACTTTACTGTCTTCATATCTTCCTTAAACTCCTGAAATTTCTCTATCTTCAGTATTTTGTGTTTTCCTATAAAACACGCACTACACATTCCACACACACACATTTCCCCAAGCTAGAAATAGTTGAGCATCCCTGCTCTTAGTGATTGCAATAGAATCACTAAGTGATTCACTAAGTGATTCTAAGTGAAAAAGACATAGTATTTCGATGTAAGGTGGTAGGAATGGGGTCAGTTACCAGTTAAGTCAGAACTGTGCAGTTTTTAAGGTCAGTTAACATTTCAGAGTCTCCACTTTCTCAACTTAGAATGAATGAAGCTACATCTGATGCACCTGGGTGACTTAGTCAGTTAAGTATCTATTTGACTTTAGATTTTGGCTCAAGTCGTGATCTCACCATTGTGAGATCAGGCTCCACTTCTGGCCCATGCTAGAGTGGAGCCTGCTTAAGATCTTTTTTCTCTCTCTGTCTTCCTCTCCCTCTTCCCCTGCCCCACTCTCTCTCTCAAAAAAAAAAAAAAAAAAGAATGAAACTACATCTAATGCAATAGTTGTGAAGAAGAAAGGAGATGTCCTTCTACATGGTCAACAGATGGGTTTTGGGGCAGATAAGAAATTCTAAAACTGTATATAGAAATATTTGTGTGTTTGTGTGTGTGTGTGTGTGTGTGTGTGTGTGAGCACATTTCTCTGAAGACAAGTTCATCTCTTTGGATGCTCAAAAAATAGTTATGGCTGTAGGAAATTAAAAGTCACTGTAAAATGTGCACAAATAAAGCTGTTATTTAAACACAATAGAATGGGTATGTCTACTCCAGTGTCCACAAACCTCTCTTTGCTACAGTTCGAACAGTGAACAGTAAGGATTGAGGCCTGGAAGGTGTCATGCCAATTTAACCCCATTACTCATTGACCATGGAATCTTGTGTGAGTTATTTTGCTTTTTTTGAATCTCAACTTCTCTTCTATAAAATGAGAAGAGAACTACCTATTCCAGGAATGGTTTTGCTGTGAGGATTATAAGAAAGGAAAGGGAAAAATATTCCCAAGAGTCTGACACAAAAACTCCCACTGGTAATTTTATCTCTTTTATTGCTTCTTAGGTCTTTCCTCTTCAAGTCTTGTCATCCCCATTTTCCATGTTTTCTCACTGATATTTTTGCAAACTACATTTCCTTATCTTCATCATGAGATGCATTTTTCCTCTTCCCTCATTTTCTTGCTGCAGAAAAGTTATCAGAACACTGATGTCTTTTAATAAAATTTTATCTTATTTTATTTTATTATTTTATTATTAATCACTGATTTTCTCTGTAGTCTTTCACATTTGTCCAGACCACACACATATATATGTGGAGAGCACTATGCCATATTATTTGCTATTTCCTGGTTATACTGCTTCCCTGAATGTTCCTTGAGAAAGTATCATTAGCAACAACTGGTGGCTGCTGTCCACTATCCCAGTTGAAGGGATCAGGGCAATACTGCAGGGAGTATCATTCTACAGTGGGATGTTGTATACTGAATTTTGGAAACACAGGGTTATTAGAGGGATCAAAATAAGAAAGATTATAAGCTGTATTTTTAAGAGATCTAAGAGGGGCACCTGGGTGGCTCAGTCGGTTAAGCCTCCAACTTCAGCTCAGGTCATGATCTTGCGGTCCGTGAGTTCGAGCCCCGCAACTGGCTCTGTGTTGACAGCTCAGAGCCTGGGGCCTGCTTCAGATTCTGTGTCTCCCTCTCTGTCCCTCCTCTGCTCATGTTCTCTCTCTCTCTCTCTCTTTCAAAAATAAATAAAGATTAAAAAAAAATTAAGAGATCTAAGAAACAAATTAGATGTTCTGATCTTTCTCGAGCCAATGTAGAGCAAGTTCCAGGAACAGAAGACACGTGGTTGACAATAAGGGGAAATGAAAAGAAAGAGGAAAGAACAAATAAGTGTGGGTACAAAATAAAAACAAACAAACAAACAAAAGGAAAACAAGATGATTGCCATTTGGGTGTCACTGAAGTGTAAACACTCATTTCTATTGACTATCAGACCTGTAGGGTATAAATGGATGAATCTTATTTAAAGACATACTATCAGCCCAGCTAAGAGTGTAGTGTAATAAGCCCTCTTCAAGTGAATTTGGAAGGAATTATGTTATTATAAGTCCAATAAGCCTAATTGTAAGAGGACATCCCAGCTCTAGTCAGTGCTGTGTCAATGCACCTCTAGTGAGTTGGTGGGAAAGATCCAACAAAAGTCTTGATCCATGGAAATTGAGGATCCTCTGAGAAAGAACATAGGGGATGTTGGAACAGTATATATGCATCTGACCCAAGGACTTCAGCTTACTGGTCAGACATAGGGATTCTCAAAACAACATGTGCATTTCTTCTCACGTCATTATAGGTTTACTACATGCTGGTATACGTGTGTGTGTGTGTGTGTGTGTGTGTGAGTGTGTGTGATAAAAGAGGAAACTAGAGAGAGGGAGACAGAGAAATATAAAATCAAAGAAAGATTTTAAAAAGTAGAAGAGATATTTATTGTGAAATACATTCAATCTAAAAATATTGTTTTAAGATGACATGAATGGAATATGATACAAAAATGAGCAAGCCATAGATTTTGATTGCATTTCTCTCTCTAAGTTTGATTCACCACTGATCTTCAGAGTTAGAACCTGGGGAATTAATGGTGCCTCCCATTAGAACAATGGAACATTGAGGTGGCCACCCACCAGCAGTATATGGGAGGCACTCCAAGAAACATGGTGTGGAGGGATACTTAGGAGAAGAAGTGAGGTCCTGCATGAGCAGGGGAAAATAGTAATCAGTCAATTTTGAATTAGTACATTAATGTGATCTTACTTTCACCATGAAATCAGACATACCCAATGCAAAACGCAGGCTTTGAATTGGAAGGGGGGGTTTCCTATATTTGAGGTAACATTCTAAATCTGTGCAGTTCAACATGGTTGCCACTAGTAACGCGTTCCTACTGAGCACTTGAAATGTGGCCATTGTAACTGAAAATTGATTTTTAATGTTACTTAACTTTCATCAACTTAATCCAAATTTAAATAGTAACTTGTGACCATTGCCTGTTGTGGGGGACTCACATATTTAGAGTATAGTGAGTTACGAACATAGTCTCTGGAGCTAGATGTCATGAGTCCCAGTTCTACCATTTACTAGCTGTGTATCTTTGGGCAATTTATTCTTTGCATAACTTAATTTTATCATTTTTAATGTGGGGAAAATGTTTATACCTACTTCATAGGACTGCCATGAGGATTAATTGATTTCATTTATGTAAAGTGCTTAGACAATACTTGGCATATACTAAATACTCAATAAAACTTACTTGTCATTAATATTATTACCTTTACTATTCTTTTTCCTTCCCATTATTGTCTACGATGCAACATAATAATGTCAATAATGAACTATACAGTTCTATAGACAGTCAAAAGTTCCCTTCAGACGATGCATGAGTCTATCACTTTGTTTCTTTTCCTTCTTAACTAAGAAAAGATTTCTGTAGAAGTGATGAAGCAGGTTGTGGCTGAATCCAGCAGCATTTGTTGGTTGTATGTTGAGGTAGAGATAGGGAATGAAACGTGAAAGGAACAGAAAAGACAAAGTAGAACCTTAAATGAATGGACTATTCAGAAGAGAGTATACAAGCTCTGATTTGTGGGAATTCCAAAGGATGGTTTGCAGTCAGTAAATTTGCGACTGCAATTTTGTTTTCTGGGAACTGGTAGCAGCACTCTGATCAACATAGAAAATTTTCATGAAAATACAAATTGCCTCCTTCCCACTTTCAATAAAATTCAGTCTCCCATTACCAGCCATTTTCTGATTTTGATCACCACAGTCTTTTATGTCTAGCTTTTTTTTTTTGTATTATTGTCATTGTAGTGCAATGCTTCTGAGATTCATCCATGTTGTTATATTAGAAATTCATATAATATATGAATTCATTTTAATGAATTTGAATGAATTTTAATGAGTTATATGAATTCTAATTTTAATGAATTTTAATGAATTTTAATGAATTCATATAATTCATTTTAACTGTTGAGTAGTATTCCATTGTATACTATCATATGTTTATCCATTACCCTATATTGATAAATAATTGTTTTTTTTATTACAAATGGAATTGCTATTAACCTTCTTATACATATCCTTTTGCAGACATTTATTGCTATTTTTCTTAAGGAAATATCTAACAGAGGAATTGTGAGGTCACAGGGTGGGTGGGTGTTTATCTTTTTAAAAAAATGACCATTTTTAAAAAATGGCTGTACTATTATACATTTCTATGAGAAATGTTATGAGTGTTGATTGCTTCACATTCTAACTCACATTTGATATTGTTGGTTGTTTTAATTTTAATCATAGTAATGTCTTTAAATAGCACCTGATTGTAGTTTTTTTTATTAAAATTTTTATTTTAACGTTTATTTATTGCTGAGAGACAGAGACACAGAACATGAGCAGGGAAGACACAGAGAGAGAGGGGGAGACACAGAATCTAAAGCAGGCTCCAGGCTCTGAGCTGTCATCAGAGAGCCTGATGCAGGGCTCGAACTCACAAACCCCGAGATCATGACCTGAGCCAAAGTCAGACCCTTAACTGACTGAGCTGCTCAGGTACCCCAATTGTAGTTTTATATTTCATCTTCCTGAAGAGTGACAATGTTGAATTGCAAACTTACTTATTGGTTTTCAAACTTTTTTCTATTATAAGCATTTCAGGTTATAAATTTTCCTAGGGTGTGCTTTAGTTATATTTCACAAATTTTGATATGTTGTGTTCTCATTAATATTTAATTTAGAATATTTTCTAATTCCCTAGTGATTTCTTATTTAAACCAGGGCTACTTAGTGGTATACTGTTTATTTTCCAATATTTGTAGACATCTTACAATGGTATATTTAATTTAACTTGTGATCAAATAACATGCTCTGTAATATTCAAAATATTTTTCAATTTATCAAGGCTTGTTTTATGACCCAGAATATGGACTTTCTTTATGAAGATTTCATGTGCACTTGAAAAATAAATGAGTATTCTGAAGCCATTGAATACAGTGCTCTGTAATTGTCAGTTAAGTCTAGTTGGTTTGTAGTATTGTTCAATTCTGTTATATATTTACTCATTTTTGAACAATTACTAAATCATTTGCTGAGACAGAAGTGTTAAAATCTCTAGCTGTGATAGAGAATTTGTTTTTTCCTCCTTTCAGTCTGCTTTTGCTTTATGAATTTTGAAGCTTTGTAATTAGGTGCATGTGTATTTATGATTTTTATGCCTTCTGGAAAATTAATAATTGGAGGTAGAGTTTGTTAGTTCTTGCTTATGTAAAAATATTTTTATTTTGTGTGTTATTTTCACTAGACATAAAATTCTAAGATTTTTTTTTAGAACTTTAAGGTTGCCATTTTATTACTGCTCAGACACTTTGTACTGGTAGAGGTTTGGTTTTAAACTTTGATAGGGCAGGTCAATGGAAAACTCAAAATATTTATTAAGACTCTCTAATTTGACAGAACTTAAACTCGCAGTTCTTTCTCCTTTGTGTGAAAAATCTCGTTTTTCTTGGAGTTTTGTCAGCTTGTTTTTGCCTTCTGTGACTTTCTTCTTTTCATGATTTCTCCCCTCAATTGTCAGTGCTCCAGTAGCCTTGAACTGCCTTCTGACACCTCAAGATATCAAGACTGTGGCTTTCTTAATAAGTTCCAGCTTTGCCATGCATTATTACTGCAGTGTGCATGTAGAGAGGAAACCCATAAATATGGGTGAGCACACTTCTCTTTATTTAAGGGACTACCCTCAGTTTTCTGCTGGCTTGTGAGCTCCTCAGTGATAGCCTTTGCTTTCTTTGTGAATTTTAGTCCTATATAAGTTATTGTGCCATTACAGGATCCAGAACATCCAGCATGGGTGTTTCTTTACTGTTCCAGTACACATCTTCTATAATAGCAGATATGCATTACATATTTGTTGATTTAATTTTATATTTTAATTTATACTTTTTACTTGTATGTTTTACTTTTACTTTATTTAATAAGAAAGTGAATGATTATTAACATTTCATTAAAGATGAAATGGTCATAAAATATATTTCAAACAAACAAATATTTGGAAATTAAACAGTGCACCTTTAAATAACCCATCAACTCTGCTGTATTTCTTACTCCATAAAAGGAATAAGAAAAGGTCAGTGTTACCCTCTCCCTTAGAGTTGCCACATTTAACAAATAAAAAAAAGATAGATATGCAGTTATATTTGAATTTATGATATGCAAATAATAATTATTCATATAAGTATATCCAGTGCAATATTTGGGACATATTTATCCTGAAAAGTATTTGTTATTTACCTGAAAATCAAATTTAACTGTATTTAATCTGCAAATCCTACTCTACCAACCTATTTTCTTTGCTTGAAGCTTCTTTGAATATAAAAATATCAAGCCATGAGCTTTGGACTCTGGGCACTGTGGGAGATGTGCCTGTATAACAGAAGGGATAATTTTGCAGACTTTCTGGTAACTTGCCCTACAGGTTCTCTACTTTCTGAACACTGACGTGGAATGGGAAGCAGGGACAGAGTGTAGAGCATAGCTGGGCTTAGCATCTCCCCATTGAAAATCAGCTTTCTACCTGGCATATCCACAATGGCCATGGTTGGCGTGGGGCAATGAAGCATCTTGAAAATACCTGAGTTTCTTTTCTTTTCAAGAATATTCTAAGGAAAATCTGTGAAAGAGTAGTCACAAGTGTCTTATTGGATGGTAAATACCACAGAACCCTTCTCCCTCAGCTAATTTCCATTGTATGGATTTATTACAATTTATTTACCAGTGGGTGTAATTTCCAAACTTACATTGTGTGGAAATAAATAAAAAACAATCAAATGAGAATAGACAATGGCTATCAGAGTTGCTATTACAAGTGAGTCAATGGCCATCACTTGCATTTTTGTAAAGACTCAAAAGCAGGAAGAAGACAGGAAAATCTTTGTAGTGGACAAGAGGAAGGCTCTAGGCATGTCCTGATTGGCAGCTATTGGCAAACTATCTGGAAGGAGAACACCCAATGTGATTGTCTAGGGAGTATGGTATTTGGCTTTCTCTGGTTGTGCTTCAGCTGGAAGGAGACAGGGATAAATATTAAGGATGCTGTCAGTTATTAATCAAGTCCTGGTCATTTGGGGCTGGTTGTTACAGGGGTTATTAGGTTTCATGGACTGATTTCTAGGGATAGTGATTTGATTTCCTGCAACTCTGGCTTATAAACAGGTTGGCTTCCTGGATGGTTGTTGCAGATTATAAATCAGAGTTCTATTTTTTTACATAATCTGAACATTATCCATTTGTATATTGTCTCAATTATTAGAAATCATGCTATTTTATTATCCCTGCACATGCTTTCTTTTTCTTTTCATTTAAAATTACATTGTCTATGCTTGGCCTGCTGCTTTCATATAAATTTTGGAATAAATTTGTCAAGTTCATATGTAGAGAGAAGGTGGAGAGCACTTTTGTGTTGAATTTCTAAAAACAAGACAAAAACCAAACTTATGAATAATGAGGAAATTCAGCAAGAATTTCACTTGGATTATGCAGTTAATGACAGTTTTTACTGAATTCTTATCTCTCCTTGTTTATCTTTATATGCTCTATTCTGATTATATATAAAGGTAGCCAGTAGTTCCTAATGCCTTCCTATTGTCCCTAGTATCTGATATTTCACAAGAGTAGGTTCAAGTGTTAGTATACTTCTGAATATTGTACTGGGCTCTCACTGAGCTCTTACAGCTAGACCAGGCATTGGGAAACTACATGGGCCAAATCTACCCTGACACCTGATTTTCTATGGCCCATAATGTGGTTACATTTTTAAGTGGAAAGAAGAGAAGGAGGTTGAAAAGAAACAGATTTCATGACAGGTGAAAATTGTATGAAACTCAAATTTCAATGTCCATAAAAATTTTTATTGGAATACAGCCAGGCTCATTCATTTGCAGATTGTAGCTGATAATGCAGAGTTGAGTGGTTGCAAGAGAGGGAATGTGGCCCAAAAAACATATAATATTTGCCACCTGGTCCTTTACAGAAAGTTTGCTGACCCCTGGGCTAGACTTTCATATTCTATATGACTGCATAATATCTTCAATTTTTTTTTCTTTGATCATTTCTTCCCTTCTATATTCTGTTCTCTTTTTCTAATATGTATACCTTGCAGACATTATATTTTCTGGGCTCTTTGCTTTAATTTTCTAATTTTTTTTCTAATATTTCCTTTCTCCCATTCAGAAGTTCAAATGGATGTGCAAACTCCGTGACAAGTTTCCTCAGTAATTAGAATTTTAAAAATTGAGCAACCATTTGGGGTGCCTGGGTGGCTCAGTTGGTGAAGCATTGGACTCTCAATTTTGGCTCAGGTCATGATCTCACAGTTGTGAGATCAAGCCCTGTGTCAGGCTCCATGCTGGGTGTGGAACCTGTTTAAGATTCTCTCTCTCTTTCTCCCTCCACCCCTACCCCTGCTCATGCTCTCTCATTCTTTAAAAAAAAATTGAACAACATTATTATGGAAAAGGATACATATTGCATATATTTGTGATGTTCAATAGAACTGTTGAAATCATTTTTAAATTAGGTGCTGCTTCATGGTACAAGAAATATTGACATTAGGAGAATATGGCCAAAAAAGTACATTTCTTGGGGAACCTGGCTGGCTCAGGTGGTAGAACACATACAACTCTTGATCGGGGTTGTGAGTTTGAATCCCACATTAGGTGTAGTGATTACTTAAAAATAAATTTAAAAAACTTTTAAAATCTTCATTTATTTTTTGAAAGAGAGACAAACAGAGTGTGAGCGGGAGAGGAACAGAGAGGAAGACAGAATCCAAAGCAGGCTCCAAGCTCTGAGCTGTCAGCAGAGAGCCAGACGGGGAGCTGGAGCTAGTGAACTGCGAGATCATGACCTGAGTTGAAGTCGGACACTCAACTGACTGAGCCACCCAGGAGCCCCCAAAACAAAAAAATTTTAAAAGAAGATTTCTTAAAAATATATTACTTGATTAATAATTATAAGTAGAAGTATTATACAGCAAAATTAAATGCATGAAAATTTTGACGACTCAATATTCTCTCGTGTTTTTTTCCTATACTTTTTTCCTAAATTAATATGCAAAATCTAAGACAATATGCTTAATTGTATGTTTTTATTGAGGTTCAAACTTTGTTTCTCATAAAATAGCAAAACTCTCAAAATAATATTCCATCATTTTGATGCCCTCCTATTCCTTAATTAAGGAAATAGGAGGTTCTAAACATGCATTAACACAGAAGGAAAAAATAAAACTTCTATGTGCATCACAGGCTATAGAGCTACGTGCTTTAAAAATCTGATACCAAAATAATAATAATAGTAATAATAATAATAATAAAATGCAATTTCCCTTTTAACAGCCCAAGAGAACTAAATTATACACATATGAGGTTTCTTTAATGCTACTAATTTAGTGATGTCCATATTGAACATTCTGGTTACACATTTTCTAACTCTAAAAGTAATAGGAGTTTGCATCCACACCGTGTTTTCAGTCTCCCAAAATGTTGACAGGGTGTGGAGTCTGAATGTCTTCTACTTACAACCTTTGCCTCAGGCTAGAATGTGACAGATTGCAGGTCACTATCCCAGCACAGACATACAAACGATGCCCCACTGAAAAGCCTTGGGACCCTCACTCTGCAGGTGCCAGTTCAGTGCGAGTGGCAGTTACTTTGCCTCCAGTCCTGGGTACATGTGCTTGCAAGCAGAGACAGACAGAGAATGGAAGATGGGAAAGGTTGAAGAACAAACGCGTTATTTCCTTAATTTCCATTTCCCTTGTATTTCAAGAAACTCCAAATTATCCAAGATTCCTGTACTCAGTTATTCATTGGTAACCTAGATTGTTTCATTTATTCAACAATGACTCACACATAATCCACTACAGTTGATCCTAAACAACAGAAGTTTGAACTGGGCAAGTCCACGTAGGTACAGATTCTTTTTTTTCTTTTTTCTTTTCTTTTCTTTTCCTTCTTTTTTCTTTTCTTTTCTTTTCTTTTCTTTTCTTTTCTTTTCTTTTCTTTTCTTTTCTTTTCTCTTTCCTTTCCTTTCCTTTCCTTTCCTTTCCTTTCCTCTTTTCTTTCCTTTTCTTTTTGAGTTGACAGCAAACCCACAAGGCATTCATTTGCCCACCCCAGTCTCCACAAACCAAATCAAAGATGACTGGTGCACAGTAGCCCCTGCTGCCCTCCCAGTACCCAGAGAGGTCCCCAGAAGCTGTCAGGAGCCCCTGGGCCCTAGGACCAGGAAGAGCTGCTGGTCATCCCATGTGTCACCAGGGTGGTCAAGTTCAGCATAGCAGGGGTGGGCTGGAAGGCAGAGGGCTGGCCTGAAGCAAAGGAATGTGCCCAGAGGGCACAGATAGCGCTGTGGGGGACTCCTCTGCGCCCCCCCCCCCCCATACACACACCTTCATAACTCCAGCCTCCCAATCCTCCAGGCTTCAGTTCTGGGGCTGCCCCAGAATGACCTTGGGCCCAGGGTGCTTTGCAGGCTGGCACGGACCCCCCCCCCCCCGCCCCCTCCCCACAAGGCTCTACAACCAGTATCACTGGGACCTCCACAAGGCAGGTACACCCATATGTGGTTGCAGCTACCAAGGGCCACTGCAGGGGGCGCTCATCCAGGCAGATGTGCCAGCTATAGTGCATCTCTGGGGCCCTTTTTCTGCCCTAAGGCCCAGCTGCCACTGAGCTGAGGCCTCCAGACTGAAGAACATCACCATCCCTGGGCTGCTGCGTCTCCTGTCCCAGCCCTCCTATACACAGACTATATATATATATATATATATATATATATATATATACATGTATATATATATATACATATACATATATACATGTATATATATATATATACCTATACATATATATATATACACACACACACATATATATGTATGTATATACACACATATATATGTATGTATATATGTATGTATGTATATATATACACATATATATGTATATATATGTATGTATATATATACACACACACATATATATATACAGTACAATTCTATAAATATATTTTCACTTCCTTATGATTTTTCTTAATAACATTTTTTTTTAATTTAGCTTATGTAATTGTAAGAATTCAATGTATAATTCATATAATACACACAATATGTGTTAACTATGTTATCGATAAGGCTTCTGGTCGACAGCAAGGTATATGCAATTTAGTTCTGGAGGAGTCATCAGAGTCATCATTAATCATCAGGGAAATGTAAATCAAAACTATGAGATACCACCTCACACCTGTCAGAATGGCTGGAATCAAAGAAGCAAGAAATAGCATGTTGGCAAGGTTGTGAGGGAAAAGAAACTCTCATTCACTGTTGGTGAGAATGAAAATTGGTGCAGCCATAATAGAAAACAGTATGGAGATTCCTTAAAAAACAAACAAAAAAAAATAGAAAAAACAAACAAACAAAACAAACAGAATTACCTTGTGATCCAGAATCTACTACTGGGTATTTGCCCAAAGAAAACAAAAATACTAATATGAGAAGATATATGCTCCCCCATGTTTATTGTAGCATTATATATAATCGCCAAGATATGGAAGACACCAAAGTGTCCAACCATAAATAAATGGACAAAGAAGATATGATGGGAGACACACACACAGACACACACACACACACACACACACACACACACACACATTGGAATATTATTCGGCCATAAAAAAGAACAAAATCTTGCCATTTGCAGTAACATGGATAGATCTAAAGGGTATAATGCTAAATAAAATTACTCACACAATTTACTCACATAAATTACTCACATATGTGAAATTTGTGAAATTTAAAAAACAAAGCCAATGAACAAAGAAAAAAGAGATAAAGCAAAAAAAAACCCCAGACTCTTAAATACAGAGAACTGATGGTTACCAGAGAGGAAGTGGGTGGGGGAAGGATGAAACAGAGAAGGGGGATTAAGAGAACAGTTATCTTGATGGGTACTAAGTAATGCATAGAAATGTTGAATTATATTGTATACCTGAAGCTAATATAACATTGTATGTTATTTATATTTCAATAAAATTAATTCAAAATTGGTGGGAAAAAAAGTTATATGTGGGTTTTTAACTTCATGGGAGTTGGTGGCCCTAACCCCTGCATCGTTCAGGGGTCACCTGTACTTACTAGGCACTTATACAGATTCTGGGCATACTGTGGGGGAACAAGACGGAAATGTCTCTGTCATCATAGAATAGCAGTGGGGATATCACTGAATCAGATATTTCTTAAACTTGAAATTTATTAGGAGAAATAGATTAACCTGGTCAACATGCAAGTAATTAACCAAGTATAATTCTTACAGAGTACAAAGGAGAAAAATATGGTGACATGAGACTTATAACAGGGGAACCCACTTATTCTGTTGATTATGGGAAGATTTTCTGAAGAAATCTTATTTATTCTAAAATTTGAAGGAAAAATAAGAATTATCCAGGTGAAACATGGAACAGAAAATACCCATGACAGGAAAACTCACACTAGCACATGTTTTCTGGTAGATGAATATCATGTTTGAAGTCACTGAAGTAGTATCTTTGAGGGATGGATAGAAATTCAGTATGAAGTGTGGCAAGAGCCTTGATACATAAGGCTAGAGAGAGAGATTGCAGGCATATTATGAAAAGCTTTGAAGATTCGTGATTTGTTTTTCTCTTAAGAGGCTATAGAGATGTTAAACAAGAGCCCAAACAATTGCATTGCTCATGTCCCTTTCCAGAAACTGGAGCTGCCAATCATGGAATAAGTCATTCTGGACACTGTCTGAATCCCTTCAAGAAGTGACTTCATCACACCTTCACTTGCTAACAATGAATGGATGGCCTTCTGGATGGTCTGTTGGTTGGACGGTGTGCTGAGGGGGCCATCTGGGAGTTAGTCTCCTAGTCCCTTAGAAATGGTAAAACCATTCCATATGAAGAAACTTAAGACTCTACTTCATAGAGTAGGCAAAAAACATTTCAATAAATATTGAAAATAGGAATGATGAGATCATTTTTTCACTTTGTAACATACCACAAAAATTAATTCTAGGCATATCATCTATTTCAATGTGAAATCAAAAAGAATCAAGCTTCTAGGAGACAGGAGAATCTGTTTACAACATTAAGAAGGGCAAGTTGACAAGTTGATTAAAAGAGGAAGAAAACTACTAATGACAGAATGAAATGATTGATAAATTTGATTACATTAAAAATAACTACTGTTCATCAAAAACGAGTATTTAGTGATATATGAAAATTCTTTGCACTATTAAAAAATCTTTTTGGGGCACGTGGGTGGCTCAGTTGGTCAAGCATCTGACTTTGATTTTGGCTCAGGCCATGATCACATGGTTCCTGAGATCAAGCCCCACAACCGTGTGGAGCCTGCTTGGGATTCTCTCTCTCTCTCTCTCTCTCTCTCTCTGTCCCTCCCCCCACCTCTCTCTCTCTCTCTCTCTCTCTCTCTCAAAATAAGTAAACAAAAATTGTTTTTAAAAATCTTTTTTTGCATAGTTTTAGAGATATACAGAAAATTAGCAAAGATAGTACAGTATGTTCTTTTATACCCCTCACTGCATTCAGTTTCCCTACTGTTGACATCTTACATTATTATGATCCATTTGTCACTTCTAATGGAAAAATACTGACACATGATTATTAACTAAAATCTATACTTTATTCAGATTTCCTCTGCCCTTTATTGTTATAGGCTCCCACCCAGAATATAACAAGACATTGAATGGTCATGTCTTCTCAGGCTTCTCTAGACTGTGAGAGAAACTTGCCTTGTTTTTGATGATCTCGACAGTATGGAGCAGTACTGGTCATGAACTTTGTAGAATGCTCCCCTTCTTGGGCTCCTTTGATATTTTCTGTCAGGGTTAGACCAGGGTAATGGTTTTGTGGAGGAAAACCACAAAGATAGCACATCACATTAAGGGTACCTACTACGTACATACCTTGTCACTGCTGATGTTAAGCTTGATCATATGGCTGGGGTGGTATTTGTCATGTTTTTACATGGTAGTTACTCTGTTCTCAATCCTCCTTCAGAAAGAAGTTACTACGTGCACCCTGCACTGAAGGGATACAGAATTACCTCCTTGAGGGGGGTGGTATCTATATAAATTGCTTGGAATTCTACTGTTTTCCTCTCTATTCTATTTTTGTTTCTTCTCTCCCATTTGCTTATTTGTGTAATCATTTATTTATATCACTATGGACCTGCTGATATTTGTTTCATTCATCGGGTTATAATCCAGTGTTACATTATTTATTTCGTTTCTCAAATAATTCCAGCATTAGTCATTCAGAGCTCTTTCATATGGGGCCTATGTCCCTTTGAGATCCCATTGCTTTGTTTTTCTAACACTTCTGGTTTAAATATAAAAATTAGATTTTTTCACATAATAAAAAGTAGAAAGGTAGAGCAGACTCTTAGCCTGACATGATAAACTGTTGAATGGTGTCAAAAAGGCCCAGATTCCTTCATTTACTCTACTTGGAATCAATATCACCCAATGACTGGTTTTCTTTCTACCCATAATATGGATGCAGTGGCAAGTGGAGTTTTGCACTTTATTTTTTTTCCAAATAGGGGAAAGTGAGAAAATCCTCCCTTGAACCAATATATAAGCCTTCCCTCTGGAACTGAAGAGAAGCAGGTGGAAATGGATTGGCAACCAACAGCATGTGCCCCCTTCCATATTTGCACTAACTCAATAGTTAATTCCACATCTGTGAGCATCTAATCCAAGTCAAAATATATTGAAAAGAAGACTAAATAGTGAAATGAAATAGGGATTACGTGGAATCCCACATCCATGAATCCAGAGATACTGAGCTTTAAAAAAGTAAGAACAGCCAAAGGCCTTAGAAAAGAAACAGCAAAATTCAACATTAGCATGTGTGGCATTTATAGTCAAAGACACAGGTCTGAAAATAAAGGAATTTAGGGTGATATATACATATATTTGTGGAAGGAAATGAGGGAGAAGAATCAGGACATCATTAAACAATCTCAGAGGAAATATCTAGCACAGGGCGTATTAAATTAATGAGGAAAACCATAAGTCATTATTGTAAAATTAATGTAACTATGATGGGGGAAAATAAATCTCAAATAAAATGCAATTACTACTAGTGATCCAGGGTGTATGGTGGGAGAAAGTATGGAACAGTCCCTATCCATCTTCAGTGTGATTGCATTTTGAAAACAAACATACACCAAAGTTTAATTCCATGTCTAGACGTACATAAAGTCTTTGCTCATTCATTCAACAAATATTTAGGGAGTTCCAACTTTGTACTAGGCACCATACTGGGTATTGTGTGTCAAAGACAGCATGGAAATTGATAGAAATTTAAAATTTTGAGATTCGGGGCGCCTGGGTGGCTCAGTCGGTTGAGCGCCGACTTCGGCTCAGGTCACGATCTCGCGGTCCGTGAGTTCGAGCCCCGCATCGGGCCCCTGTGCTGACAGCTCAGAGCCCGGAGCCTGTTTCAGATTCTGTGTCTCCCTCTCTCTGACCCTCCCCCATTCATGTTCTGTCTCTCTCTGTCTCAAAAATGAATAAAAACGTTAAAAAAATTTAAAATTTTGAGATTCAATGGGGGAGATTATCCTGGGAGTGAGATCAGTACTCTCAAGAAGGTCTTGAGGTAAAAGGCAGGAACTAGCAGAGATGCTCTTCCATTGGCCTTCAGGAAGCAAGCTACTATGTTGTAGAGGTGGCTCATGGCAACGAATGGGGGTTACTTCGAGGGATTGAGACCCTAAATTCTACAATTGCAAGGAACTGAATTCTGCCAACACATAGTGAGCTTAGAAGATGACCCTGACCCTGAGATCACAGCCCAGGAGCACATCTTGGTATCAGCATGGTGAGATCCTGAGTAGAAAAACCAGCTAACACATGCCCATCTGTAAATTATGTTTATCATTTATTTTGATCTACTGTCTCTCATATTAGTAACCATTGTCTTTCTGTCTGTAAGTATACAACTGGTAGTAAATCCTTTCAATTCAGAGACTTCATGGAAGGCAGTATGGAAAAGTAGAATGATTATGGTCTTAGTGCCTAGAGATGTACTGTTTTGTGATTCCATGTAAATTATGGAACTTTGAAGTCTTCGCTTATCTTTACTTGTTTCTAAGTTTGATATTAGATGAAGAATAAATACACATAAATATCCTGGCATGGAGTCAAGGCTCAACAGATGAAACTAGTCATACATTATTAATTTTATTTGTATCTTTGCCAACTTATAGTTTCTTACATGTATAAGGTATTAGAAGATGTTGCTGATTAATTGATTGTTTAAATCTTTGTAAAAATCATCCCACAGGATTGTCTGTGTTCTGACTTTTGTATGAAGCTTTTGCTAATCTATTCGGCCAAGGACTCCCCTCCTCTATTCTCCTTCCAGTTCACTTTGACCCATTGCTTTGTAGCTATTGTAACAAATTCTGTTCCTGGTGAGACAAGGGCTTCCTGGGGAGCAAGACTTTTTGGGTTTATTTGTCTCTATGTCAGGTACATAACTTACAAGGCTATGTGTTTGATGAATGAATAAATCAATACATAAATCATTCAATCAGTCAAAAGTGATTGCAAAACTGTTGAAGCAAAAAGTATTTCAATTTTAATAGTCTTGCTAGAAGAAGAGATGGTAATTATCTCAACCTGAAATAAGGAAGAACTTGAGGTTTTGATGGATAGAATTTGCTCATGTGATATTGAGGACTGATTCTCGGTAGAAATGTTGTGACATCTACTCACTCATCTTTTGTCACATTTCCCTTTGGTAGAAGAAGTGCCTTCAGCCAAAACCCAGCTCCTTCCCTCCATGTTTGAAATAGTTCTGTAAAATTGGACAGATCATTTATGCTCTAGGGGCCCAGGTCCCTCATTTTCATCAATGAGACATGGAACAATCATGCTAGAGCTGACTTCCAGTTCAAAAGGCTGACATTCTGACCTTTTGAGTCTATTTGTCATGTTTCTTAGCTGTACATTCCATCAGGCAATTACTTACTCCCTGTAAGCCCAAGCTTCTAACCTATGAGATGGCAATGATTATAGCTCTGCCATTAGGCTGTTGTGAGGTTCAGTGTCACCATCGGTAAATTGGGGTTAATATTTTCATGTAAGATACTTGAGCGACAAATGTCAGCTCTTTCAGAATCCTCATAAAACAATACTATACCCTCTTAACCATTTTCTACAAAGTAAGGATTAGTTTGGGACTCCTTCACATTCATAATCTGCTTATGGTGCCTTAAAGATCTGCTCAATGCCATCCTAATGAATTGGGGTCTGATCCTGGAACTTCAGAACACAGAGCAACACACCTTCATTTCTAGTGGTGTAAAAAGGACAAGCTTTGGGGTGCCTGAGTGGCTCAGACCGTTAAGCATCCAACCCTTGATCTCTGCTCAGGTCATGATCTCACCGTTTGTGGGATCAAGACCCAAGTCAGTCTCTGTGCTGACAGTGTGAAGCCTTCTTGGGATTGTCTCTCTCTCTCTCTCTCTCTCTCTCTCTCTCTCTCTCTCCCCCTCTGACACTTACACTCTCTCTCCCTCTCTCTCAAAATAAATAAATAAATATTAAAAAAAAAAAAACAGGACACGAATTGTCAACCACATAAATAGAAACTATCTGTATCTTATAAGCATATACAAATGACCTAAAATTAATCAGTAGCCTTTCCCCATTATGGAAAGAATAAATGCATCTCATTTAGATGATATGAGAGTAGAAAATTGGCTATTTTCAACTGAAATAGTGGGAAAAGAGACTTGAAGCATGTGCATTTTAACAAACCATCTGTAGGAAAAATCTAACTGAATAGTAATAATAATAATGAAATAAAAGGGAAAAAAAAGTTTAGTTAATAAAACAGAGCAATCCTGGGGCACCTGGGTGGCTCAGTAGGTTAAGCTTCCAACTTCAGCTCAGGTCATGATCTTGAGGTTCATAAATTCAAGCCCTGCATCAGGATCTCTGTGGTCACCAGGGAGCCCGCTCTGTCTCCCTCTCTCTCTGCCCCTCCCCCGTTCGCACCTGTTCCTGCTCTGTCTCTCTGTCTCAAAAATAAAAATAAGTATTAAACATTTTCTTAAAAATAATAAATAAATAAATAAATAAATAAATAAATAAATAAATAAAATAAAACATCAATTCTGAGAAGCAGGAGTGCTCTTGCTGCACATTCTCTGAGTTCAGGGAGGCTCTCGCCCTTCCTCCAAAGGCCGCTGACTTCTGGTTCCCCAGCCAGCCCCCAGCCGCAGCTTTGCTGACTTTCTTCAATGCTGCAGCTGCTGAGCTGGGCACGAGGCGTGATTTCAATCAACACTTTGACTGTAAAAGTAACCTTTTGGTTCCAGACTTCTCGCTAGGATTATTTACTCTCTTTTCCATGATTACTCTTAGGAGCACAAACCCTGAAAAGATGTGGACAAAAGAATCACAAAGTCTCTTTTCCAAACTGCCCCAAAGGCACTGCTCTCAGGCATCTGAAAGACCGTGGTGGGAAGAGGGGGTTAAATTTTGTACAAAGGTGTTTACTCATTGTGTCATGTAACTTTTAACAACAGGGAGCTACCTAGAAAGGGAGCAGTTTCACAAAATAGCAATATCCCTGAACACATTAAATGTGTTGTAGCAGAAGCTAGATGATACAGTGCTATAGTATGGTAGTTGAGAAGTTACATTAGAGTTTTCCCACATCAGTGGTCCAATATATAGAAACATATATAAGCACACATGTTTTTCAATGTTTTCTAAATGTAAAATATCAATTTGTAAAATCTTAATATTTCGTAAATATATTTTTACTGTATATGTGCATATTTTAATTAATTAACACTGTATGTGAACTATACTGGAAATAAAACAAAATAAAATGAAGTAAAATATAATTTGCAGAGGGTGCAAACATATTTTAATTAATTGTAATTTTAATTCAAATATTTTATAAAATGCATTTGGACTATATATGTGTACATATTTTTAATTAATTTACTAAACAGTGTAAGAGTGAAGAAAAAGGAAATACATAGGGGGCATAGTAGTTGCTATGGAGGTGGGAGGAAAGGCAGGTTGGAGGAGGAAACAGATGCTGATTAAAATTGGCCCTTTTTGGTAATTAAAAGCAAAAATGAACTATTGGGACCTCATGAAGATAAAAATGTTCTGCCCTGCAAAGGAAACAATCAGCAAAACTAAAGGGCAACCAACAGAATAGGAAAAGATATTTGCAAATGGCATATTGGACAAAGGGCTAGTATCCAGAATCCGCAAAGAACCCACCAAACTCCACACCCAAAAAACAAATAATCCAGTGAAGAAATGGGCAGAAAACATGAATAGACACTTCTTTAAAGAAGACATCCAGATGGGCAATAGGCATATGAAAAGATGCTCAATGTCATTCCTCATCAGGGAAATACAAATCAAAACCACACTGAGATATCACCTCACGCCAGTCAGAGTGGCTAAAATGAACAAATCTGGAGACTATAGATGCTGGAGAGGATGTGGAGAAATGGGAACCCTCTTGCACTGTTGGTGGGAATGCAAACTGGTGCAGCCACTCTGGAAAACAGCGTGGATGTTCCTCAAAAAATTAAAAATAGATCCACTCTATGACCCAGCAGTAACACTGCTAGGAATTTACCCAAGGGATACAGAAGTGCTGATGCATAGGGGCTCTTGTACCCCAATGTTTATATCAGCACTTTCAACAATAGCCAGATTATGGAAAGAGCCTAAATGTCCATCAGTGGATGAATGGATAAAGAAATTGTGGTTTATAGACACAATGGAATACTACATGGCAATGAGAAAGAATGAAAGATGGCCTTTTGTAGCAACGTGGATGGAACTGGAGAGTGTTATGCTAAGTGAAAGAAGTCATACAGAGAAAGACAGATACCATATGTTTTTACTCTTATGTGGATCCTGAGAAACTTAACAGAAGACCATGTGGGAGGGGAAGGAAAAAAAAAGTTAGAGATGGAGGGAGCCAAACCATAAGAGACTCTTAAAAACTGAGAATAAACTGAGGGTTGAAAGGGGGGCAGGAGGGAGGGGAAAGTGGGTGATGAGCATTGAGAAGGGCACCTGTTGGAATGAGCACTGGGTGTTGTATGGAAACCAATTTGACAATAAATTTCATATTAAAAAATAAAAATAAAAAATAAAATTGGCCCTTTTTTCCCTCAGAAACCCTTCCCACAGTGGAAGTTTATCTTCTCATTCTATATATGTACATGATGTTTCCATGTTAATCTAGTGGTTTTCTTTCCCACAAATGCAATAATATGCTTATTTTTTCCCTTTCAGGTATTCTGAACATAGAGATATGCCCTTTGGAATGAAATTCTGCTGTGGCTGGATAGCAAAATACATGTTCTAGGATCTCCAGCATTTCTTCTTTCCTACTGGCCACAGTCCTTCAACTTTCTTTTGTAATAATCTTCAGTAATAATGACTGGTTCAGGGGTAGGCATACCTCCTAAGTTGATCCCAGACAGAGTAAATGCCCGGACTTGTCCGAATCTTCTGAGAAGATGAATTCTCTCTTTTTATTATCTGCACATAAAATGGGAATGAAGACATGAACCCACAGTTGCCTAAAGCCGAGACATGGAGTCTAAGAACAAAGAAGACCAAGCAGCAGAAGGCAGAGCCAAAGATGCAGAAACTTACATAATCTTATATGCCCATGATATCTCCATAAAGGTGGGGAAATATTTTAAAAGAATAAAAAGACACAAAATGAAATGAGATGAACTGTTTGTTGCATTATTTGAGCCCCTAGACCAAGCTGAACTCAAAGTCAAAACCAAAACCTGTTCATCACATGAATTAAGTTGGTTTTGTGTTTCAAACTGAGTTGTTTCCTATTTTGGTTATCTAAAATGAGTAAGTTTTATGCACGCTCCACATGTCAAGGAGTATGGTTTTTTTTGTTTTTGTTTTTTATTTCTTCCTTTGCCCCTTTACTATCCCTCCCGGGCCACAAGAAGAGGACTGCCCCACTGATAAGAAATACCTTTATTACCCTTTGGCCATATTTGTGACTTGAGCAGCTCCTCGACTTTTTACGGACAGGGGCCCTGGCTATGGTATTCTCCGTCCCACTGCTTGTCTTCATGTGTTAAGTTGCCCCTGCAGTTCCTGCTCACAGGGAAGTAATGGGCACGGACCTGCGTCCTGGGGATAGCAAGCCATCCTTCTCTCTTATAATTCACTCAGTGATCAGCTCAGTGTTCCTCCTGGCACCTGCCATTTCCCACCCATTCATCCATTCATTCATTCACTCATTCACTGTGCTAGTTAATCCTAAAATTTATTTATCTATTTTTTAAATGTTTATTTATTTTTTGAGAGAGAGAGAGACAGTGGGAGCAGGGGAGGGGCAGAGAGAGAGGGGGACAGAGGATCCGAAGCGGGCTCTGTGCTGAAAGCAAAGAGGCCTGATGCAGGGTTCATGAGCAGGGAAATCATGACTTCATCCGAAGCCGGACATTTAATCAACTGAGCCACCCAGACTCCCCTCGTACTGAAATTTAGATCGACAGGGTTGAGGTGTGGAGGAGAGAGCAAGTACTCAGCTCTCCCCTAGTTCTCCTGACCTATATCCTACCCTTCAGGACAATTCCTATCAAACTTTCCACAGAGTCACTTCTCTGCCATGAATAAATCTATCATTTGTGTTTGTTTTGTTTTCTCATTCTGTTATTGTTTTTATAGGCCTGACTTTTTTAAATTGAGAACTTCAAAGAAGAGGAGGGTTGACTGACATGATTTAGTTAGAAAAAGGTCACCTTAAATCCTGATCATGTATATTTCTATAATTATATAAGGGCTCTTTTTTTAGTTTGACTCCCATAACTCCCTGCATAATGATTAAAGTACAGCCATTACCCTGTTTTAAAGATGATGAAATTGAGGTTTATAGAGGCTAAGAGAGTTACAGAGTAAGTTTCAAAGTCAAGATTTGAATGTGAGTCTTTGGATTCCTGGTTCGGCAAGTGTCTTGCTTATTTGCACAGCAAGTAAACCGAAGTAGCTCCAGTAACATGGTTCCAAGTTTCCACTCAAATTGAGCCCCGGTTACATGCACCAGGATATTGTGAGATTAAGGTTCCCAGACACACAAAGGAAATAAACTCCTGAAATGAGATATGTGTACATGTTCTTGGGCCTTCATACAAACCTAGAGAAACGGGGCTAAGGGATTTGCCTGAGTCTGAGCCAATTACACATCAAAATCCAAGGGCAGGGGGTCCTAGAAGCCATGTGGGTCATGTTTCAAAGCCTTACATCAAAGCTTGATATTCAGAAGTACTCAGTAAAAGTGATCACTTTTACCTCCCAATGGGATCTTACCTCAGTGCTAAAGGTTTTCAAATTTATCTTAACTACTTCTCAGTCATCAGCAGTTTCTCTGCTCTTTATCCAATCCTCTCTTTAAGAAGGATGTAAAAGACTCCATCATCAAAAATTATCTCTCTCAGGGGCACCTGGGTAGCTCAGTCAGTTAAGCGTCTGACTTCGGCTCAGGTCACGATCCCACGGTTTGTGCGTTCGAACCCCGCATTGGGCTCTGTGCTGGCAGCTCGGAGCCTGGAGCCTGCTTTGGATTCTGTGTCTCCTTCTCTCTGCCCCTCCTCCACTCGCACTCTGTCTCTCTCCCTCAAAAATAAAATAAAACCATTTAAAAAATTAAAAAAGAATTATCTCTCTCAAGGTGATGCACCTTGTAACAAGTGTAAACACCTTGCAGAGTTGAAGTTCATCTATGAAAGTGCAATTTGAGTCAGCAGGATATTTGTAGAAACAATTGTTAAGAGATGAAAGGGATTATTGGTGGAGATAAATCTATGGAAATACAGAGTATTTCCATATAGCTAGGCTATTAGCAAACTACTGTGTACATTCAACATGCTGTCACCCTGTCAGGCACTGGTAAGAGATAAAAAAAAGTAAACATTTTCCTCTCTTGAAATTGTGGATGAATGTGAATATTCCTTGTACTTCAATTCTATAGCTGTTTACTGAAGCTATTTTTGCACTAAGTAAGATGTTAGGAAAAAAGGATACAAAAATTAATATGAGGCTCTTCTCCCCCGCCTCCAACAGGACTATCAGGAGGTAGGGGAACTTACTCTGGATTCACTCCTATATCCTCATATGAGATTTTGGTAAGCTTCCTATTGGAAAATTATAGCTCCCCTATGAGTGGCCCCAGGAGCTTTGCTCTTTCCAGCTAGCCCACACTTGACTAACAGAAATTCATCAAAATCCCTAGCTTAATATTCCTTAGGCTTATGGTGTCGCGTGGTTTCCGCTCCAGAAAACACAGATAGAGGAAGGGTTAGGAGAAATGCACCATGTTCTGGACCATTGCTGACCCCCATCCAGCCCAGCTACCTTGCTTGTCTCTTGCATCAGGAGCCTGCTAGGCTCCAGACTGTCCAGCATCCACTTCATCAATGTTACTGGACAGAGAAACAGTTCTGAATTCAGCTTGGGCTGCTCCCTGCTCAAGAATCAATACTCAAGACAGGAAAGTTCGCTTTATTGAGGAGGCTAGCAACCTGGGAAGAAGATAGACTAACATCCTAAAGACCATCTTCTTAGTCCAGGTGAAACTGGAAGGTTTTCAAGGGGGAAGGCATGGGAAGTGGGAGGGGATTTCATGCAGGAGAAGCAGGTGCCCAGGAAGTTAGTCGTGTATAGACATGACCCTGAACAGACTTGCTGGCATCAGAAGCAGTTATATTTGAATGGGATCAGGCCTTATCTTCGGGAAAGTCTTGTTTTGTCCTTCACTCCTTAAGGTCAGTGGACTGCAAATCTCTAGGAAAATAGATTAGTTCTGCTACTGACCAAGGGACTTAGGTCAGCAAGCCAGAGGCACATAAGCTTGAAGCAAGTCAACCCTGAAGACTGGTTTGAGTACTGTTATATCAATATGTGTGCCAGGGATAATAGGATTACACAGCCTTCTGGATGCTAGCTTAAGTTTAGAGCCCTGGACAGGTCATTACTCATATCTAAAAACATTAGCTCATGTTTAAAACCTCTTTGAAAACAGATTTTCCGTGGATTTTAAGAAAAGTCAATAATTGCCATTGTCAACATCATCACCAGCATCATCATCATCGTTACTATTCTCTTTATCTCAGAAGGATCTGAGCACAGTGATTAAAAGTATGTGTTGAGAAGTGTGTATGAATCAGTGGTTCCTGTGTGTCTTCCTTTGCGTCTCCATCTCATCTACTTGGGTTTCCTAACTGGCGAACAACACTTAGCATCTTATCAACATACCCTACCAGTTTGCCCAAAGACTGCAAATGTAACTGACCCCCCTTGGCACCCCTACCCACATTGTTCAAGGATCAATCCCCAGTTTCCTATTCAATAATTTTACTTGATTTTGTTTATGCAGCCTTTTGCTGTGCAAAAGTTTGTAAAGTGATTACGTTTTAAATTATGTCTTCATTT